>NC_089529.1:3157152-3501299 GCF_963924715.1 Thunnus thynnus
TCTGCTAGAGACGTGATATGTTGACATGGTGATTTTTGAGGCCACGGGTTTTGGATGTTGTTTTTTCATTGCTTTAAATTGTTGACACCATAACAACATTTTCAGAACAGAACAAAACTGTGACAAAATTGTGTCCACTGAAGTCTTTGACAATCACTTCGCTGGACAATATAATCTTCACAAAGGTAATACTTATTGCATGGCTGTTGTATTGGATTGCATGATATTGTACGAGATGTCATATTATTGTGTCCTGTAGTTTCTGGCAGGAGACGTGCATCTTCTTTAAAATAGCCTTCTTCTAAGACTCCAAGTGGTGTCAGGACAGAGGGTCAGAGTACACAACCGGCTGCCACACGGTGCTGCTCTGTAATTTAGCCTCCTCTGCTTCCCCACCCCACGGAGCTCCCATCCGTTCCTCTCCTCGGAGATGAAATGACTCTTCCAATTCTCCCATTCTGCACCGGGGCTCCGGGGAGGAGGGGTGGCGGCAGCAATTACGGCCCTCCCTCCAACACACACACTCTGACAAAGCTGCCGGAGAGCCTGAACAAAATTGTCTCTGCTCTACAGACGAGCTCCTCCGGCTCCATTCCTGCTCTCACCTGGTGTTAACAGGCAGCCCTGGCCTTTCATACAAGCCATTATGGTGTGTGACAGGAGCCATTCAAGCCTAGCACTTAGTTGCCCTGCCTGAGATGCATTATTTTCAGTAAGAATATATGGAATGCCACTAGCAGGAGGGGAAGAAAAGGCTGAGCTCAGTTGACATGCATAGGTTTTCCGACCGGTGAAGGCATCGTAATTATTTCATTTGCATATGCAACATGCAAAGTGTTTATTCAGCTACAGCCTTGTCATCTAGGACTGACATTTAAAATCTGATTTCCTATCAAGGAATCTCCAGTGAGCTTGCCGATTTTCTCATGTGATGAGAAAGCCACGTGAAATTAAAAAAACGAAGGCGGCATCGGTGAGATTGAAATCGGAAAGGAGATTGCATCCTGATATAATTTACCATTTCATACTGTACCCTTGTGTCATCATATCCACTTCCAGAGAGCAATTATCACACACATTCACAGATCAGACAATGCTATGTTTCACGCGTTGATTGCAGACAGAAAATGCCAGAAGCTTTGTCTCTTGCATTGAATCTGACCCCATCTCATCGGATTCCTGCTGAGAGGTAAGCTAATATTCTGTTATTAACTTTAGTTGTATTTGATGCAAAATAGCCCATTATATTTCCAGGACAGAGCTGTTGTGTCTGGAAAATTGGAAAGGGGAAGTAATTACACAGTGAATATACACAGCCAGCTCATTTGTAAGTATTGAAAATGGATCTAATGAAGCAAAATAACACTCACAGCAGAGAAGAGATGTTCTCATTTTAATATATGGCAATAAATCGTGAGATACTGAATGAGCATATGATATGGCAGTTATATGTTGAAGGTGTAGACCTTCACAGTACAATACAGGGAGTGAAATTCATGAAGGCATATCTAAGGAGGAAAGGTCAGTGCACTTCAGGCCACTTCAGGCCACAGTGCTCACAGCTGCTTATGGCCTTCTTCTTCTTGCATTTATCACATTTCTTCAAGCCAATAGCTTTTATAGCTATTTTTGATTTATTTTTTAAATTGTTGATTGATATTTTAAACTAAAACTTTGTTGGCCTTTTTTAAATTCTGATTAGCATTTCTTCTCACCACTGAAAAGGTAATTGGAATATATATTTTGACTCTGTTTTATGGGCATGGTTAATTATCTTTTCAGCAATTAAAGGCTGCATGTATGATCAGTGACCCTTTGATTTTGAGTTTGATTTACTTTTGCTTTTAATTAGATCAGTTGACTTAATGTTTCTGTTTACAGGCATGCAGAGAGTTTTTAAGAAAACTTATGGCACACATTCAAATATTCTCATCCACTGGATCCCTCATGGCAGGGGATTACCATGCGATCTGTATCTGGATACATTATCTGGACGATCGCATTCAATCCATGGGTCTTTGCATTTACACCTGGTGGAAAATGTGTTTTCGTTATCTTAATTGTGCCCTTGCTGGGATCAGATCTAAATATGCCAGTTAGCTAGGCAGGGCTGGCAGACTTGTCAACAAATATGGAACATTCCAGGTTAAGGGAAGCGATGCCATGAACAGACATCATTCATTTCTCAGTGTACTATTCATGTACATGTGTGCAAATTGTTACTTATGAATGAGGAAAGGTGGTCTATTGATGTTTGGTACAAAATTAAAAACATGTCTGATGTAAACCATTACAGCGTAGGGCCTTACAGTGTGTGAAGTAGTGTTTAATCATAAATCAAAGATCTCTGACTTTGTTTTTTTTTGTATGTGATGTAGCTGAAACTGAAGATGAAGTCCATTTCATGTTACGTTCAAAGTCATTTCTAATGAGTTCTTGTGAACGGATGATTATGTTAAAAAAAGATGATATTCTTTGGTATCTTATAAGTCTATTTGGGTTGGATACTGTGTGTGTACGAAAAAATAATATGTCTGACTAATATTTTGAGTATTTACTGTATACACTAAAGCACCTCTTGCCCTGACATGCTCAGTGCATTAATCTGTATGATAGGTCTGTCAGATAGGGCAAACCTTGCTTGCTGAGCAGTTGAAAGCAGTATAGAAGTATAGACACACACTGACTACATAGAGAATCAAGAGGAGGAGTGATTTCCAGCTTATTATCATGCTACAGTTGACATTTTTAAGATGGCTTTGTAATATGTCTGTCGAATACCTAGTGCTCACTCTGGAAGTCAGGAAATAAAAGCAGCATACAAAAGGTAGTGTAGTGGCATCACATCAGCGATACTGCAATAGAAATGTCTGGCGCTGTTGATGTACAATATAACCTAACTGAAAGAAAAGAAGAGAAATTTAGTGCTTGTTTTGTGCAGTTTACTTTTCTTGGCTGGCTTCATGCCACATGAGAATTTCACCTCAACACAGCACAAAAGTTCAAAGCCCTTGTAAATAACAGCTTTTACACTGCAGGGGAGGAGTTTGACCAACACATTAAGCAATGACTCAAAAATCACAGCATTTACTGTAATGGCATGGCTCAAAGGTCGCTGTCATCTGGTAACAGGCAGGGTTCAAGCACAGGTCTGAAAAAAACAGACAAAATCATTCTCTGAATGTCTGATGTGTGGAATAAAATACTTTTAATATGGTTATTCTGTGTGTATTTGTGAAATGAAACCTATCTTACTGTACATATGTGATTATAAAGTAATTATGCCTTATTTCTGATGATATCTTTTTGGAACATTTTTCTATGCTACGTATTTACAACTTTGAGTGAAGACATTCTATGGATTTATATGCCTTCAGCATACAACCAAATAATATGTTTCCCATGGTTTGCTATCGAAATCATGCGCTGAAAAAAGTGTGGAACAGCCATGAAATGTGATTATGGGTATAGCTTGGAGAGTTTGTTCTGCTTCGATTTGTTGTTTTTTTTCTCTGCTAATTGCATTACATTCTCCTTTTCACTGTGAGAAGTTCAACCTTACAGTGGGAAGCTACACTGTAATGAAAGGAGATAGTTCTGTTCACTAATTAGCTGGACTGTAGAGGCTCATGCACACCTTTAGTTTCTTGTAGACAGGTGCATAGGAGGAAATGTCCAAAGGCAAGAGAAGAGAGAATTCTTGCACACTTTCTTTGCAGGAGTTACTGTCCTCTGTAACTGAATTAGCTGAAATCAAACCTGCGAATCCTTGAGCTTCATGCGCTATTCATACAAACAAATCCATAAAACCAACAAACAACAGCGCTGAAAAGCTACCAATGCCGAGCACATTTTCACCAATCCTATAGAAGCTCCTCCACAGCTCCACTTTGAAAAAGCCCTAAAGGTCCCTCAAGGAGCTTTCTCTTTTTACACAGTTTTCGATTCCATGCCTCTCGGCACTCTCCTTCATAACTCCCCTCCCTGTCTGGTAAGCAAATGTAAAAGGTCCGGTGAAAAGTGGCACTGGCTTTCCTCCTCAGCCCTCTTTGGCTGTCAAGGTTAAGCCTCACTACCTCAAGGGGAAAATGTGAGATGATGGGTGAGGGCCAAGTCCAAACGCTCGCAGAGGTCAAGGAGAGGGGCGCGAAACATTCCACAAGGCTTAGTTACATCTGAGAGAGAGAGAGAGAGAGAGGGATACCTGGGCCCAGAGGGACTGGGATCAATGTCAGCGAGAGCTAGCACTACTGAGTAAACCTAGCTAGACAACCTACGTAAACAGTAGGAAAATGAAGAGAACATATATAAACCAGGCTGAAACAATTAGGGACTGTATCAGGGGAGGCTGCTGTGAAACTTTTAGTGCTTATTGATTTTGTTCTAATCTTCCTGTTCCTACTCTCCTCTTTTATTGGTTGTGTTGTATTAGCACGGCCTGGTCTCATTGGTTGTCCCTTTAAAGGTCAAATAAATATAAAATAATGATTAAGGTCAGAGTCATTAAATGTGAAGGATGCTTTTACTCGTCTGTATCACTCTGTGATACAGAATGTAATTGTGATTGTGGATGGTATGGCAACGGGAGTGCACGCAGAAGCAGACAAAAATGTGCAACCATTCACCTCTCAGACACACACACACACACACACATACACACACACCGTCTTCATCACTACTTCAACCTCTCTATCAGCAATTTGTTTTTTTTTCCTCCACCATTGTCAGAGATGGCTTTATGCCCATGAATGCAAGGACATTGCTTTGGCTGTAGGCTAGGCAGCGCTGCACTAGAAAGAAAGACCCTTGCAGATGATTTTGGCTTTCTCCCTCATGTCAGGGGTAGAAATCAAAATCCCTTGTTCGCTGTAAATTATTGCAGGATTACCTTTGTCCCTCTGCAGCAGTGCTGTCAGAAATAAACCTACCCAACCTGGATTTATGACCTGCGTGAGTGTGCGAGTGATGCAGGAGGCACGAGAGGGACTACACATGTATTTTTGTTTGCTGTTTTCATTATATATGTCCATCTGACAGTGTGTATCCCCCTCTCCCTTTTCTCCATCCCATGCCTCATCATCATCTCTTTCTGCCTTTGTCTCCCACGCTCCCCGATGATGACAGGAATGGCCAGTGCTCCCAGAGAGAGCCAGGTTCCCACTTTAATGTCTCCTTGCCTTACTTCCTTGCTCTCGGCTCAGGTTTCTCCCCACCCCTGCCCTCTGATTTACAACGTCCCCGGTGGCTGACGGGGAGGAGAGACAGAGCTTGAAGCAGGGAAAAGGGGGGATTCATTGTTCTCTTTCTCTAACCACTGTCTCTCTTTATTTATGATATCTCCAGCATGACCAGGGACACAGCATGACCCCAGGGAGAAGGTGTAGCCCCCCCCACCCCCCCAACACACTGGTGACGGTGACTCCCAAGGCGGACCTAGCTGAGTGCTGTGGCTTTCTGGTTGATCACAAGACAATAGCCCCCCTGCCCATCACTGTGAGGGAGTCAGCTGGGTTGAAGTTTGGGTGAATGAAGGCTATCACAGGATCGCACGCAACGTTGGAACATGAGGGCTGAATAATGGTAATATTTGTGAGTGCGGGGGGGAGTGGGAGGTTTAACGCATTAAGTGTAACAATGAGTGTTGCCGGCGTCGTCTGACATCGTCCCTCGGGGAAGTGTCACATGTTTTGTATTGTTGTCCAATGTTGTTGATGGAAAACAGCAACCCTGAAGCTTCTATAAGCCAAACCAGACCATTCGAAGGACAGAAAAGGGGTTGCTTTCCTTTTTTTGACCATGTGTTGGATCTGTATGTGTACAATATGTTTTCCATTTATACCTATATATTTAGCATTAAACAGTTTCAACAGGCCAGCATTGCAGCGTCAGGTTTCACTGCCTTGAAGCTGCAACTGACTTCATCCAAAACTAAAGTATTTTAAAGGTTCATCAGTGCGTTGTGGGTGTTCATCCTGCTAAAAATCGATGCCATCATCACCATTTATAAGATGTTGGCTTACAGTAATTTAACTTAGGATTTAAAATCATTAGTTATCTCTGCAAGTCAGCTTACAACAACCTACGTACAACAACCTACACTTGTTAGCATTTTTGTGGCAGTTTTTCAGTGTCAGCAAAGCTCTCATTTTTCGATCCCACAGCTATTTGATTAACTGAAAAAATCTGATAGTAGGGTATAACCTAGCCAGATTGTAAGCAGAACTGATCAGTTTTACACCCACTACCTCATTCAGCACCCTTGGATATTTTGAAGGCTGGATTTAAAGGACCAGTTTGTAAGATATAGTGGCATCTAGATGAACAGACTTGGCAGAAATGGAATATAATATTCATAAGTATGTTTAAATTAGTGTATAATCAACTGAAAATAAGAATCATTGTGTTTTCATTAGAATGAGCCCTTTATTTTTACATAGAGAGCGGGTTCTCTTTCATGGAGGCCGCCATGTTGCACCGCCATGTTTCTACAACAGCCCAGAACAGACAAACCATACACTGAATATAGAGAGGGTCTTAAGCATTTTTTTTATTTTTTTCTGTCAATTTATATTCAGTGTTTGATTATAAAAGAAATAAGAGTTGACCAGAGTAGTTGATTTATGAAAAACAAAAAGCTTAACACTTGTCATGAACAACTGCTTTTTGATAGGTGGGCCTACACTGCACGGCAGCACTGAGTCAGCAACTCATGTCAAGACTTGAGTCTACAAAGAGCTCATGCAGGTAATGACCTATTTGCAGTTGTTAAACAGACTGTGTGTAGTAGGTTGTAGGAGCAGTAAGTGGCCCGCACACCTGTTTGACTGAGCTTTAGAGCAGGTGGACAGGCCAAAGAGCAAAGGCTTGAGTGTGTCAGGAAGCAGCTCATAGAGGTGAGGTGGTGGTTGTGTGGAGAAGTGGCTGAGAATAGCATCCTCTAAAAACCCAACAACTGATATGAATCAACCTTACAGCTGTTCACGCAACTGTTGTTGCACATTATTTACACTCCATTAGCTCTTCCTGAGTCCCGTGGCTATGGTCATGACAGTGTATACACATCCAATCTGTGCTCCAGAGTGCAGACAGGCTTCATTGCTGCAGCAGGCAGACATTTAGTATGTATCCACAACAATCCACATGCATATTTAAAGCTTAAAGTTTTTCCAGTATTATTTTAGTTGAATTTATTATTAAAAAACAGAATTGTGTTGGCATTTCATTTAAACATTCACTGTGCTCCAGTGTAGCCAGCCTGAGTGTAAAGAGGGCTGACCTTCCCATGGAAAGGGCATGCACTGTCTATACATCCTTATTGGGTCTGGTTAACATTTATGAGGAAGGACGCATGGTGAGTTTGAAAATTTGCATGGTGGATGTCATAACTTGGACTTCCATGGGAGTGAAAATATACAGAGCAGATCATTTAGGAAACAAAATGAATGCAGAGAAGTCAGAGGATGGATAGAGTTACAGTTAGATAAGAATTTTGGTGAGAAACCCTCTAATTAAATCTCGCCTCATTATGCTGCATACCCTCAAACAGGTACAGAATGAACAAGTTTTTCATAGGAGCGACTACAAGATGAGCTCAAGATATGAATTAATCAAAAAAAGAAAAGGAAAATACATTAAACTTAGTTCTTTAAGTTAATATTTGGCTGTGACAGGATCTAGAAATGATAAATCTCCTGCCTCTTATACTAGTCTTTCAATGTCTAGCATCACATATTGTATTACAACACCATATGTAAATCTCAATCAGTGGTACACATTACTAAAACAGTTTCCTGTATTGTGTCCGCTTAAAGTGATTTGTAGACATGGGTGCATCTCTTTGGCTGATAAGTAAGGTCAGTGTCAATGACAGCCTATACATCTGTAGACAAATGGATACACATAAAGATAAAGTGGAGGAGATAAACATGGATAAGCATGAATGCCAAATAAGAAAAGGTTTTTAATGCCAGTATGTGTTGACTGCAATTTCCTTTCCTTATCATCTCAGCTTCACACTGTGGAGAGATGGAATAAAAATGGCAGGGCAAACTGGGAGTATTAAACGCCGACCTGGTATGGGTTAGATGTGGATTGATGGGAGATTATTCCGTGGATGGTGATGTATGCATTTTTCACTGTAAAAATTTTTTGAAAACTGCTCTCATACAGAGGATTTCTGACTTTTTGAGAACACACATCCGGTGAAAAGACCGATGGAAATTGTGAACGATTTTACAGTAACTTGTTGCGCAAGTCTGCTGACGAGACGAGGGGGGAGAAAGTGGTTGAATGTAATTTAAGAAGTGTGAAGAAAAGGGTTGTCTTGGGATTTGCTGGGTGAAGGGCTCTAACACTCAGCTGGCTGTTCTCTTTGACCTCGTGTCGTTCATGCTGAGGCCTCAAGTCCACATAGTCCGTGTACTGCACAGCACCAGCTGCCCAGTGCCCATCACATCTGATTTCATACTCACACTAATGCTGCCTATTCACACCCGCAGCATTGAAGAACAGTGTGAAACATTCCACATATTTTGCAGAGGTAGCCTCTTATGGCAGTGACAAAAAACTAGTTCACACACTAACACTTGATCTGGATTAAGTCTAAAACTTGTCATACACATATAAAGTGTGACAGGTGGATTGTGACTAACACCTCCTAGCACACTCATAAGAAAACAAGACATGATCATTTGACCTCAAAAATGGAATATGTAACCACACAGCAAATACAGATATAAAACCTCATGTTCTGTCTAAAGATAGAACAGTCTCTTTCGCTGCAGTAATTCAATGAATGATGTAAGAACCACCACTTTGAAACACTCACTGTCAGTCATCTGCTCCTCACTGAAACAAAGCCAACACTCACAACTGCAAG
Source organism: Thunnus thynnus (assembly GCF_963924715.1). Taxonomy (NCBI): domain Eukaryota; kingdom Metazoa; phylum Chordata; class Actinopteri; order Scombriformes; family Scombridae; genus Thunnus; species Thunnus thynnus. Next base: position 3,166,031 of record NC_089529.1, read on the forward strand.
GCTGTGAATGTAACCATGAAACTGTTTCCAGTTACACACAATTTTCCAAGTAGTAAATCACATTTTTTTGTTTTTTGTGGTGTTTTATCAGAAAAGGAGAATAGTAACAAACAATTGAGGGGAACCCTCTGGGCCTTCAAGGTATTCAGTGAAGGTGTGAGCATAAATATTGAAAGAATATGTGTACTCCCTGAAATAATAGTAATAATTTCTCGATGATCATTATAAACTTGGACTTATATGTCTTGGCAAACAGTGGGTTAGTATAACAGAAGGGGAAATGGACCAATCACAATTTTTCCTCCAATGGTATCTTGGTGAATCAGCGATTCCCCCCTGCCAGGACCTTCAGTAGCTGTAACTAATGTCTGTGTAATTCAAGTCAATGTGGGCATGAATTTGATTTGGACAGTTGTCTTAGCCAATCATATTTTGTTGAATTGTCAGTGGGAGAATATACCGACATCCTCCGGCACTTGGGAGTACTTAGTAGATAAGTGACCCATGAAAGTAGTCAGTAAGTGAGCGAGGGAGAAAAGAGATGACAGAACGACAATGAACACTAACTCACCAACCCAGTGACTCCCAGTTCCATTTCTCTATTGAAAGAGAAACATGAATTTACTTGTTGACGAATGATCAATGATCAGTCCTGTAAAGTGTCTCGTTTTGTCAGTAAACCTTCTTTTCTGGCACAGTGTGTCAAAGATTCAGATCTGCTCATTTTTAACCTGTGCAGCAGAATTTGTTGAGCATTTGGAGAAACTGGTGTATGAAATACTCATAGTTATAGCTAAGACTGTATATGTATTCAGTAGACTCTCAGTGTTCGGAAACAGCTGAGTTGTGATCCAAACAAAACAGCCAGCACAGCTACTGTTGGATACTGTCAAAGCTCACTGTGACAATGCAAAGCTCACACTGCTAATGATAGGCATCATTAGCTTCGTAAAGCATCATCAGTTTGTGTCTTTTTTCCATCCAAACTGATCCATGATTTTGTGATGGTCAGCTTGTTAATTCACTGAGTGTCAAGCCAGAGAAAACATCCCAGCTATGAAACTGGTCAATTATTTGCCAGTGTTTTCTTTCTGGACAGGCAAAGCAGGAACCAGCCTGCCAACAACTCATTAGGAAATGACTGGCTGCGCCTCCTGAGCTGGGCTCCCATTTTGAAATTGAAAACAAGGCTGGGGTAAACAAACTCGAAGCACAGTGTTGAATATTACATCTCAGACTGCAAACAATGAGTTAATTCCTCTGGTAACTGATAACTGATATAGTCACTGGAATTCAATGTTTGTGAATGAGCTAAGCTAGAGGTTCCCAAGCTAGGGGTCGGGACCGGCACAGGTCACAAGATAAAACTGAGGGGTCATGAAATGATTAACAGAGTCGCAAGAAAGAAAAAAATAATTGTGCTACACAGAATTCTTTGCAGAGGGAAAAAGTGAACTCAGCTAATGTATTTTTGCTTTTTCCCCATGTGAAATACTTGTTTTTACTGTGATCTACTGTGATGAAAATAGAGTCACCCTGAAACAGTCATGTACCTATGATGACTGGTTGTAAGTGGACACTGCTTCTTTTTTGAAGTGACTATAATCAATATTTTTATATTAACAATGGATCACATGAGTAGGTGTATGTGAAAGGGGAACCCACAGAGTTATCACCATGACTCTGCAGTTCCCCTCAGCTTTATCGAGATTTATCACATCTTTCAGCTCACTTTACCCACTTTATACCACTCAGCACCAAACTGTAGCCAGACACAGCTAACAACTAGCTGGTGAAGAGCCAGATATTTTTCTCAGGAGTTGGTGGAAAAGAAAAAAACAAGAGGGAATATTGGATTTACCTTCCTCAGGTGGACACAAACACAACTGCAAATGAATGTTAATGTTGGATGTGTAAATAGGCAACAGTTTGCTAACAAGTTGGCCATATGAACTTAAAAAGCAATAATATCTAAATGTTTTGTTTATAGCCTGTTACTACTGCACCACAGTGGCAGAAAATAAATCAATTAACATGTTAACTTAGCTCATGTATAATAATCCACTCACATGAGGTTAATTAGGCTGCATGTTTGAGTCAGCTACTATCAAAAATTTAAATAGAAAACAATACTGGGTTGTAATGTTTTTTTAATGTATTACTGACATCAATAGTCATATCTTTTTAAATGGGAGGTCTTTTCAATTTGTGTGTGTGTGGAAAACAAAATGGGTTGGTCAAAGATCCCACAAGTTTGTTTGCCAACAGATGATAGACTGGGTGGTAACTCTGCAGATGAAAACAAACAAATAATACATGAACAAAGCAACTTATCTTTCCATCTCTACTGTATATTATACTGAGCCATTTAAAGCAGCTGAGAAAATAAACACCTGTGTATTATAACTGATCATTTAACACTGTGCCAAACAGTAACAGTAACATCTGTTCTCTGTGAGTTCAGCTGCTTTCCCTTTAAGGACAACACTATTGATCTAATCTTCAAATCCTGACATGTACCTGTCAAATCATGTGGAATACTTTCAGCCAGGGCAAACAAATCTTTCCAACAATCTCTCCTTAATGCTAATATTTACAATGACAATGATGCATTTATGCTAATATGGGTAGTAGTGGGGTGAAGGTTTGGTTAATTCAATTTCAGTGTGATATCTACAAATGCAGTGAGTGTTGTAATACTGCTGAAATATAAATAGAAGCTTTTTTTAAACAGCATTACCGTAGCATGACCACATACTAGGGATGTGCAGAAAGTCCAGTATTTGTATTTGTATCTGAATTTGTTGAGGCAGCAAAATTATTTGTATTTGTATTCGAATAAAAGTGGAAAGAGGCTTATCCTGTTTTTGTTTTTATTACGCTTTTAATTTTAAAAAATGAAACAAATATTCGTTAAAAAAAAACCATTATTTGTGCTTTGCCGAATAACATATTTGTATTCGGGCACACCCCTAGTAGATATATGTTATATATGGCTGCAACTAATTATTTGATTAGTTGCTTAATCTGATCATATTTTAATTAATCAATTTTTTGATCAATTTATAAAAAAATGTGAGAAAACAGTCAAAAATGTCCAAGGTGACGCCTTCAAATATCTTGTTTTGTCTGACCAATGGTCCAAACCCAAAGGTATTCAGTTTACAATGACATAAAACAAAAAAGAAGCAAGGGGCAGCTGGTTTTTGAAAGATATCTAAATTGTTAATAATTCCATTTCAATTCTGATTATCAGCAAATTGTTTCAGCTCTGATGTTTTCCCTAAAAAGGTTTGTGAGATCACCTTCACTACCAGAGAAAATAACTCATCATAGAAAGTAATTCCTACGTGTTGTTGAGTTATTTTAGATATTTCTGCTAATGAAGCTTTATCATATTAATTTCCCCCGTGTTCTGGGACATAGCAAGACTGCAGGATGAAACCAGGGCTATAATTAAATGTCCAAATGAACTGAGATATTGGTATTTATTTATTCATTGGTATTGAATCAGGGCTTGTATGTAGCCAAGGTAAGGTCTTGTGCTCAACCCCTTCTTTAATAGAGACATCCACACATGCAATCATCAAGCCAATGGAATGACCAAATGATTTACAACACTAAATAAAATAAGCTGGGAAGGTAGGGGACTGAGTTTGCATGTGTCAGCTGGCCTGTGTGCACTGTGACATCACGCATCTAATCCGCCTGCAACGCACTGAAACAAATTCCATTAATTACTGCTTCACCTTCCACATAGCCTCCAGTACTAACTGAGTAGTATGCTTAAGCCAACAGGAGCACACGTCTGACTGAGACTCGCTACTCTCAGCCCAATTAAATGAAGCTCATAAATAACATAAACAATGGTGTACTCCCTTCAGGCATTGTAGTAATCAGCCTATGGACGCCAGGGCACAGAGGCATGCGGCACACACACACACACACACACACACACACACACAGGTAGAATACACAAGCGATTCATGTGATGAAGATAAAAGTGGAATAATATGATAAACATTTGCAATTATCCCTGTGCACATGCAAACACACATGTGATTACATGTGAAGACAATAGCTTCCTTTTTTTTACCTTATCATCTTATTTTATCATCACTTAATTAAATATCTGGTCTACTAATAAATAAACTAATAAATAAATGACAAAAATGCAATACACATATCTATATCTATACATATTATATATTATATTATATCTATCTATCTATCTATCTATCTATCTATTTATAGATAGATAGATAGATAGATATACAGACGGGTGACAAATTAAAGGAATGGTGAAGAATAGTGTTCATCCCTCCAGAAGAGTTCAGAGACTTGTAGAATCAGTGCCACAGCTGAGGAACACCATTCTTCAAAAAGATATTCCCTCATCTAGTGTTTTGATGATGGTGGTGTTGAGCGCTGTCTAACACGTCAGTCCAAAATCTCCCATAGATGTTCAACTGGGTTGACATCTGGAGCATATGATTCACATCATTTTCATACTCATCAAACCATTCAGTGACCCCTCGTGTCCTGTGAATTGGAGCATTGTCATCCTGGAAGAGACCACTCCCATCAGGATAGAAATGTTTCATCATAGGATAAAGCTGATCACTCACAACAACTTTGTATTGATTTGCAGTGACCCTTCCCTCTAAGGGGACAAGTGGACCCAAAGCATGCCAGCAAAATGCCCCCCAAAGCATAACAGAGCCACCAGACCCCCTCACTGTATATGTCACTGTGTCGTATGTAAATATAAATATATATATATATATATGTGTGTGTGTATATACAACTCTCCTCACTAATTGAGTGGGGACTGAATTTATTCTCCTCCCAGAATAGCTAATGAGTCGTTTGGGATTGGAGATGGAGTCTGTGTAGAGCGGCTAGTTTTTCTAGCATTGTTTGACTCTGTCTCCCAAACGCTGTGCACAGCTAATGCTTACTCACAGCCAACCCCAAACAGATTGCATATTGAAACCTTGTACTCTCAGCCTCCCTGGATAAATTGGCGGAGGCTTATGCATACAGATTGCAGTTATTTTAATTGGCTGTTGTTTTCTAGCAAGATTATGTGGGACTTCTGTGAAAATAGATGACGAGAGACACACATACACGTGTGGAACGGGCGCGTGCACACACACACACACACACACATTCTTTGACAGCAGCAAAGGGAATGTGCCTGTGGCCACAGTACTCAGTGTAATTGTCAAATACGGAGCCCCAGATGGCCCTGCACGGCCCTGGGCCCTCTGCTCTCACATCAGTGGCACGTAAACACGTTCACAGCATTCACTCCTGACTCATTAGATACAGCCTCCCTTTTATGATTTTTCTTGGCTGTTTAATTCCCTGTGCTGCTCACTTTAAATCTGTGTATGACTGTGATTAAATTTTAATATACTGCCTCTGCTATGACCTTGAGGCAGAGTCTGTCCCTCGTCAGCTCTAAAAAGGGAAATTAGCAAAAATGTATTCTTAATTACGGATCTACTGTGAGTGGCAGGCTTTGTTTGGGTGAGCTTATGGGATACAGAAAATGCATTTGAAGCATTTTAAGCACAAATCATGCCCAGCTACCTACCTGCAATAAATATAAAATAGGTTTGTAGAATAAAATGGCCAAAATCATGGGTATGAATTCCTCCTGAGCCAGAATAATGCACATTGGCAAGGGTACTTCCAAATAAACAATACATGGGTTATCCAGCCAAATGTAAATCATCACATTTCAGCTTCATAGCTTCATCATTATCATGCAGTTGTTCCATAAAGTTCAATAATTCCTAGTGAATGCAGTCACAGGTGGATTGTTCTGCATCAGAATAAGCTGCAGTATCAGCTCAGGTTGCTTTGCAAACACAAAGCAAAGCCTACGAATCAATTAATAGTAAATATATTGCATTTTAACAGCTGGTGCAGACATGAATTTGAAGTCACTGTAATCAGTTGTGTCATAGATATAGTATAAAGTTGTGTGTGGAGTTAAAAGCAAGATATGTGTCAAGAACAAAGGTGTGTGCATGCATACAGTATCTGTTTACTAAGCAGGTTCAACATGTAACCCTTTGACACCTCACTCTGCATGCATACACACACACACACACACACACACACACACACACACACACACACACACACAGACACAGACAACATGTGCCGTCATTCTGGGGCTGCTCCTCCTGAGCTCCCATGAGGAGGGTCTATTGATCAGAGAGAAATCTCCCTAATTAGGCCTGAACTGAGTAGGAAGGAGAAAAAGTGAAGCAAGGGGGAAGGAAACACGGGGAAGGGAGAGAGCAACAGACAAAAAGACAAAAGGAGAAGAGAATATGAAGAGGCAGTTTGACTTGTTGCTCTAGACTTGACAGAGCAGACGAGTACACAACAAAGGGATGAGCACACGTGGAGAGACTGACGGAGGGAGGAGAGAGAACGACAGCAGAGAACACATGGGAGGAAAGAGGCGTGAACACATGTATGAACTTTAAAGAACGCGACACAGAGGGGGAAGTAGCGAGACAGACAAAAAGACGGAGGTGTGGATTTGAATTTGCTACAAAAGCGCTTAGATGATCATATCCCAGAATTCATTGCTGTACTTTTAGGGAAGATGGAAGAAACAAAGACTGTGAGTGTGATTTAATTCCAATCACCCTTCCAGCGTTTCAATGCTCCAGGGATTCAATTAAAAGATGCAATTATGTTTTTCACAACATCCCCCACCACCACCTCTTTGTTTTCCCCTACAACTACACCTCGACCAGTGATTTCACTACTGTAGCAGGAGGTTTGATGTGTGCTTACCCCGTGTTTCTCACTGCCAGCATGAACATAATGTTTGCCAAAGGGTGTATGCTTTTGTATCCAAAGCACTGTGCATCACCATGAGTGCATTTTCACAAAGGACACTGCTTAAAATGGATGCACCTGTGGTTTATAAAAAAAAAACACAATACAGCAACACTGAAGCATCCTTTCCTCTCCGTCCACTGATTGAACATTTATGCCAAAAATCATTTTCACTTGTTGAGGGTTTGGAGTATGAAACCATTTTATCTGAATCCTGTCTGATCAACTAAAACTTCTGTTTTGATAGGTGGTGTAGTATGAACTATTGAGATCATCATGCTGTACAAAATATTTAAATAAAAACACTTTTCCCACAAACATTTTTTGTATGAAATTGAATTCAATGGGTCTCATGCAAGAGCATTGTTGTATTCTTATCCTAAACCTCCCTTAATTTTTTTTCTGAGTTTTACTCGTAAGAGTGTTCCAGGTCAAACCCTTCCAACTGCACAAACTGAAATTGTTCATCTCAACTTGATGAATGCCACCTGTTCATTAAGAGGTATTCATCAAATTTCATCATTTGCATAACCAAAACCCCTAAAATTGCCTATACGCCTATGTGTTCTGCTCCATTTGTGGAGTTTCATTTGCAAAAATGTTTTTAAGTAGTGAAATTAAGTGTTTCACACCCCAGAACTTTATGTCCTGCGGTTAGAAATCTGCAAACAAATTTGTCATTAGAAAATATTAATACAGCTGTCAACAGCCTTTGTACTATGACAGAAGGAATGGTTTGACAGCAGCTACAGTGGTTCGTCACTTAGACGGGTGGCGTCAAAGGGACATGACAGCCATGGAGACAGACAAGAGAATACTTCACAGAAAGCCACACACTCAAAATTGCATTTATTTGAGCAAATGAAGACTAACGTTTCGGCAAACTTCTTTAGTCAGGATAAAATGCAGTAGTCACCTCACTAGAGTTTACCCCAACTGGGTCAGGTGCTACAAATCAGGACCGTCAGCCTAAAAGGCCAATCTAGGAGAAGCTGGAGAACAAACACAAGTTGATTTTTTTTACATTTGTGCCATGTTGTGGTGTCTTCTACTACACATCCAATTTTTAAAAATAAGAGGAGCTTATAGAAGTCAGGTTAGGACATATGGAACACAGATTTATAATGAAATCTGCAATGACATTTTTACTGTAGTTATCAAATTGTCCTTGTACTTTGATGTGGGAGTTATTGTTTTTAATTTCTAAAATTGTGGTGATGTGTTGTTGGACTTCATAATTGTAATGTTTAGTTTTTATGTTGAATGTCTTGTGTTTCTCTTTTATTTGTCTTTTAACATCTTGGGACCATGTTGGAAACAAGTGGTATCACTTATTCCTTTCAGTTTTGTTTTTGTGACTGTAATCCATAAATAAATCATATCATTTCATATCACATACCTACAGTACATGAATTATCACATACCAAGACATTACAAACAAGCTACCTCTTGCCTCAACATTAAAGAATCTGAATCTCTGCTACGTCTTGGCAAGTCAACCTTCTTATATATCCGAGCAAGGAGATAGGATGATCACCTTCAATCAAGTGAGCAGCAACTACCTTCTAGTGCTGCCATGTTCAGCTCTCTTTTTTATCTAGACAACATAGTTTTTTCTACAAGGACAAGTGATTACATAAATTACTGATTTTGAGGAACAAAAGATGATTCTATGAATAGAATTCTTTTGTCCAGAGAGTGGATGCCTGAAATAGTTGCACTTGCGTATGTGTCGTATTGCATGGGGCACATGCATTACATCCATAACTGCTATCTGATATTAGGGCTAATAGACACTGCCTGTGGCAAGTTTTCTTGGTTCTGCATGAGGCCTATTGTATTTGCACTCTGTGAGGGTTTTTATGTGCTAGTTCTCACTGATAGTGGTGGTGTTTGCCATCCTGTGCAAATATAAACAGGAAAAGTCTAATATAGAATGAAACACTGGGATCTGCTTTATGTAAACATAATGTGACAAAGAATGTCAGTAAATTACACTCAGTATTATGGTAAAGAATATTTTCTCAGAATTTTAAGGCTGTAGAAACCCAAAGAAAGGCCTCTTATCAGTGTTCTTTTACTGACGTGAAGCCTGGAGCTGCTGCAGTGATGATAAATCAGGAAACAGACAGTATTAGGGGAAAACTGGGTGGTCTGGTGGTTAAAGAGTTATCTTTCAACCTGATAACCTGTGTTCAACCCGTGTGTCAGCAAACAGTGACCTTGAGCAAGTCACTGAATCCTAACTAGCTGTTCTGCAGTGGGCCCTGACCTGCAGTATCTGTGTTGTGTTGATTACATTGCAACATATTTTCTACTTCTTTATTTATTTATTTTTTTTTAAGTCTTTATAGCCGTTAGCAGATTTTGGGAGATGAATGATGTCAAATAGATGAATATCTCAGTTACACTGTAAATCACAACAAATGCATTGAATTGCATTGCTGCTGTGAAGTTTAACTGATATTCACCAGATATTATTATTATATATTGAACAAGAATTTTCTCCTAAACTTTCCTGTCAATGACATAATGTAAATACTAGCATTAATATGAGAGGCCCAGTTGTCTTTGGAGCTGCTTTCCTGAAGGTCGTTGTGGCCTCAAACTCAAATCCCCAGCCTGGATTGTTCCTAATCAATATCACGCCACAATAGCAAAAGGATTCCTTCTGCAGCAAGCTTAAAAGCTTTTTTTTCTGTTTATTGTCTATACACATGAATTATTTCCTCTGAGGGAATTCAAATGTCTTTTGATCCAATTCAGGCAACACCTCAGTCAGCTCACCATAGACTCTGCTGTCATGTGTAACAGCAAGGGACTGTGCCTCCCGATCCCAGTCTCACCACACACATTCACTCCTTTCCAGCTCATTGTCCAAAAAGTTGGGAGGGAAAAAACATAAATAACAAGATCTAACAAAATAAATGTCTGACAAAAAATGTCAAGTACAGTGAGGGGGGGATTGTTGAGACGGGATTCAGACGTTCCGTGATGAGGTGGATGTCGTGCTTGTTGGGGGAGGCGGCACCGACACTGAGCTCATCGAGTGGCCCTGTTTTCACATAGTCTGTACACTTCAACTAAATCTAATAAAGCTCTGCAAAAAACGTTCTGCAGCAACATCAGAGAGCCTTCTCACAACACTCTTCCCCTCCGCCGCCTCCGCTTGTGTCGGTCTAAAATTGCATGGGCACATTGCCTGAAGTGGTTTGGAATATTGAAAGCTGGTGCGGTAAAAATGTGTTAATTATGTGGGAGTCGAGGTAAGCTTTTGAGTATCATTTGTCTGGAAAACTGAAGAGCTCGGTGGCACGAAAGGCCACCGATGTGATTGTAAACTAGAAAAAGCCTCATAGTTATCACCTCATCTGATGTTCAGAGCTTTGTTTTCTCTACAGTTTGTCTTCCAATGACTCACTTTGCTAAAATGAACTTAATCCGCACTTCAGTTCATGCATGCAGAAGCATATTGTAGCCGTGCTGACCAGTGTGCTGCAGTGAATAGCAAAGCACTCAACATATCATTTTTTAGAGATGCCATTGATTATTTTATCTGGTCAAAACATGTTGTTTCTACATGTGTCAAATGTAATAAAGCTCAAACAGTGCAATGCTTTTTCAAGACAGAGATCTTTCTTTCCCCTTTTGATCTATATGGATGCTGCAGTCGATAACAGCTTTCAAAGTCTCAACTTGTGAATTATTAAAGCTGATGAGCAAAGGTTCCCCATCAGATTTTAGATTCTCATATTTCAAACAGACAGAGGTTCATTTTTTTTTCTCAACCTTTAGTAGATAAACAATTTGAGAGGAGTGTGACCTTATTTGAAGGGGCAGGCCTGTGTTATGATCTGTTTTTCTCATCTAGTATGTTCATCTGTCTCCACACATCAACCCCTGCTGTTTACAGCCCATTTCAATGTTGGTGGTTGTTATTATTGTCTTATTGTGTTTACAGCTCAGCTCCAGCACGCAAATACAGTTCAGACGTGCATCTGACGGCCAGTTAAGATTAATGAGTCCTACAAAACTGTTTCAGAATATTAAAGAGAAAAGTTACAGCAAAGTGAACTACACTGATGGGAGCGTTTGGTTGCTGGTGTCTCGATAGTTGTTGTCTGGAGTGGTTTAGAATGTACTGTATGTATTTCATAACAAGTCACTGGTGAGCACGGTGCTGTTGGAACACAAGCACATAGCATTCATGCTCAGTTACAAATACTCCTTACTGTTTTGCTGCCTCCGCCAGGTCCCATTTGTCTGTTCACTAGTCAGCTTGAAAATCTGTTAACAGATTTCTGTGAAATCAGGTGGAAAGTTCAGCCATGGGCCAGGAACAAGAGATTGGTTTTGATATGGATCCAGATTGAGCAGTAGATCCTGAAATAAAATGATCTCTCAACAATTAGACGATTGTCTGACATTTTTTCTATTTTTCCATGAACTACTGCACTAAAGAAGCAAAGCAAGTCAATTGGTGTCCTCTGCTACTCCCACTTGACTTTCTCATGGAGTTATTATTATAACAAAGGTTCAGGAACAAGGCCGCACCCCTCTCTCTCACTAATTCAATCACCTGTGCCTCACTAATTCAATCATCCGTGCATACCTATATAAGCGTGTCTAACCCCTTTCTCTCCCGTTCGTCTCAGTTCTCACGTGACCTACGACACGTACATCCCGCCCGTGCTCCGTGATCCACGTTCCTCAGCAACATACCGCCCACGACTAGATCCAGCAGAACCAACGAGATATCTCCTCCACCACCACATCCACATGGAACCCTTCTCCTCCAGCCGCGATTCTGATCAGCTGGGATCCAGACGCTCCACACGCATCCACGTAATAGCCCACTCGGATGCGGCTCTTTTCCAAGCGATTAACATCTTCAACCGGATGTTTCTCAAGGAGATGGTCGTTCCACTCTTACGAAATGATGATAAAGACAAACTTTCCAACTCTATGCAGACTCTACTTCCATCGACCCTCTCGCCGGCAGCTCAAATCCTCCCGCTCTTCCGGCTTCATTATCCGCCGCTGGGCCGCCGCACACCGATGACGTCACAACACTGCCTACTACAACAGAGCCTAGACTTCTTCAGTCCCGACTGAAGGCCAGGCTGAACTCCGGATACAAATCCCGTTTCGAACTGACAACAACACCAGGTTCTTCCTGCTCCTCTCTGCCTCCACCTCCACCACCGCTCAGGACAGCCGCTCACTTCCGGGTTCCCCACCCAGCGCCACCTGTACACCGCACGTCAATGACGTCACGACGCAGCCAACTGCTTCAGCCCTCTCGCAGGGCCAGGTCGTATCTTCTCCTGTGCCTGCTCCCTCCTTGTCTGATCTGTCTTGTGTTTTTTGTCTTTTCTCTCATCCCCGTGTCCGTAGGCTGCACAGTCAACCCCAGCACATACATCCCCTCATCCTTTCCTCTTCCCTTCCTTCAGCTGCAGCTACCTCTACGCTTTCGGCTCCACCCACTCCAGCAGCTCCTTCTTTTATGTTTCTTCCCTCAGCCACCTCTGGTCCTTGCCACCTCCTTGCAGTTGCACCGAGCCACGGTGCTCCCTCTGATGGACCCACTCAATTTCCTACTGTTCTATCCCTTTTTCCCTCCCTTCCCCAACATCCAAATGTTTTTTCTGTGTCTTCAGCACCCCCCGTCGCCGATCCCCTCGCTCCAGCCGTCGTTAACTCTGTGCCTGCGAGCACTTTCACTCTGGCCTCCGCCACTCTGCGGCCTACAAAGCCAGGATTTCCAGTTTTGCACAGCCTCCACTTCCACCACCGCTCCAGCCGACTCGCTTGGGGGTTCCCTACCCAGCGCCCCCCACACTGGCACACCGATGACTGCTTCAGCCCTAGCTAGGGCCAGGTCGTATATCTCCACGTGCCTGCTCCCTACGTCTTAATTGCCTTGTGTTTTTGTTTCATCTCTGCGTTTATGAGCTGCACATCTTACCACTTCACACGCATCCCTTCATCCCTCGACCCTCGACCCTCAACCCTTCATCCCTTCATCCCTCACCCCTCGACCCTCATCCCTTCATCCCTCACCCCTCGACCCTCATCTCTTCATCCCTCACCCATCATCCCACCATACACAACTCGGACCAACCGTCAGCTCCCATTCATCCCGCGGCAATCGACCCCCTTCATCCCTCTCCTCGACCCCCATCCAGCCCACCATACACTATCCTCATCCGATCCTGAACCCTCTCGACAATCCAAATAAATCTACTTTTTATATCGTTCAAATGGCGTGGTCTTTGTTAGTGAATCCTCACTGCAACATATATTAAATGCAGCCTTTACATGATGGCAGTGTAGCCTTCAGTGCTCTGCTCACTCTTTTGCCCACTGCTGATGTTCATGTAGCATTTCATGATGCCTCCATCCACCCCAGAATCCACCTGTAGGCTCAAACCCAGGAGGAAATGTATTATTGTCACTCCCTGCGTTGCTTAGTCAGGTACTTCCTCATGGGGAGCAGCGAGTCAGAGGCTTGACGCCAAAGACATTGACACTGGAGACTGAGGTTCGCACCCTGATTCCTGTATGTGGTTAGGGTTAGGCAATAAGAGCACTGTGGTTACAGTTAGTGAAAGATTGTGGTTTAGATTTAAAACAAGTCGTGTCCTGTGCTTCAAGTCATTTTTTTTCTGTAAACCAAAATCTTTCCCTAACCTGAGTGCTGCTAGTGTCTAAACATGACCATAAAAAGTTTTGGTGTTACTATTTGCTGTTGGAGTTTACCAGCATATAAATGTAATTTCTAGCAGACAGGGTTGCTGCATTAGATGCAGTTTTTTGTGTTTTTTTTTTCTTTTTGAACATTTCCTTTTATTAACATTAATTAATGGCAGTTATGTGTTTGTTAAGTAGTTTGCTTAACAACAGAAGCAAGCTACAGTACTGGCACTCCCTGCTTGATCGTTTTTAATCTCTTTACTCTTTTTAAAATCTAGTTTTAAACTGTGTAACAGAATTAAAACCACAAACAGAAGACATCAGAGAGAGGCATCATGTCTATTAAATGTGATGGTGACAGTTTAAAATGTTGTGACTTTTATTCACAATTCAACACATTTCATAAATCCTCATTTCAAATCATCATATTAAATGAGTATTACTTAAAGTTGTTATGGATGACAATAAGTTGTCATCCATAATTAGTTAAGTAAGTACTCTGCACTATTAGTTAAGTACAGAGTTGTAACAATCTTTTTGTTTCCTGCTTGTTAGCTAACGCTGTCAACCTGTGCATCCTGTGTATCCCAGCCTCTGTGCCGCTGCTGCACACATCACAGCTGGCAGCAGGCAAACACAGCAACCAGCAGCACAGTAGGCCATGTTCCCTTTGCTGTAATCAGCTATTGGTTTTGGGTTATCTTCCTGAGCGCACACAGGTAGGGAAGATGAAAGGGATCGTGCAAGAGAAATGAAAGGAAATGGTTGTAGTTAGATACGAAGGCAAATGCAAGCATCCTCATGGAGACATGCTGTTAGACGTGTATAATAAAACAGCCATTTGTATACAGAGGCACCAGTGGCTGAGCTGCTTTGAACCCTGAGATATGTTACTGTATGTGCGTGTGTGTGTGTGTGTGTGTGTGTGTGTGTGTGTGTGTGTGTGTGTGTGTGGAATACAGCTGACAAAAATAGGGGGACCTGAGGAACTGTCTTCCCTCCAGCCTTCATGCAACATTGATTGCTTCTATTGATTGTGTCTGTCCTTCAACACAAGGGAGACGACTCACATAAAACACCCAAACACACAGAATGCCCTCCTTTCACACACACACACACACACACACACACACACACCTCATAACACAACACCTGTGTATGACAGCCAAGTCGCAGGCACACAGAAGCAAATAAATGAAGGTAAAGCTCTCCTCCGTCTCTCAAGCAAATCTCTCCCTCTGCGTCTGTTGCCTCCCCTCCCTCGCTCCCTCCAGGTAACAATGTGTACCGAGGTCATGCAACAAAGAATCATGGCTTCCTTGGTTTAATTTGTGTGAGGACAAGGTGGAAATCTCTTCAGTTTCAATTGCCTTAGCTGTCAGGATGTTTTCCAACAATGAAAAGGGAGCAGATGACCTTGTAAGGCCAGCGACCAAGAGAGAAGGCATTAATATTTCATTCTTACAGGGCCTCCTCTTCTTCTCTCTTCTGTCTGTCTCTCTCTGCTGGAGGAGGATGAATTGGGACTGAGGACTGGAGCAGATTTCAGGCTACTGACTCCTGACCAAGCTGCTGTGTATACATCTTTCTGATACATTGGTGAGTTTTTAAATGATTAAAAAGATAGGACCTGTATTTGTAAGTATAGTATATGTGCACAAAGTAAACATACCTATTTTCTATAGGGCTGCAAAGCTTAGTTGAGTAATTGATTAGTTGATCGACAGAAAAATAATTGCAACTATTTTGATAATCAGTTAATTGTTCATTGTTCAATCAAGTCATTTTTAAAGCAAAAATGAGCATGTGCACAATAGAAGTACATTTCACAGCATATTTGCAAATAAATAATCTTCAGCTGTTTACCATCACCATGAGCAGCTTCAATAGATTCATCATGATGCATAAGAAGTGATATTACTTGTTGATATATGCAAATTACTGTCATGCAAAAATGTGGCTGTACTGTATCTGTCTTTTCATATCGCTCATGTTTATGCACATCAGCAGATGCAGCGTGCACATAACACACAACACACACAATGTGAGACCATATGTGAGACCACTCTCTGTTATGAGCTGCCGCTTGTGTCATTCAATTACCAAAAACAGGTTGTAATTGTATTTAATTGAATTTCAGCCAATAAAAAGCCATAGCTTTGCAAATTACTTCCCACAAAGATGTCCTCGGGGGGGCTAATGGTGAAATGTTCGGCAACATGCTACAGGCATGTCAAAAAATGACCTTTGGGAAAGAATTAGATTTAGCAGCAAACCAGCAAGAAATTAGCATATCCAGATGTAGCCGCCTTGATTTGATTTCATTGTCTTAATTGGATTTCATCTGCTGTGCAGCAATAGCCATAAAACTAGGAGCCTGGACTTCACAGCGGCTGCGCGTGGATCACCATCACAGCTCTGGGATGATATTAAACCAATATGAGCTGGGAATGTTAATGAAGAGAACAGTTGTCACACGAGACCTGTCGGTACGCTTGCCAATTAAACAGCATCATGGCAAGTGTGCTGAGGCTACTCTGGAATTGTAATTTCTTTATTTAGACACTCAAGGACTGGTGGCAGATTGCAAGGAACCTTAAAGTGGTGATTTTTTTTCCATTTTCAGCCTATTCAAGAAATTCCTTCCTGTCATCTGATTTGTAGATTGCGCGTGGACGCCTACCTTTGTATTACATGCTCGTTAGGGTTGTAGCTCTTGCACCGCAATCAGAATCAAAATGTCAGAATGTATGTATAGGTCAAATGGTGAATGTTGGCAGTTATGTTCTGCCATATGCTGTGCATTGTGGTTGAGTATGGAAATGAAGTTTGAATGGCTAGATCACTCTGCATCTGGCCACACATACCAGGAGCTCCAGCAAGATGAAAAAAAGTTTAATTTAAAAAAAAACATTAAGTTTGTAGTTTACTTGTCTGGTCCTAAATGTTGTTTTGCAAATCAAACCAATCAATAATTCAGTTTTTGTATACTACACTACTAATTTAAATGTGTAAAATCATCAATTACTTTCCTAAATGAGTTCCTGGACAGATACTGACACCTTACCAAACAATATTGTACATATCTTTTAAAGTAACTACATAAAAATATGTCTTCCATCTCTCACTCTCTCTTTCACACACATACACACACACAGACAAAGTGTCTATAGATCTGGCAGCGGAGCCTCACGTACATCGTTCATCACTTCAAGGACCAGCAGGTAGCTTTTCATTTGCTTCCCTTTGACCGTGACTAAAAACCAGTGGTCAGCTGCCTGTGGTGCCCCAATCATTACCATGTTAATATCTGCAAAATACTCTTTTGTAGCAGGAACAGGGGAGCACAAGACAGCAGGACATGTAGGGATAAGGGCAGGAGTGGTCTCCTTTAAACCTGCTGCAAAAAAGAGGAACAAAAATACCGGATGGCATAAATAAATGTGGAGAGGGAGCTGTGAGCTTGACCCAGACAGCGCGGCTGTTTTTAATTCCAGATGATTTCCTCCACTTTTACCCGACTCAGGCCAGAGATGCACTGATGGAGATAGCAACCCCTGCTAGCCTCATTAGCCCTCTCCAGCTGCTTTGGTGACATTTTGCACTTTATCCAAACCCCCAGCGTCCCTCCAAACTACCGCTGCTGCCAGAACACTTCAATCACACAAATCGTAATTTAGTCCAATCTTAGACCCTTCTGAAGCATAATGGGGGCTCCTTCCAATACAGACATCAATAAAATTGCTATGTGTGTGTGTGTGTGTGTGTCCTTGTGAGTGGACGTACATTTGTTTTCTTTACTTTTTTACCTCCCACACGCGCCCAACGCCATCACCTCCACCAGCGCCAATATGGCCACTGTGAACAAAGAGATGGTCTTCCATTAGCGTAATTGGCCAATTTAGCTGCTGCTGCAGTTGACGGCGGCTTTATACAAGTGGCTTTTCATGAATAACAAATTAGCCGTTACCTGGTGACTGCAGGTCCAACAAGTGAGTCTGTCTACTGTGGAAAAAACTCACACTTATCAACAATTTAATTTAAATAGAAATCTGCTGTTTAACTTTTCCAATATGTACATAGATGAGTAGCTTGAAAGCACCCCGTGTACTGTATACAACTTTCGCATTTCAAATGTTTTATATAATTTCCCCATATGGGAATCTCTTCATCTGGAAATAATTCTTTTCTCTAGGTGCATTTATATTAGTGGTAAATGCATTTGTCCAACATGAATTAGTAAGAACAGACAAATGGTTTGTTGCCTTCATTCTTTACTTTACATACATCTCTTTACAGTGAGGTATACTCTTTGTCCCTGTCTGTGGCTGATTTTAAGTGTACTAGATTTTAATGTTGAAATGGAAAGTTCAGCCTCAGAAATTGTAAAAAGCCAAAGCTCACCCACATCCAATGAATACTGTCAGTTCTAACAAATCTCAACAGTCAATAATAGGAAGGTGACAATATTTGAACACATTTTATTCTGCTTCAGTCTGCTGTTTGTGTACTTCATGTTTGTGTGTGACCTGTGTGTGTATTCCTACAGGGGCCAGCTGATGAGCTGCCACCAAAAAGGAATGACCTTTCCCCACCTCTCCTTTGGCCATCATGTGTGAAAGGCATTAACCCTTCAGGTTCCTTCAAACAAACCACAATCAAAGCCTGCGGGGGAACCCTGTGTCTGTATTTATGGCCATGGCACTGTGGTTCATTTCAATTCAATGCAGCTCTGATAAGCAACGTGTGATGGCCAAGCAACAGCCATTCTCCACCATTTTTCTCTAAGTGGACTATCAGGCAGGCAGATAACAGAAATAACAGAATGGGACCTCTAATGGTCTTGAGTCACACAAAAGGATTACAAAAGAAACTGTGAATGTGTGGAATGATTGTGCTCACAAAATTAAGACCTCAAAAAGGATTGTTTTCAGTGATATTTTAAATGTGGCTTCTCCCCACCTGCCTTGTTTGTAACCTTCCACATTGCTACCACTGATGCTTCCTGCCAATTATTTTGACATTCAGTTAATATTATTTCTGTCTTCATTATGACTTTCATCTTTTGGAAAGCTGTAACATATAGAAATAGATTCATCGTCTGTTGTTTGTGTTTCATTCTGACTTCTGTCTTTGTATTTTCCAATATCCATCCATTCCAACTCATCATTAGCATTTTTGGTACGTGAGCCCCCAAAAGGATCAGCTCTACCAGTCCCACAGCACTGTAACACTAGAGCCCTTTCTGCCAATCAGAGGTAATGTATTAACATGAGAATCGATCCATGGCTCAGCTGGCTCAAACCTCTCTGGCAGAGCACAACGGAAAACAAGACAATCGTGAAACACTAGATTATTTAATAGATACAGTGGAACATAAAACCTCAGACAGGATCAAATCTGCCTGTCACCGTGCTGTAATTATCTAATCTCCATTTCACTGCTGCTCCCCTCCTCTAACCCCATAAATTGTGATTGTTTGTTTGTCCACATGTAGCCGTCTTGTCTACGCTGCATCCTGACTTGTTATTCTTAGAGACCACCTGGGAACCTGCTAATTGGAACGATGATTGAAGATGGTGGCATAATGGAGGCTGCATGGAGGAGAAAACAAGTCACAGTCATCACAGCCACCACACATCCAACATTTCATCTGTTTCATTTCCACAATGACACCTGCTAGGTGAGGGAGATAGGAGGGGTGACAGGATGGTGGGATGGGGGGGGGGGAATAATTGAGACCTTGATTGATTGTCTCAAAGTGGGATTGATCGCTGTTATCTGATCCCAGATAATCCATCAACCCTCATACTGGAAGGTGAGTACTGGAATGAGAAAGAATCAAGCCACCAACATGAAAACAGGTGATCCGAGTCAGCATCGGGCTATTATATTTCCCATTTAAAGTGACATCATTTAGCTAGTTCTAGCATAGGCTCTCGCAGGCAGACATTTCCATATGCATTCAAATTTTATTTAATATATTGCATCTGAGACCAAAGGTGGGGTGAAGTCATCGTTTTGCAAGTCTTAAGTCAAGGCACTAAAGTCTTAAGTTAAAGGGACACTCCAGAGATTTAATATTGCATTTCCATAATGCTGGGGGACTTTACGAAAGACAGATTTAAAACAAGGTCATAATTCATGCAGAAGAGGTCAAGACATTCTGATTTTTCATTGCTAATATGGGTTGAGCTCCAGAATTGCTGGATCCTTCAATTCCCATAATGCAACTCAGTAGCATCTCTGATAAGACCCTTTCTGCAAGGTAAATACTCTTTCAAATTCCATGCCCTCAATTTGTGATACAGGTTTCGATTAAAAAACGGAAGTCTCCAAGTTGAATCCAGCATAATCCCAACAGCCTGTGATGCAGGATCTATAATAGCAGACCTTGGTTCAAATAACAGTCTTCTCTGCTTATTAATTTTAGGGAGTATGCATTGACCTGACATGGCACTGCTTCTGTTTGGTCTGACCAAGTCTTATTTTTCATAGCATAAATGGAGTGGAAGTTCAGACGCTCCATTCTCTGCATCACCTATCACACTGGTTAAATTTAGTGGGCTATTTAAGCTGTCAGAAATGCCCAGCCGTCTCTCTGCACTGCCATTGCCACCACTGCTTCTCATTGTTCGTTGGTGTTGATGCTTTGCTTTATTCAGCCCCACCACCACCTCAGCATCCACCTGCAGGCTTTGACTTTAGTCCCCGAGAAAAGAAATGTGCTATCATCACTCCCCAATCTCTCTCTCTGCAGGGAGTGATGAGGTCAGAGCCGAGATACAGGGCTGTATTCACATGTAAATAAACAATTCTATGCGAGTTGACTGACTGAACTGACAGTCCGAATAAAGGCACAACATTAGTGTTGAAGTCAAAGTGAGGATTACTCATGTACAATATTTTTGCATTAACTGTAAAAAGGCAAAAACAAATCATACAATACACTCATGCAAGTCTTTTTAGACAGTGACATGTTTACTTTATCACAAGCTGAGGTAAAAGTAAGCCTTTGGTGGACATCTGTACAGGGTATCTATGGTTAATGAATTGTAATATCTGATTTCTTTTTCATGTCATTCTAACAGATTCACATTCATAAGGACATATTTGAAAGTGCTTATCTCATTCGACCTCTGCAGAGCTGTTTAAACCACAGTGAGACACAGTTCATCGTGTGGCTCCATTAACTTCTTATCTAATCTCACCAATCTCACCTCATCTCCCATGCCCACAGACAACCCCTCCCTTCGCTCAAATACACTGATATTGGGTTTTCAACATGACCACAAGCCAGCGAGACCACCTAGAGCATGAACCACAAAGAGGACACAATTAGATTCTTTCAAATTCTGTTTTGAGATAAGATTTACAGCATATAGTGAGGAAATCCTGCCTCAAGGCTCAGTAATTACATTGAATTACATGAAATCGCAGTGTACATTGAACAATACGATTCAGTCATAAAATGTAGTTTAATCTGAAGAAAGTTCAGCCAAAATGCAGTCAGGTATTCATCTGTCTCCATGTGCACCTTCAAGGAACCCATACTTAAAATGTGAAACAAATTGGTTTACATTACACATAACTGAACCCACTGGCCAATTTTTCACCTGATTTGTGGATAAAAATAGACTCAGTGCGACATAAATTGACTTGTTAAGATGGATATGTTTGTAGTGTGGCCCAATGGAATTACAATTTATTTCTTGACATGAATGGAAATGAAAGTGAAATGACCCCTGCCCAGCCATAACTAGGACCCAGACAGCAATGAAGAGAAGAGATGTCTGAAAACAGAAGAGTGGTTCAGAGTGGGGAGGGGTGATGGAGGGCGACCTCTGTTTGCACTGGCCCGTGTTGTATATAGGGCACATCTTGCCTTGTCAGAGGAGGCCTATCATTTCATTTAAAGAAGTCAAAGCGTGGTGCTGTATGGCTGTTGTTCCCGGCCAGATGGACCAACACATGGCCTGAGCATTGTCATTCAGATGTAGCGTGTGCCATGTCACTCTTGATAAAGCACAAGTGCATAAATTCAAAAGCTTTAAAAGGGTAATATGGAAATTTGTATCATCTGTTATCTTGCTTAACTTTATACCTTAAGTGTGTTGAGTATCTTTATCATATCTTCGATTTCAGACAAACCATCCTCTAATGTCTCAGACTCACACATACTGGACAAACCAAATACTAATCTTGAAAGTCTTTTTCAGAAATTTACTTTTCTTTTAAAGTGTATCTCTTGCTCAAGCACTTAGCTGTATATCTCTGTATTTCTGTGTCTCAGCTGATCTACCGGGCTGTATTCTGAGCATGCAATCCTTCCCCTCCACTGAAGATGTGTCTCTGTGGCAAACCCTGAGAAGTCAGGGTGAAAGACCAGCACAAACACACTGTAGGCATTAGGTGATTTGAAGGGGAGCTGTGCTTTTGTTGGCTCACATTATTTAATAGTTCACCCTCGTTAAATATGGAACCATGGCTTAGAGAAAACATAAGGGAAAACAACAATCTTCTTGACTATCATTTCCACTGAATCTGAATCAAATTGCCCACTGGCTATATGCATACACACACACACACACACAGTTTGATATAAGCAGCTGGACCAAGTGCTGGGACCTTTATCCCTGTGATCTCCCGCTCAACTTGGTCCACCGTAACAAATTTAAAAGCTGGCAAAGCACACACTAGTCAAAGCAAACCGAGAACCACAATGCCCATTTTAAATAAGTGGGCTTTAAAGTCACAGCCACACATTTGATGTGTGTTCATGATGGAGAAGAAATGATACATACTGCTTGGCTAACGTTCTGAACAGCCATTAAAATTCCATCATACTGTCGCTGCAGGCTAAATGTGGCTTTAATTTTTCATTCTTTATCTGACTGAAGACTTACGTCTGGAGTTGTGTGTGGCTTATATTAGCATGCATAGAGAGCACTTTCTGCCTTTGCTGTTATATTTAATAATCTCAAAAGATTTTTGTCGAACAAGCCTTTTTTAATGACGTCAAAAGATCAAATGAGGTGTGTGTAGAAGGATGACATATGAGAACAGTTCATCTACTGTGCATGATCCTGGATTAATTTCATCTCTAACAAATATGAGTCATGTAGAATAAGTTTTACTCTTATGAACATCGATGATGCCATTGTCACCATCAGTAAGGGTTGGAGCATCTGAATCTGACACCTCTGAAACTTTCATCCAGCAGCCTCTCATCTCTGAACTCTACAACAGTGTTTCATCCTGTCAGGTGAGGATTTATTTTGATTTTAGTTTTCTATTCTATTTTGAGCTTTCACTAATTTTCTTAGAACACCTGTGAAGCAGCGAAAGTCTGTCACATCCCAATCAAAATATGTACGTTCCTTTTGTAGATATTTGAATATCAATTGAAAATCTGATTCACTTGATCTCAGTTGCTGTGTTTGTGTATACTTATACATCTGGGATTGGTTTCCCTGAGGTATACAGTATGTGCGCTACAGAGAACTTAAAAAAGAACTTCTGTTTCAAAATCAACTGAAAAACTTTTTTTGTTCCATTTTGTTGATGTGGTGTGTTCATCCTTTAGTGTGCTCCAGGGTATTAGCAAATTTTCTGTATTTCTGGAAAACTAAAGGCAGAAAACAAGTGAAACTGAATTGGCTTGGCACTGACATTATGTGCTTACTTGTTTAAAAGAGGCACCCCACCAACTTTGCTCATATCAGTTTACTCATCACAGGTAGCACTACTCAGCCTGTGGAAACAGTTGTATAATGTCTTATGTGGCTCTCAAAAGCCTCATTAAGTCTGAGAAAATCCCAGAGTGATGTCATCAGGGTTATCTTGGGCTTTGGAAGTTTTTCATGGATAGCCTGTGTTACAAACTTACAATACCAGGTAGGGGGAGGTTTAACATTGAGACGCTATTAGGTTGCACCATTGCTTTTATCATTGTACACTTTCATATTCCCATCCCGCCTGGAGATACAAACTCTGCTCTCATACCCTATGACTGTTTAACTACAGTTAGATCATGGCTGTCAGAAAACCTCCTCCACCTAAATAAACATAGCAGAATCAGAGATCATGATTATTGGACCAAAAATATATCCATCCAATTTGTCAAGTACCATCCTCAGCCTTGATGGCAATATTATTATTCTGAATTTAACATTTAAAAATCTGGGTGTCATCATTGACTTTTCTCTCATGTTTGAGAAACACATCAACAACATCACAAAAGTAGCTTTTTTTTCCTGCTGTCTGGGTCCTTCACATTGCTTGAGTTCATCCATTTCTAACACATTCAGATGCAGAAATTCTTGTTTATGTATTCATCTCAGCTAGACAGAGCTGTTCAACTCAGGTCTTCCACTCTGTAGCATTAAAAAACTCCTGCCTAAAATACAGCTGCTAGAATTCTCATTTAGAGCCACAAATTTTGAACATATAACACAGAATCTGTCCTCACTGCAATGGCACCGTGTTTCATCCAAACTGCCACTTACTACGAACAAAAGTGGTCATGGATTAGCACCTCCTTACTTGGCAGAACTCAAAATAAGCTTACTTATACTTACTAAAATTAGAGTACCTCTGACTTGCTGACAATTGTTACTGATGTACATATGTACATATACTTTATTCATATACTTAATGTTCATATATAAAAAGTAGCAGAATGGGTGTGCAATGTGAATATTATTGACTTTATTGGGTGGGGATGAATGAGGTAAACCACCTGATTGTATCTGTGTGTTGGGGGATATTAATAGAAGTATGTAGGGAAGAGTTGTAACATCATGAAGATCCATAAATCGTATCAAGTTAAACCAGGGTCCATCTCCATGTGCAGTCTTGCAGACACAGAAGGAGAAAATGGATTTCAGGAGTACAGTCACAAATCCTGCTGCACTGTAGTGCAAGCATCACATGGGTGTAAATCCAGGGGATGAGCATTCTCCCTGACCTCAGCAACAATGCTACCCTACAATCACCCTCTTGTGAATGAGGCCACCGCCACCGCCACCCCATCTCATCTCTAACTCGCACTTCTTCTCCTTCACCTTCCATCTCTCTGTGCAATCTAACTTTACAAGACCAACTCCAGCATTCAGGCACTCTCAGAAGAGCTGTGTCGGCACTACCTGTGGCTGGGGATTTCCAAAGTCATTATCAGAGCAAGGCTGGGTGGCTTGAAGAGGGACAGGGAGGAGGGTGGGGACAAAAGAGAAGAGGAGAAGATAGTGAATGTGGGTTTGGAGGGGGAATATGAGCTGAAATAGCGCAGTGGCTGGTGACATGCATTGAGATTCTGTTGGACATAAAAAGTGCCTGTACTCACTGAAACTGTTTTAAAATCATGCTCAAGACATTTGATTTGCAAAACCAATGTGATGTGAGTGCTGCTTTATTATTTCCAAGACATACTGTAGTTGCATTTTAAAAGAAGTTAAAAATCGGTGCTTTCACACCCATTTCTCTGATCTCTGTATTTTCCTCCATAATAAAATTCTTCAAAAGACAACTAGTTACTTTAGGATTAAGCATCTTCCAGTCACAACCCACTCAAATCAACAGACAAACCAAAGCAAGATGTTTCCTCATAGTTCAGATAAAATGGACGATAAAAATTAATTTCAGATAATTATGGCTTGGATCCATCTTACTGTGTGTACTGGGAGAAATAATATTTAAATAATTTTTTAGTTTCCCCCAAAATGATGTGAAAACAAGTTAGTCAATGTGTGCAGAATATCTCATAATGAGATTTAAAAAAAAGCACTGGTCTATGGTTGTGGAAGAAATACAAAAACTTCTCTTGTATACAGGTAACATACTTTTTATAAAGGTCTTTGGTCCTGTCACACACATTTAGGTCTCATATTTCATTCTAATTGGCTTTGAGAAATCTTTAGAAAGTGTTTCATCTAACTTGATGCAACTTGCAGACACCCTGAACAGCAAAGTAAAAGATGAAATGTGGCTGAAAAAGAAAGGGTGAGAATAAGATAGAAAGAGCAAAATGGAAAGTCAGCAACAGCAGATGCAAAAAACAGTTCATGGTATGGTGAGAAATTAGGGGGAGAAGATTGTAAATGAAAGACATATGAACAAAAAAAGTGTGTGAGGAAGTGCGTCTTCGTCCGGCGCCTGACGAATAGAGAAGCCAGAGAAGAATAACTTTAGAGAACGCAGCCTGTTTCAAAGTCTGCGTTCTCCTTTCTTTACGGTTGCTGATCGATGCCAATGGCTTCTCAATTTTGCCGTGCAATGAGTTCTCAATAAAACCGGTGAACGAGCATTACACCCCCTCCCTCATGTTACTGAATCCAATTCCACAGACAGCTCCAGCCTTGCCCATAATGGATTCTCTATTTCATAGGCTTTGGCTTGTGTTCCTATGGTGCTTGGTTAATATTTCAGCCCGCTGTCTCTCTTCCCTGCACAGCCCACTTTGTTGTATTGATTTATTTGTGCATCCCCCTACATACCACCTCTGTGGTGGGAAGACGATCTATTATGGAATTTAATACCTCTCAAAGAGCTCATTTTGTACTTTTTTTTTCTTCTTTTTCCTAGAAAATGATGGGGAGATACAGAATAGGAGTGGTCAGAAAAGGTGATGTCATTTATCCGGCGTTATCCTGCAACTAACAAACAGGAAGTGTATCATCAGAGTGCAAACTTATGGTGAAAAGTGTCCTGTAAGCCATAGTTAAATAAGAACTGAATTAGTAGGAGGTCAATTAGCCGTAGTATGGATGCAGACAATAGGTGAAACAGAGAACTTCCGTTTCCTGCTTGGGGTTGGAGAGGAGGAAGCGGCGTCGAAGGATTTGTTAGGATGTTGAAGAAGGATGCACAGTGCACAAGATTTGGCAGAGGAAGCCTGAACCCAGGACACACTGCTGCTATCCTTCCTGTATCCTGCATCATACACATAACACCTGGTCAGCTCATCACTATTACCATTTTCCTCTGTGTCTCCCTGCTCACACACATAAATGCACATGCACATGGTGAGTCTATCAGCAGTGTAAACACTGTAGGCAGAAGATCAGGGAATGGAATTTTAAATGTAGAGTCCGGGAGAAACCAGTGGAAAGAACATATGTTTATAAAGAGCCAGATTCCATGCTTTAAAATCATTCATACCAGTCCAAGTGCTGTTCAGGCCCTAGTGTCTGTGCTATACATTACAGTGAAACAAGCTAGCGTATTGTTGGAGAGCTATAGACAGATGACAAATTAAGAGAAAAGTCTGGATAAAAAGTGGAGAAACATAACAAAAGCAGATGCTTTCATATTGTTGTACTACATACAATGAGCAGTTCACATCAGATAATGTTCTGTGACGTGGGAATTTTTGATCTATGATCAAGATGGCCTGAGCAAAAGCTCTGAGTAACTCATTCAAGACAGATACACATGTGAGAGATAAAGGGGACATATCACCCTTTTTGTGATTTTCTGTTATTTATATGTAGCTGGGTGGTAAATCGGTTCAGATGTAATGTAATTTCCACTTAGGTCTAATATAGCTCTCAAAGCTGTTTACATGTGTTAATACATGTGTTCTTTGTTTTTCTTTTGAGTGTAAAATTGTTTAAGTCTTAATTAAAATGTGAGGGAGACTGTAAGTGGGCTGTGACAGTCTAACTGGCTATTGCTGATTTTGGTCACAAGGTGGCAGCGTTGAGTAATATTGTTGTCGCTCCACCAAGTGCATCTTGGTCTTTCTTCCTGTTAATGTGCGAACGACCTGGAAATTTGCAGAGTGGAAAAGTCGTGTAAAGTAGAAGGTAAATACACACAAATCTTGTAAAATATTCCTGTACAAATACTTGAAGGACGTGAACTTGTCCCATGTCCTGGAATTTTGGCGCCAGCCGTCGACCACTGTGTTCTCAATTGCATATCAAGGTAATGTTAAAAAGAGGAATTGTACAGGTTTTACATTCATTTGAACTCTGTTTGAAGGTAAATGACAGCATGTTGAGTTGTGTAATCTCCAGGGAGCTCCACATGGATTTGGTGAGTCTTGTTGAAATGTGTCTTGTTGAAATACTGCTGTATTTTGATTTTGTTATTTTTCTTTTAAATCTTTTTTTTGTGTGTTAAATCTGCCACAATCTGTGAAAGCACATTAGCTGTGTTCTAAAAGGACTCAGTAGCTTACACACTCTGTTAAAATGACCTGATGCAAATGTGGTAAACAATAAAATTAGAGCTACAAGAACCCTTGAAGTAATTGTGTTGTGTGTGGCAACTAATTCCACCGGCTACATATATACTGTTATGATATCAGATATCTATCATATCTATCCTATGTAGAAATGCTCCCTGCAAGTCTAAAGCCAGGGCTTCAACCTGCTCTGAATACTTCATTTGCTATGTTTATGCCAATAAACAGCCGTCTCTTCCACAGCCTTGTTGCTAAGGTTGTTGCTAAGGTTTTTCCATGTGTTATCCACTCTCATATTACAGATTGAATTCCAGTTCAAACATGTACGGATGTTTTTGAGAAGTTAACATTTCAAGTAAGAGAACAAGAAAAAGTAATGAAATCCTACCACTATAGTTTGTTTTGTGGTTTGGTGATGTAGCATCTTCCAACAGCTGACCAATCAAAACAGAGTGGGCTCATTGGGAGAGACAGGAGCTAAAACAGCCTGTTTCAGACAGAAGCTTAACTGAGGGTCTGCATAAAGGGTCAGTTAATTTTTTAATTTTTTTTTTTTTAACTGTAAATCATTAAAAAATATAGGCCTGATAAAGTGCATAATATGTCCCCTTTAACTGTTCAAAAAAGCTATCAGCACAGATCTATAGAAGTGTTGGAGAAGGTGTTATGGTGAGATGAGTCATCTTTCATTCTCACAAGTGGGCTAGTGCATCTGTGGTGCACATAAAGAGTCCAGTGGGAGGTTTGAGTCCACTGGTCCCCCTTATAGGGAAGAGTCCTGCAATTCAAAAAAAACTTATTCTGAGTGATCATCTTTATTCTATAATGGAAAAAAGTATAAAATAAAGCTAGTAATCTGTGGGAGTGGTTTGTTCCAGGATGACAATACCCCCCTCCACAAGGCCACACAGAGTCACTTAATGTTTGATGAGTATGAAAATGTTATACAGTAAACCATATGCTATGGCCTTCCCAGTCACCAGATCTCAACCTGACTGAACACCTATGGGAGAATTTGGAGCCACATGTTAGACTGCATTCTCCACCACCATCATCAAGTTCCATACACTTGGAGAATCTATGATAAGGAGCATGGAAACTGTTATGAAAGCTTGTGAAAACTAATTTGTTCTCCCTCGGTGGACCATATATAGAAGGATGACAGGAGACAGGAGAGAGGGAGACATTGTCAATCAGACTTTCTTTACACATTTTGGTGCTATCAAATAATTCCAGCCTTGTGTAACAGCCAGATTTAGGCGCTGACAGATTGGCCTAATCTAATTACCCAAAAGGAAACACCAATTTGTCACAATTATTGCAAAAACAGTAATGGAATTACAGCGAAAACAGGCTATCATCAAAACCTGTCTGAGGAGACAGTGATAAATAGATTTGCAATTAGGACAATTCAGTTGTAAAATTATAGACCCTACGATGATTCTCCACACATCAACATAATGGTTGATGATGGCTGTTTGTGATAATTGCGTTCTGCAAATTACAGTCTTTGTGAATTAGCTTACAATAGATTGTTTAACTGCGTGTTGTATAGATTTTGGAGTCAATGTGGAAGTAATCAGATTGTGAATATGGATTTCAGTTGACTGCATTTCTGATTGCAAGTTCCAGCAGTTAAAAAAAATGCCAATATGTTGCAAACAGAATATAAATATGTATATAACTCAGAAACTGAAACAAACTGCTTTGTCAATATGAAACTTGGAGGTACCACCCCACCCCCCACCAGCCCCACCATTAACTAAACGTTGAGAGCAACTCTCGGCAATCATCTGAAGTTCCATTTGATTCAGTACTTTTTCATACCAGCTGTGCAGAATGAATGGGTCTAATCCCTGACTGAGAGGTTTTTTTTAACCGGTAGCCATTAGTGAGTCATTAGGGCCCGCAGGTCAGTGTGGGACTGCCTCATAGTATATACTTATCAATGAAATGGAAGCTAATTACACACAATGGTGGACTTTCCATTTAGTTCAATTTTAAAAGTTTAATGAACAAGAAGAAAGACAAAGATGGAAATAATGGCATGTTTCTCTCTCTCTCACTCTCTCTCTCACACACACACAAACCCTCCCTTCCATTTAAGTTTATTTCTTACTAACCTTCCAACTGCATACCTAACCTCAAAAGGCAATCCTGATGTCATTTAGAATTATAGCTTATTTTATTTTTTAGTGCATGCTGTGCTGTGTTGTGATTTATGCACACTGTATTGATTTTTTTTGACATTTTAAATACGGTGTCAAAGCCAGCTTGAAATTAGCAGCTGTCACATCTTACAGTGTCACCCCAATAAAATATATAACAATAACAATACGGTTTGTAACAGGTTTTTGTCCCGTTTCTTCCCACAGCTGTCAGTTGATTGACATCAAGCAACAATACAGCATCTCAGACACTGTTAGACAATGATGGAACTGTGAGCAAACCAAATATCAGCCTCATGTTGTGAGAAAGTTGTTCATTAAAAGAATGAATGTTGGTAATTGTTTTCTTCTGCAGAGAGGGAAGCAAGCCCTGATATGCTGAGTGTGCTGAGACACCATGAGGAGTATTAGAAAGGAGAATGGATGGCCAACGTTAAACAATACCTGCAGTGTGTTATCATTAAACATGAACCCCTTCCCCTAATCGATCACAACTCTAAATGCAACTCACACCCTAACAAATGGAGTAGCAGCAAAACAATCTGCATTTCTGATTGATTTGCCTAATCGGTCTGCTCTTGTGAGGAAATTTGGCAGAAGTACAAGTGCACACAGCATGCCCACAGTACAGCAGACATAAATCACACCCCATTGGCAGCCGCATATATCAGAACTATATTGCATGGGCATCGATCGCTTCTCAGACAAGATTGTGATGAGGATTGTGGCAAGGGGAAAAATGAATTTCAGCCTTCGGTGTCTCGTCTTGATATCCCCAACTAGCCAAGCAGCGAGGGGGGAAATTCTTCCCTTTCTACGCCCATGTCTTCTTTAATCCATCAGTGGTTGACTACCTGCAAATGCACAAGGACAGGCTCCTTTTTGCACCACAGGACAATGAGGGTGAAGTGCGAGTTCAGGCTGGAGTGGCTGTGGTATTAAAAGGTGCAGTGAGTGACATGCTGTGTTATTGTTTCATTAATGTAACCTGACCAGGAGACGGGGTGAATGGACATACACTTCTGAAACCTGCTCTCCTCAGATATGTATCATATTCTCATTTTTTGTTCCTCATATGAACACTAGAGTGGAATAATTTAATATCCTGGCAAACTGACTAAAGCAGAAAATCTGCCTGTGCTTCAAATGACAAATATTATAATTAAAACAGGAGGAGATATGGGTTTAAACTGTGAGATAAAAAGCATTTTAGCTCCAGCAGCTCTTTTCATGTGCTAAGCGAGGGAGCCATTGTGTTTTGGGAGGCTCACATTTAAAATACTCACATTGATTCAAAGTGGTGTCCTGCTAAAATAAGAAAATAAGACTACAGTGGTCAGAGTCTAAAGACTCTCTCAGGGTATATATTCAAGCATCCGAGCTTGAGAGCAGAACCAAGGGGACAAGAATAGCCCAAAAGCACAAAAATCCATTTACTCAACCTGAAACACACACATACATACAGTAATACACACCCACACACAACCAGAGAGGTGCACACATACTCTTATGTGCAAGCCCACACAATCACACACATAGAAACTGGATTTCAGATCAATGCCAGAGGAGAATCAATGGATGGTGGGGGCTGGGAAGGCAAAATCGCTCATGGCAAAGATATATTTAGAAAGGTAAAAGACCTGCAAGTGGGACGGCTGCAGAGCAGAGAGCAGGAGGAAAATGAAAGAGAGAATGGGAAAAGGAGAGATTTGACAGAGTTAATTGATAAAGTGAGGTTCAGGAAGGGGATGTCTCTGGAATGCACCCTATCTCCCCGAGGTGCTTATTGATGCCAGGTGCTGCTCACCTATAGTAATTACCTGCACATCTGATCCACGTCCCACTTTACCAAAACTAACCATATGTGAGCTCCTACAAGCCAACAAGCCGCCACTGCACTCTGTCTTCTATATATCTCCTGTCACTGGGACCCTTCCTTAAGAAACACATCTCATGAGAATGTATACAGAGACAGGACATGTTTACATGCTGAGATATGACTGAGATTGCAGCATCAATTTAAACACACAGCTGTTCATTCTCTCTGCTGTTTCTCAACACTATAGATAACAGCATTGTTTGGGCAGTATGTGTTTTTCTCTGTGAATTTAAGGGATTCATTTGTGTTTTCAGTGGTGTCTCAGCTGGTATGTGAACATATGGTGTGTTTATCTGCCCTCCATCTCTGTGCTTTTTAAGTTATGAATTGTAGTTTAGCTTTAGGACACAGCCACAACTCACGAACGAGAAGTTGGAGAATCCCTCTGAGTCCAAACATTAGCGGTTTTTGAAAGCCCCCCCACCAGCAGATAGGGTTTCATAAAAACATGCACGTAGCTTGGATTTTTTTAGTCCTTAGTTTTAATGATGAATACCTGCAAGCAGCTCAGAGAAAAGTAAATAAAAGTAAGACTATTTTCTCCACAGTGTGATAAAAAGTATAACTTGAACTCAAAATGTCAAAGCTTCCCAAAAGGGTACTTTTTTCACCAAAGTTTTAAGCTATCTTCTTATAACTACCTTTTTAATTACATTCACATTCTTGATGATTGAATATCTGTATAAATCAACAAGAATGACTAAAAGATATTCAAAATAAACTGTGATGATCCCACTCGAGGCTAAAGGGAATGAGTTTCTCCATTCAAACTGCCACTATTATGTCTTGCCCTCACTTAATTTAGACTTTGCATAAAATATAAATGGACCTGGTGTTGAGGGAGCATTTACATATACATTTATATGTTCAGATCTCCACAAGGAAAGGACAGTGGGCCCGCCCACACAAACACACATATCCATAAGAGATGGAGAGGGGGCGTTTCAGAGTGCCAGGGAGAGTGATGGATGGAGGTATGTCTGAGGGCGGGACGGGCCAACAGAGAGGGTGTTTGAGATCAGTGACGCCCCCTCACCTGCCACGGCCACCCAACAAAACCCACCAAAACCAGAGAAACTACCATCTGATAGTGATTGTGAAACTGTTAAAACAGTTCAGATAATAACACAAGACATAAATATGTCAGACCACACCTCATGTAGGACAATGTGACTAGAGGTCAAAGTCCTAAACTGTAGGTTTTGTCCATGAGACCGTGGTTAGCACACTGTCTTCTATGTGAAGCGCTAACAACACCAGTAAAGATCTCTGTCGCCCTCTAGTGGTCAAGCGTGAAAACAACATACATTCATGCTGTTCAAGCCACTGCAAAGACCATTTTCTGCTATTGCTTTCCACCAAAACCTCAACACTATCACATAGAAATGATATCTTTGTGTATAAATTGAGTTTGAATTGAATTTGTGTAGCCAGATGTAAAAAGGAAGCATAGTGCTCCCTCTAATATTTAAAGATTTAAATACATGATGATAAATCTGTATCATAATGGTGGTGTACATTTACTTGAATAGCACTCTACTTCACTGCAGTCTGAGAGTGCACATGTGTAAAGATACATTATCAGATTCATTCAGGATACACACCAGGTACTCCAAACTTCAACTTCTAAGTGACTTTGTCTACCATTTTTTGTGTTTGATGAAGTTAAGAAAACATTGAAATGATTTGATCGCACTTACTGTAATAATCCCAACATTTGCTTTGATTACTTGCTCATTTATTGTGCTCACTCATTTTGTAAGAACAGAGAGAAACTGGTGCCAGCATGTCAGTGGAGATGTGTGATGCCTCAATCTGATACTTTGCATCTTTACAGTTCATCTGATCCTTTATTTATCAATTCTCCAATACAGCCATGGATTTGACACATAGAAGCTCTTCTGTTGGTGGCTGAAAGTCACACTGGTGTGTTGCTGACATCTGGTGTTTAATACAGGCATAACAGGGACAGGATGGCCAGACCTGGGTGATATTCCCAAGGGAATTCTCATGGGACCTTCTCTCCTCTGCTTAATCTGTATTCATGAATAAACTCAGCAGTTAAAGCTCCTCATCGGGCATAATTAACATGTTCAAGAGCGGAATACTGGATAGTTCAAGGCAGAGATGTATATTCCTTGAGCAAAGAAACAGTTACTACCTACCCAAATTATCATATTTTTGCTGCCAGACTCATGAGGCTGAGTGTTGCCTCTCAGACCACTAGAGGGAGCCATAGATCTATATATTTACTCTTCTCATGTTTTTGCCAACATACAGTGATATGAATTTCTGAAGAGATTGTGTCAGTAATATGTGAAGTGTGAGATTTTTCTCATTTGCCTTGTCAGATTGAGATCAATTTCGATCTGCGATATAGATAATGTACCCCAAATTTGTATCATTTAGCTTCTTATTTGTGCATTACAAAGTTTATTTTGTAAAAGACCGTGGGATTTCATTTAGGAGTGAGGGCTCCTGTGATCCACTGGGTGTTGCCCTTGTTCTTATACATTATACATACATTATATATATTCTTATACAGTATGTTGCATCTTTGTAGTATATTTTACCGGTGCTCTAGTAGTGCTAGTAAATTATATGATTCTGCTAGAGTTTGGAGTGTTCATTAACAGCTGAATCAACTCAAGAAGAATACTGTTTATCCTGTTTACTATCTGCCATGGAGGTTTCATTTAATCTAAACTGAAGAATTCTCCTCTGGTCTATCCTCCAAATTAAATACAAATGATCCACTTGAGGCAGCCTGCGGGATGCAAAAGGAACTGTGTTGTCTCTCAAAATCCGAACAGTCCTCTGCCTTTGATGAAGCTCTGTCAGAGACGCCCTCTGCCCCCTGACATTTGCTTTCATGTGCGGGGGCTTTTTTGACTGGCAGAACTCTTTCAAATGCAAAGCTCCAGTGAGCTAAAAGAGGTGGATGGAGAGAGAGAGAGAGAGAAATGTATGAAAGGGCATAGAGAGGGATGGAGAGACACACCCTGTCTCCTGCCGCCTCCCTAACTCCCCCTCTCGCTCACCAGGTAGGGAAGTGACTGCTAATTGGTGGGATAAATGCTTTGGCAGACAAAGTGCTTCCTCTACTCCCTACTCCTCTCGTCTCTTCAATACATATGTCTAATATTTCTCCTTTTCTTCACAGTTTTCTCATACAACATGTTCCATAATGTAGCCCAGGCTCTAAAATGACAGCCTATAATATTAGAATTATCCCTTTAAAACAATTCATTTTATTTTGAAACAAACAAATAATTAATTTAGGTTGATTATATACATTAAGAAAATAAGAAGAAAAAGAACTATTAAAAAGTGTTGGTATAGAAATAACATTTGGAGTAAATATCATTCAAATAACTCATATAAATGACTACATCTGTTGAAAGTTGTTTAAAATCGTGAAACTATGTGCATAAAAGGAGAAACACAGCCAACATTGTATTTTCCAAGCAGCAGTGAAGGGCTCAGTATGACGAGATCCCCAAATAACAAATCAATGAACCCCACTAGTCCCAGGTGATCGGCTGCAGTTCCGCTTCCTGTTATAACTTCCTGTTTTAAAAAACAACCTATGCTGGCTACCCCGAGTGCTGATGGGACATAGAGAAAATAAAATCTTTTGCCATCCGTCGGATTGTAAAGCAGCGTGAGAGGCCGGATGATTTTCGCGGGTCTGCCGAGGTGAAATGCTGTAAACCTCGTTCATACTTTGACTCAGCGGTCAGGTTTTTGGTGATACCATAAAGAAAAAGGGGATGCAGCCAGTACTTCCTGCTGGACTCCTGCAAGGCTTCAGATCCCTAGACCCAGAGATTCCCAGTGTGAACTGGGTGGCGAGCCGAACCGAACCACTGGTATTGAACCTGAGATGCGTGCAGGGTTCCTTGGTTTCTCCTTTCTCACGGACCATGCGGTAGGACTAAAATAGACAGTGATACACTGACATTTGGTCGGAAAAAGGGCCCCAACGCAATAAGGACTAACTTTGGGAACAAAGGGTATCTTCTGTTTTATTTTGCCGGCTTTATTATTTTAGTTTGTTATTTTTCATACATTGTTCTTTCCAAAAAAAGCTGTTGTATTACATGTTGACCTTCAGCTTGAAATAACAAGTGGCCACAAACATACAAACCATTGTAGTCTGTGTCATTATTGATGTTCAAGATATTGGCTCTTAAAAGTTTAGTGTCTTCTGTTACTGGTCCAATTATTACTATTGACTATTACTTACCTGTGCTCTGTTATTACATCGTAACAAGGGTTACAGAATTGGCGAGCCAGCCAGGAGCCAATTAATTTGAATATCAATACTGAAATCATGTCCAATATGGACTTTGTACAAAGGTCTGGTGTTAAAATCCCAAATGCAGTTATTGTTAATGGTCTGACACAGATAGCTGATCAAGATGAACAGGTAATTGACTATCTAAAGAAGTATGGCAAAATTGAGAGATCCCTTGTTGTTGATGATCTATCAGACGAACTCTACCAAAACCTGATCGTTGAGTACTCGAGTGGTTCAGCCTTGGAAGGCTTAGAACCTCACTTGCCGCATATGTACACAGTACATAGCAATCCCCCCATTGCCTATGAAGTAAAGACACTAAGCAGTGTGTACACTACTAAGATCGGCAGCAATGTTACCAAGACATATCTGGCTGAGCTCAAGGAGCTGGCTAAGCAGAGTGGTAAAGATTATGGTGAGGTGCTGAAAGAAATGATGTCTCAGATAGGTGAAGATGTTGAAGCTATGCAACCCCGAGCTGAAGGCTCTCCCCCCATACCTGCTGAGCCCACTGTCTTCATACCATCACCTCTGGGCCCTGAGCAACAGCCTCTCATCTCATTCTCAGATACATCACCAAGCAATAATGGCTTAGGTGCCACTGACTCTGCCCTACTCACTAATGAAAAGAGATTACCATCCCTTTCGTTAAGTGATATGAATCCACCTGAAGTCCAGAAGGTCGTGGTTGAGCACATCGTACGGAGACAGGATGCTGTCCCACAAGTGCAATCCCCAGTGAGACTCCGCTCCTTCTCTGGAAAGGCCCCCAGACCTAATAATGAAACCGACTATGATACTTGGCGCTCACATATTGAGCTGCTCCAAACTGATTCCAGCATGTCCCCCCTGCAAATATCCAGAAAGATCTTTGAGAGCTTGCTCCCGCCCGCAGCTGACGTTGTCAAAGGGCTACGGCCTGAGTCACCCCCTTCAGCCTATCTACAGCTACTAGACTCAGCTTTTGGCACTGTGGAAGATGGGGAGGAACTTTTCGCTCGATTCCTTAACACCCTCCAAGATCTGGGTGAGAGGCCCTCCGCTTACCTCCATCGGCTGCAGCTAGTTATAAACCTTGTGATAAAAAGGGGCGGTGTTGCACACGAGGAGGTAGACAGACACCTTCTTAAGCAGTTCTGCAGGGGGTGTTGGGATAATGCCTTGCTCAACACCCTGCAACTCGAACAAAAGAAAAGTAGTCCACCCTCATTTTCAGATCTCTTGCTAATGATACGCTCTGAAGAAGACAAACAGCAAGCGAAAGCCAGTCGTATGAAAAAACATATGGGTGCTACAAAGCAGAAAGCCCAGTTGCAGTTCCATGGTGCATATGCCTGTGTGCCAGAGGAGAGTCATGAGATCAGCCTCAGTGCTATTGAGGACTTGAGGAAACAGGTGGTTAGTCTACAGAGTCAACTAACCTCATTCATGCAGTCGAAAAGGACAAAGGGGGGTGGCAACAAGGGAGCAGCTGGGAAGTTTCAGAGTAGAGTATCAGGGCCAGATGATGCCAAGACAGACATGCGAGAACCGATCAAAAAGAACCCGGCAAACAAACCCAAACCCGGGTACTGCTTCAACTGTGGGGAAGATGGACACATTGCTCCATCTTGCACCAGCACAGCAAACCCAGCTTTAGTAGCTGAAAAGAGGAAGCAGTTTGAGGAAAAGCAGCACAGGTGGGAAACACAAAATGGTCCCAGCCCGCCTTTAAACGAGTAACAGGCCCTGTTGCGGGACAAACAGGGGCTGAGGAGAGTCAACAACGTCCCCCAGATGTAAACAAACCCCCAGCTGCAAGAGTCAAAGCCCAATCCTGTTCCAGCCTGGAACATGTGTATCGAAACCCACCTTTCCGGCTTCCCAAGCGGCTGGTTGGCACCAAGAGTACGGCTCGAGTGACCATAAAAGACGAAGCAGTCAACTGCCTGCTTGACACAGGTTCACAAGTAACAACCATTCCTCAGTCGTTCTACAGACAACATCTTTCAGAGCAAGAGATCAAGCCATTATTCAACCTCCTAGAGGTAGAGGGAGCAGCGGGGCAGTCCGTCCCCTATTTGGGCTATGTTGAGTTGGCTGTAACTTTCCCAAAAGAACTTGTGGGGGCATCAGTTGATGTAAACACACTTGCCCTAGTCATACCTGACTTTGAAGCCGTCACAGAGCCCCTTGTGCTTATAGGCACTAATACTCTTGATGTGCTCTATGACATCTATTCCAAAACTGGAATGACACATCAGCCTACCCCGCATGGCTACAGAGCAGTCCTTAAAGTACTTGAGGTGAGACACAAGCGGGCAAACGACATCGAGCCCTGCGGTGTAGTGAGGCTACATGGGAAGAGCTCCCAAATCATTCCAGCTGGTGAAACTGTTGTACTGGAAGGAGTTGCTCCAATGAACGGGTTCCAGAGTGAGAAGTCCGTTCTTATCGAACATCCATCTTCATCCTCCTTGCCAGGTGGTTTGCTTGTTAAAGCTGCCCTGATTGATCTTCCCCAGCGGCGGCCCAATAAGCTACCAGTTGTGATCTGTAATGAGTCTGATCATGATATTGCCATTCCTGCAAAGTGCACAATAGCACAGATCTGTACTTACCAGACCATATTGTTAAAGGAGCACAGTGTGGCCAAGGCACCTGAGCCACTCCAAGGGTCACCAGAGACAAAGCTCTCCCAAAAGCCTGCTCTAAGCTTTAACTTTGGCGAGTCCCCAGTCCCACCTGAGTGGAAAGAACGCATCACTCGGCAACTCAACAACATGCCTGACGTGTTTGCGCAACACGACTCGGACTTTGGCCGAACAGATAAGGTAACGCATCACATAAAGCTCTCAGATGAAACTCCCTTCAAACTGCGCCCTCGACCAATCCACCCACAAGACCTTGAAGCAGTTCGGAAACACATCCAAGAGCTTCTTGATGCAGGAGTCATCAGAGAGTCGGAATCACCATTCTCGTCACCAATTGTGGTGGTCAGGAAAAAAAATGGCCAGGTCCGCTTGTGCATAGATTACAGGCGTCTCAATCTCCAGACCATTAAGGATGCATATTCTCTCCCCAAACTCGAGGACACGTTCTGTGCTCTCAATGGCTCCCAGTGGTTCTCTGTCCTCGATTTAAAATCAGGGTTCTATCAGATAGAGGTTGAGGAGGCAGACAAACCAAAAACTGCTTTTGTGTGCCCTCTCGGGTTTTGGGAGTTCAATCGCATGCCTCAGGGAGTGACGAATGCTCCGAGCACATTTCAAAGATTAATGGAAAAGTGCATGGGAGACATGCATTTAAAGGATGTGTTGGTCTTCCTCGACGACTTGATTGTGTTCTCCAGAACCCTAGAGGAACATGAGGAGAAGTTGATAAAGGTGCTCTCTCGTCTCAAAGAGTTTGGTCTGAAACTGTCCCCGGAAAAGTGTGTCTTCTTTCAGACGTCAGTCCATTACCTTGGCCATGTGGTGTCCAGGAATGGAGTACAAACCGATCCAGAGAAGATCTCTGCCCTTAAGACTTGGCCAATTCCCCAGAACCTGCGAGAATTAAGATCCTTCCTTGGGTTTGCTGGGTACTATAGGAGGTTTGTTAAAGGTTATTCCAGTATCGTGAAGCCCCTCCATGATCTAACTTCGGGTTACCCACCTTCTCAAAAGAAGGCGAAGATGAAACAGAAATCAGAACAGTACCATAATCCAAAGGAGCTCTTTGGGGAACGATGGTCCCCTGCTTGCCAGCAAGCATTCGAGACCGTCATTAGCAAACTTACCACCGCACCTGTGCTGGGTTTTGCGGATCCCCAGAAGCCCTATGTGCTCCACACTGACGCCAGTACCACCGGGCTTGGTGCTGTCCTGTATCAGGAGCAAGAGGGTCAGCTCCGAGTTATTGGCTACGCGAGCAGAGGGCTGTCCTGTAGTGAAAGTCGCTACCCAGCGCATAAATTAGAATTCTTAGCGCTAAAGTGGTCAGTCACTGAAAAGTTCAGCGATTACCTATATGGTAACCATTTCACCGTTGTTACTGATAACAACCCACTGACTTATATACTGACCTCAGCAAAACTGGATGCGACAAGCTATAGATGGCTGGCAGCACTGTCCACATTCTCATTCAAACTTCTTTACCGGCCTGGAAAGCAGAACGGTGATGCGGACGGCTTGTCCCGTAGGCCGCATGGAAAGTTGGAGAATGACCTCAAATCCCAGAAGGAGAGGGAACGCATTCTCCAGTTCACCCGAGATCACCTCTCTGATCCAGAAAACATTGACGCAGTCAATCAAGCAGTCGTGCAAGCCATCTGTGAAAGGCAGCTTATCTACAGTATCAATGATGATGAAAGTAGCACTGATAATGTTGCCCTAGTTGAATGTCTTGCCATCTCTGCTAATGCTGTGCCCGACAGCTATGAGCAAGAAGGTCAATTCGGAGGATTGCCAGTCATTCCCCATCTATCTGAAGCAGAGCTGATAGATAAACAACGGGCAGACCAATGTATAAGGCATGTCATTTCCCAAATCGAGTATGGGGACACACCACCCCCCACCTTGCGGAATCACCTCCCTGACCTCCCACTCCTGCTCCGAGAGCTAAATCGCTTTGAGCTCTTGAATAAAGTCTTGTACAGACGTCGTCAAGAGGGTCCCAAAACAACCTACCAACTTGTGCTCCCAGCTGAGCTCCGTGACACAGTTCTGACCAGCCTGCATGACCATATGGGTCACATGGGAGTGGACCGTACAATGGATCTCGTAAGGTCCCGATTCTACTGGCCGAGGATGGCTGTGGATGTGGAGAGGAAGGTGAGGACATGTGGCAGATGCGTGCGGAGGAAGGCACCACCTGAGAGAGCGGCGCCCTTGGTCAATATTAACACCACTAGGCCCCTTGAACTCCTTTGTATGGACTTTCTCTCTCTTGAACCTGATAAAAGTGGGACCAAAGACATCCTTGTGATCACGGATCACTTTACCAAATTTGCGGTTGCCATTCCTACACCTAACCAGAAGGCACGCACAGTGGCAAAGTGTCTGTGGGAGAACTTTATGGTGCACTATGGCATGCCGGAAAAGCTACATAGCGACCAGGGGCCAGATTTCGAATCTCGCATGATAAAAGAGCTCTGTCAAGTGGCTGGCATACAAAAAGTAAGGACAACCCCATACCACCCTAGGGGCAACCCTGTTGAGCGATTTAATCGCACCTTACTAGACATGCTAGGCACCCTTCAGAACCAAGAGAAGTCTCGTTGGCGGGATTTTGTAAAACCCCTGGTCCACGCTTATAATTGCACCAGGAATGACGTGACAGGTTTCACACCATACGAATTAATGTTCGGGCGCCAGCCTCGCCTGCCGGTTGATCTGGCATTTGGATTACCAGTGTGTGGCAGCCAACACACATCACATTCCGAGTATGTGCAAAACCTTAAGTCACGGCTCGAGGAAAGCTACAAAATAGCCATGGATAACGCTGCAAAGACAGCACACAAGAACAAAACACGGTTTGACAGGCGTGTGACTGTTTCAGACTTGGAAGCTGGAGACCGAGTACTGATCAGGAATGTCCGCATCCGAGGGAAGCATAAGATCTCAGACAAATGGGAGTCGATTGTCCATGTAGTGGTGAGCAGAGCAGGCACCCTTCCTGTCTATACGGTTAAACCCGAAAACAAGGATGGTCCTTTAAGGACACTGCATAGGGACTTACTCCTCCCATGTGGATACTTACCTACAGAGGAAAGCATTGAACCTGTTCAGCAGCCTGCAAAGCGTAGACCAGCAACTCGTGCAAATCCTGCTGTAGATGCCGATCGTTCCTCGGAGGAGGAGGACGATGAGCTCATTCCAGTCTACTGTTTCAACCAACCCCCAAAAGCTCAGGTCCCTGCAGTGCATGAGAGCCCAGTACCGCCTGATCCACCTATGTCTAACGAACAAGATACACAGCATACTGAACCTCCAGATGTATGTTCTGTCGAGAGCCTAGTGAATGCTCAGAATGCTGATTGCACTCCCGAAATTGACAAACAACCTGATATGTCCGAATGTACACCAGACAGTCCCCTGACACTTGACAAACCTACCAGCCGTCAGGGTGACACTGAGTACCTATCAACTGAAAGAGTAATTCTAACCGAACAAATACATGGAACAGACCAACCCGAAAGTGTATGCCTTGGGGAAAAAGAAAACTTACCTGATAATGTTGATGACATCTGGAATGAACAGCTTCCAGTGCTCTCTGACATGTCAGAGAGTGAAGAGGAGAAAGGAGAGGATGGGTCGGATGAAATAGAGAAAGCAACTAAAGAGGAGACGGAGAGACGAACAGGAACAGATACCTCTGTCAGAAGATCAGAGAGGAATCGTCAACCGTCAAGGCAACTTGATTATGCTGAACTTGGAAACCCCTTTGTCACAGTGGTTAAATCGTTCTTTCATGGACTGACCACAGCACTAGCAGGTGCTTTGAGTGAAGCTGAAAACTCCCTACATTCCCCTGTCCTGCCCTCTCAGATAAAACATATTTGATCACTGCCATGTACAGGGACGTACATGAGTTCAGGAGGGGAGAGTGTAGCCCAGGCTCTAAAATGACAGCCTATAATATTAGAATTATCCCTTTAAAACAATTCATTTTATTTTGAAACAAACAAATAATTAATTTAGGTTGATTATATACATTAAGAAAATAAGAAGAAGAAGAACTATTAAAAAGTGTTGGTATAGAAATAACATTTGGAGTAAATATCATTCAAATAACTCATATAAATGACTACATCTGTTGAAAGTTGTTTAAAATCGTGAAACTATGTGCATAAAAGGAGAAACACAGCCAACATTGTATTTTCCAAGCAGCAGTGAAGGGCTCAGTATGACGAGATCCCCAAATAACAAATCAATGAACCCCACTAGTCCCAGGTGATCGGCTGCAGTTCCGCTTCCTGTTATAACTTCCTGTTTTAAAAAACAACCTATGCTGGCTACCCCGAGTGCTGATGGGACATAGAGAAAATAAAATCTTTTGCCATCCGTCGGATTGTAAAGCAGCGTGAGAGGCCGGATGATTTTCGCGGGTCTGCCGAGGTGAAATGCTGTAAACCTCGTTCATACTTTGACTCAGCGGTCAGGTTTTTGGTGATACCATAAAGAAAAAGGGGATGCAGCCAGTACTTCCTGCTGGACTCCTGCAAGGCTTCAGATCCCTAGACCCAGAGATTCCCAGTGTGAACTGGGTGGCGAGCCGAACCGAACCACTGGTATTGAACCTGAGATGCGTGCAGGGTTCCTTGGTTTCTCCTTTCTCACGGACCATGCGGTAGGACTAAAATAGACAGTGATACACTGACATTTGGTCGGAAAAAGGGCCCCAACGCAATAAGGACTAACTTTGGGAACAAAGGGTATCTTCTGTTTTATTTTGCCGGCTTTATTATTTTAGTTTGTTATTTTTCATACATTGTTCTTTCCAAAAAAAGCTGTTGTATTACATGTTGACCTTCAGCTTGAAATAACAAGTGGCCACAAACATACAAACCATTGTAGTCTGTGTCATTATTGATGTTCAAGATATTGGCTCTTAAAAGTTTAGTGTCTTCTGTTACTGGTCCAATTATTACTATTGACTATTACTTACCTGTGCTCTGTTATTACATCGTAACAAGGGTTACAATAAGCCCAATCTTTTGACTCACAAGCAAACAAACAAAAGCAAATCTACCTTGATAAGTTATTTTTATCAAGTTCTCAGCCAGGAAATCTCTTTTTTTTTCTTACAGATACCAAAAAAATTGACTTGGTTCAATTTAAATCATCTTGACCAGCATCTGCCTTCTTAAAATATATTATCATTTATTTGAATGAAACTTTGAGAGAACTGAAATTGTTTTAGAAAACTACTGGAAAATTATTTTTTACAGCTAAATCATACTGTATATGCTAAATGACAATTGTGAACCTATTACATCTTGGCATTTTGGCCCATTCTCTACATTTAAAAATATAATATAGAAGGTGAATAATAACAATTGAATGAAAAATGACAAATAAATTATTCATGTTTTGTTCATTCAAATAAAGTTTGCTGTGAAACATGTTTTGGAAAGAAAATTTTAAAAAGGACCATTGACTCTGCATTCATGAATCAAAATATTTGTTGTTCTCATTTTTGTTTTGCAATTCTGTTTCATGTTTATATTTGAATTCATTATCCAAAAACCTTGGCAAGCATACCTGAACATTACTTTGTAAATAATACAATATAGTTCATCTCCTGCAGCTGGCTTGTGGCTTACAGTACAGCAGATTCTACTCATTCTCCAGGTTCACCTGCAATTACTAGCTGTTTTAAAAGGATCATACAATTTATGCTTGTTTGAGATAAACCCATCCTAAAAAATGGCACTGTTTGGAATGCAGTACAGCAAGCATCAGCAAATAACTGATGCTGCCCCCTAAAGGCTTTATTTTCATGCCAGCAATTGACTCAAAAGCAGTCAAT
Organism: Thunnus thynnus; assembly: GCF_963924715.1. Taxonomy (NCBI): domain Eukaryota; kingdom Metazoa; phylum Chordata; class Actinopteri; order Scombriformes; family Scombridae; genus Thunnus; species Thunnus thynnus. Next base: position 3,210,631 of record NC_089529.1, read on the forward strand.
CCATACATTTTCAAGCTCTGTTAATATTCAATTTTTGGAATAAAAATGCTCAGGAAGGTGAATCTCTTTGTTCCTCGACAAAAACAAAGTGCGAGGCCAGACATCAGTTGTGTGTTGTGTTAATTAGAGGTGACGTAACGCTGCACTGACTCATGTCTTGCGTAGTTTCGCTCTTCTTCCTACCTTCCCACCTGCAGTCTTTACAAAGCAGCTGGTTTCTTTGTGTCAAGGTGAACACAGCTGCGGTACAAGGTCAGATGATGTGATATCAGACTATGATATCACCCCTGTCAGGACTCCAGGATGTACATCCCCAAAGTGGTGAGGTCAACCACACACAGACCAGCTGCTCGTCTTGTGCTGCTGTTTTCACCTGTTTTATTTAAATATCAGATCAGAGTTATAAAGATTATGTTCTGAAGTGTCCATGTGCAAGATGTCAGAAATAAATGTTGAGGATTGCATATTTTATTTTTGTCTGTGGGGGTCAAACCATCATCTACTCTATATGCTGTTGGGTCATTTGTTTAAACTTAAAGTAACATATAGTCTTTGCTTGCAATCATTCATTTAAAAGTATGATCTCACCTATGTGTGAGTAACTCGCTCACGGTTGTAAATCAAGCTTTAAGTCACAGTTTTGGTCACTGGTCATTGGTATTGACTTAATGCATGGCTGGCCTCTGACTTTGTGGGTATGTTAATACAATAACATTCATTACAATGTATTTCAACTGATTTGCTTTGGGTACATTCTATTTTTAAAGAGCTATGTGGAACATGTTTTACATTACTATCATTTAGCACTTTAGTCCAATGCAACATGCAATGCCTCAATTCAACCTCAAGAAACAAGAGATAGATGTCAAACTGTGTAAGTTCATGATGATGCTGGATGATACTATATGGTTTGACCTGTTTCATTCAAAGAATGCATGTACAAAATTGTATTACAGTAATAATTCCTGTAATAAAGGAAAAAAGCTACCATAAACACACCCATACACACACACACATAGATTCAGACCCCAGCCAAGAGGCCAACTGCTTCAGTAACAGAGCACGCTTAACACAGACATCCTGTGGCATCGATTAGTATAAATAACTTATGAGCCTAACAGGACCAGTGGGAGAGAGAGATGTAAACAAAATGACCTGCCTGTCAACTCACTCAGGATGTGTGTGTGCGTGTGTGTGAAAAGTGTCAGGTCCTCAGCCTGCTGTTCAGAGTTTCTATATGTACAATAAGAGAAGTTAAAACTGTAGACAATATCTGTAAGGACTTTAAACATTTTTATTATATTCAGAACAACATGTTGACATTCATGATTAAAAAAGATATGAATAAACAGGTAGAGGTAGAATTAGAGGAAATAACAGACTGATCCAAAACCCATGTATCAAAAGATAATTATATTTTATATATTTATATTTTAATATACTACTACTACTAATAATAACAATCATCATCATCATCATCATCATCATCATCATCATCATCATAATGGCATCTATTGACAGTATCAACTAGAGGCTCCTGTGAAAAAAATATATTGTTGCCTAATAAGCCAGCCTTAATAACGAGTTTAAAGCTCACTTTATTAACGTTATTAAAGTATTTCTCATCAGCTCTCTCTGGTCCAGCAGGAATACAAATACTGCACGTAATAACTGTCTGGCAACTAGTGAGCATTATTCATAATACTGACTTTAATATTCACCTAAGACATACAGTACTGGTACGGCTGTGTGTTGTCTAGCAGCTGGCTCTGGATCTATAATTATAACCCGACTTTTAAGCTGCTAACAAAGTAATAGTAGGCAATTAACATGCACATTTACTGTGCAACAATAATGTTGTATTTGTAGGGATTATGGTTCAACATGTGCATCCAGGATATATGAGAGAGAATGAGCATGTAAAATTGCTCTAATGAGGGTTTGGTATGGCCTGTGGTGATCATAGGAGGTGATGATTGTGTGTTCATGAGCCTCATGCCCATTAGACCATGCAGATTTAATGCAGATAAAAATGTAACTATCTATGAGAAACACTATTCCTATCAGCCCCTTCATAAATTAATGAATTAATGAATGAATTAACTATATATTTGTCCTGGAATTTATCTTATAAAATAGGACTGCTGTATTTGGAGAATTGCATTTATGACACATTTTGTTGGTGGACTTACACTGCATGGAATGATTGTAGCCAGTCACAGTCGAGCACATACACACACTTGTCCTTTTGCCTCAGCATTAAGTGAGCAGTATTATAGCAGCAAGTGTCAGTGGACCCTGCTGTGGGCAGCAGCAAGACCCTGATTAGTGCTAATGAAGACCTGCATGAAGTGTCCATGCATGTGAGGGGGTGTACGTAGATTAGAGTTGCGATTGTGCGCATGTAAAACTGCTGTAATGAGGCTAATTGCATGTGAAATGAGTGCACGTGTAGTGGACTGGGGGTTCTGTGAGCTCTGCTACCCACCTGTAAGAGTCACATCATATTATATCAATCTGGATGCCACCATGAACTCACCTTTATTATGAAAATTCCCTTTAGTGATTTAAACAGAGGAACTGATAGTCATATCTGACCTCTAACCTCCCTGCTCTGTGTCTCTCCTCCACCTGTAAATGGACATCCTGGGCTATTCCCAATCGCTACCCTCCCAGTACTGTTTCCATAGCAACATGCCCTTAACCTTCTGCCAGCCTTCCCCCATGGCGTCGGCCCCCTCCGCTCCTTCCCCTGGTCTCTGTTGCTCTCAGCCTGGGAAATCAGCCTAATAAATAGCTTTATGGTAATCAGGCTGGTGAACGGCAAGTAGAGCTGCCAATCTTAATACACTTATTAAAGTGCCTGAAAATGTCAGTCTCCCTTGTTGCCCTGTGGCCCTCGCCACACTCTCGCTTCACTTTTCACTCTCTGTGCAGATAGTCACTTTTGTCTCTGCCCCACTGCTCTTCTGTCACAATCTTTTATCCTGCCTCTGTTCATCTTTCTTTCAGTCTGCGTCCTCTGTGACAATTCTTTAACTTTGTCAGTATGTAAGTATGTAAGGCCGGAGGTTTCCACTTCTTCTCATGTCAGGTTTATCAAATACAGTCAGATTCAGCCCCCAGGTTTTGCCGAAAGGATCAAGGATTTTTCCTTTTCTTTTTTTTTTTTGGCAGAAATGATTTGCTCCCTATGAGCTTTATAATTGATCTTAAGATTTTATTGTTAACATTTAAGGTCTTGCATGGTGAGGCTCCTTGTTGAATTTCAGATAAGAATCAGATAATCCCCCTACAGCTGCAGCACAGCCTGAGACCCTCAGTCAGGTTTCTCCTGGTTGTTCCAGCTATGCTTCATTTTACCAGGAGTGATCAGGCCTTTCTGTCCAGGCCCTTCAGCTTTTGGAACTTCCTGTCTGAGCACTTCAGATTAATCAGTAGCATGTTTTCAGTCACTTCTTAAAACTTTTTAAATTTTATGGATTCACCAGACCCCAGCTGTTTGATTCTGTTGTTTACTTTTTCTATTGTCTCTTTGCAACTTTGTTAAAAAAAAAAAAAAATTACATAAATAAAGTTGATTGTGATTATTATTCCGAATTTATTGTAATGTGGCATTTTGATGACATTCCATAAAAGTAGGTCTATGCATGTTGATGAAGGTATTGTTTTTCCTCTTTCAATAATAATGAACATCCTCATTATTCTCCTGAAATTTAAAGGGTATATATTTTTGTTTTGATTATTTTTGTGAATGCTTTTCAGTTCGAAAAGGGGCAAAAAAGGAAAGAACATACAAGAATGAATAAAACATTTTAACTGTCAGACTGCAGGAGAGTCAAAATGTATCTCTTTTTAGAACAAAATTTAAAGCTGTGTATCAAAACGAAAGATTTCTATTGACAGCTTCATATGTTATTGTCTGCATTGAAACAGCTCCACGTTTTAAGCTCCACTTAAACCCCTCGCGAGACACCTTTACAACCACTGTGTTTGGTTTCCTTTTAAAAATCCTCTGCCCTTGCCTCAGAGAAGTGTAATCTTGCTGTTTGAAATTGAAGTCATTGTGGCTTCCGCTCCTTGAGAGAATTGGCTACGTGGCATCAATCCACAATGTCACCCACCAGTACAGCTGGTCCCCCTCTGCTCCTCCACGCTTATCTACTCTTATATGATCTGTTTCACAGGCTGTGTGTTTACCGACCCCCTCTGTAAAATCCATCCTGGCATCATTGTCTCTGACAGTCCCTGCTGTCATCACCCTCAGTAACCCTCTTCTTTCATCTTACCTTCCATATCCTTCTGGCTTCTCACCCTTGACATACTCTCGAGCGTCTCTTGCACCCTCAGCCATCTATCATTCAGAATAGTCAGTGACACTTCTTTAGCCATTTTTCAACCTTCTCATCGCCTCTCCTGGTCTGTCACTGAGGCTCCTTACTAAAGTTTAACTCCCTCCACTGACACTTCAGAATGGGGTCACTGAGCCAGCAGCAGCAGCATTGGCAGCAGCAGCAATTTGGCACTGAATACCAGATTAGGTTCATCAATGAGCTGGATTTGCAGCGTTTAAGGAGTATGCCAAGGTTTTTGAGGAATGGGCTCAATTAATTGAGCTGTTACATAATGAAAATCATCCACATCTTCCTGACTGCTGGCACTTTAGCATACACTTATTAGTAAGTGACTAGCTTGATCCAAAATATTATATCAGCCTGATCTTTTTCTGGTAAAAGTTTACTCTGGATTTAGAAGTTATAAAAATATCATTAAAGGGTCAGTTCATCCAAATTACCAGAGAACATATTTTCTCACCTACTTGATATGTAGCCATGCAGCTAGTTTCATTTTTATTTGTCCAGGTTTTTAGATATCCGTTCTATTCTTGAGATTTCTGCCTCCAACCCAATACAGCAGAGACGAATGGCATTTCATTTGTAGTGCTCACAGCATGGGAGTGAAAAAAATCAATTAACAGGAAAGTTAAGCACTGAATTCATCCTTTTTCAATGTTTCCATGTCTTAGTTATAACTGTTTTCAAAAGCTCATGTGACCATTGTGGTTTGCTTTTTGAGTGGCACACAACCTACAGTTTAAAGAAGAAGCATGCTTGTGACTGGATGGCTGCTGGTTTGAGTCACCTGGCTGTTTGGGAGAAGCAGGATCGGGAAAGAGAATGAGTAAGACTGTGCAATCTATTCCACATGTGTCCCACGCCAGAGAACTGGGCGCCAGAGAACTGGTCATACTGGGAAGCTTGGGTCTGAATGTGTTTGACTCATCCCATAATGAGGGAGGGGCTGAAAAAGAACAATAGAAAAACCTTCCTTACACATGAAGCCCTGTCCATCTGTCCGGCTTAATACCTCTCAGATGGCAGTGGTTACATTTTCACAAAAGCTTGATTTGTGATGACTTCTTTTTGACATTTTTTGATGACTGCAGCTTTGTTTTATTTATTTTATTAAGCTGTGTGGATAATTCTGTCAGTAGTCTATAGATAGGAATGAAGGCAAAGCAAGACAGCTGCATAATGTGTTGCTGTACAGTAAAATAATTAATATCTCGGATTTAAAAAGAATTCTGTCCACAGACAACCACAAAGACATTACGTCAAATATACTTCAGCATTTGTGTATTTTTTCATCCAGTCAAATAAAATAAAATCTAATCAAGTGGCATTTATTTTAGAGTCTGCAGTCACTTTAATTAGCCCAAAGTCAGACTTTCACATTTGATTGCCTAAAAATAACTTCAGCCTACACAGGCAACATTATCATAAATGTCAAAATTTGAATATTCCACAAACATTACTCTAAGCACGTAATTACATTTATATGACGGCAATTAAAAGTTAACTTCAGTCACCATCGCTCTGTGTTAGTAATTTGGAGACAGATGGAGGAGAGTAAATGGACAAAGAAGAGGAGTAAATATTTTCTTAAGTCAATTCACTTATGGCCTTTTGTTTGCCTTGTGCACGTGTGTGTGTGTGTGCGTGTGTGTGTGCGTGTGTGTGTGTGTGTGTGCATGAGCATGTCATTGGGTGAGGGGATGTCAGCGCTGTATTGATTAATTAGTGTTTACTCGGTAATTGTCTAGTGATTGCTGCAGCTACAGCCCATGGGTAGTATCCTCTTGACACACATGCACACACACACACACACACACATTTACAGTCTCTGCTAATGAATCAATATCGGCATGTGGCATGACAGATACACTGAAGCATAAATTGAGATCATGCGACAAATAATAATGAACAAATCATACCATGGATGAGTAATTGCTCTGGCATACTGAATATCATTTTTGTATTCATCTAGTATGGAAAGAGTCTATTTATGGATTCTTTACCAGTACAACAACTAGTGAAAGAGCTATCACTCTTATTGATTTTAATTAATTTTGACTTCATTTATTCAAGATACTCCCACTGAAATCAAGTCGAATGGAGATTCGGCCAAAACATGAGTCTACCATTAGATGCAAAGAGAAAAAAAAAAGTAAGAGGAACAAAGGGAAATGGAAACAAAGATACAGTCTGAAAAAGAATCTCATTAATCAAAACAATCCTTCAGTTTCCTGTAGACTCATATTCCACAGTAATCATACTTTTGACCTTACAAATAGAAGAATCTTATGATTCAGAGGCCTGCTTTTATATTCCTCTCAGCAGAAATGACCCCAGACCACACTGAGATGAATCAAACTAGAATAGATGGAGATATTGTTATTTTTTTTTTGCTTTTTAAAAAAGTCTCTTAAACAAAAATGTCTTCAGGAGGTTAAAACTAAAAGAGAAGCTTGCAAAGCAAAGCTTCTTTTGTAGCGTCATGGAAATTTTGATTGTTAATGCAAAACGTCTCACGTCTGTACATGTTCAGCCATAATTAATATGCTGAAAGGACTCTAATTAACAGAAGTAGAACATACAGTATTATGGTAGGCATATGACACAAAGCCAGCATGATCTCCACTGTTCCCACTGTTTTTATATTTTAGTATTCATAGACATGCATGACCAATTGTGTTGACACTGCAGGGTTGTCATTGCATGTTTCTTTCCCACTGATGGATTCAAAAGATAATTGGCAGTGGGATTGTGATGTGAAATGGATTTCGGCGACAGCTATATGTATTACAGTGTGTGTGTGTGTGTGTGTGTGTGTGTGTGTGTGTGTGTGTGTGTGTGTGTGCGTGTTTAAGAGAGAGGAAAACAAAGAGGGAGAGATTTTTCATGCTTACACTGATGACTTATGTGATTTCACCTGTGTGCATGTTTGTATATTGACATTGACATGTTTAAGTATTGCAACATGTGTCCTTTCACTCAAGTATTACTTATACCGCACCAGCACTCCATCCACTTGTACACCAACCAATAGCTGCTGAAATCTATTTACATTCTAGAAAAAAAAAGCACTTCACACCTTCAATCCACTCAGTCTGTATTCCAAAGCAAAGCTGTTTTAACACCATTTGTCTAACTTAGGCAAAAACTGATTAGCCTAAGAGAAAAATGCCACGCATACAAATTTTGGTATTCGTCCATAATCATGATGCAATATCTGACTTTAGGCAAGCAATGTTTCAGTTAGGACTCATGCATTTCATATCAATGCTTTTACCTCAAGCAAGATTTTTGAATCCAACTCTGTACATATGTCTACATTTAATGCAATAATGTGTTGGAGTAGACAGTGACTCATAATTAATAGCACTGATTGGAATAACAATGGTGGAGGGCAGATGTGATGAACAAAAGGACTGAAGCTACCTCAGTTAAGATGTAGTAGGGTTGGGGGGGGGGGGGTGTTGTAGATGGGTTAAGGGTTACGACCTCTCTTGGTGACCCCTGAGTCATCAGCACACTTAACCCCTCATTTTGATTGACCTCCTCCTTGTACGTGAGCTCCCAGATGAATGGTGCAGCCAGCCTCTTTAATATACTGAAGCGGGAGTTGTTGAGAATAGAGAGTGTGGATCATTCACAGAGGCATCGATTGAGGAAAAAGCTGTTTTCTTTGTATCGTGTGTTTGTAATTTCATTATCACATTAAGACATTTGTATAATTGCTGTAATCCTCTTTGTGCAGGCAGCAGCAGGATTTATGGGAATCATCTTCACCAGTACTGATGAATCAATAAGATAGAGGCTTCACCAAGGTCTGTTTTATTTACAGTGAATGCTATATGTAGAGTTTCAAGGATCCTGGTAACAGTCTTTACAGAAGCCACAAAAATGATGCATTTTTGCTGTCAAAAATCTAATTTATGTCCATATTTTCACAATGAAAAACAAACGATGCATCAGAAATGCTCCTTGAGCCTCACAACCTCTGAGAGGGGCCAATGTACATGTTTGATTGACAGCTGAGCACCAAAAAAAACACAATGTAGATAAAGTTGTTTTTGTACTGTAGCTAACAAGTAAAGGTCATTGAGCAGTGGTAATATTGAAGACTACATCATTTAGCCACTAAACTGACTGATGTTGACATTTGCAGTTGGGTTTTTAAGCAGTTCAGAGTACTCCAGATGAGTAGCTAATTAGCAAACACTAGCCTGCAAATCTATGTTAACAATGCACTTTCCCGCTGTGAATATTTGGAAGCCTATTAAGCAAGCAGAGGCACAACACAAGACATGTGTCCACGTCCAGGCATCGGCTAGATAGCTGTGTTGCAGGCAGCTGTCTGGTTATTATTCAGTGGCACCGGATGATACTGTAGGACACTGGCACTTATTGCTTTATGCAAATCAGTTTCTACACACATGATTTGATTGGCTTAACGCAAAGAATGTCTCTAACACTATATGGCTAGACAAAAATATAAAATAAAATATATACAGTATATTTCTTACGTTAGGGTACTTTTTTTCTAAAACGAGAGCTTTGTATGCAGTGGCAGAAGAAAAACACATGTTGTAGGAGAAAAAAAAGTGAGAGAAAAGTTGCCAGACTGTTGATTTTGTGTGAAATGCTTATTAAGTGTAAAATGAGATGAAGACACCGACACCCTGTGTGTTTCTCTATCATCTAACACTGAATGGTACCAACTCTGAATTGAAAAGGACATGATTCTCATTCACTCCAATAACTGACAACTGTGTGCCCACCCCAGGAACAAAACTGAATTATCATATCCTCATCTCAGAGGCTTATCACAGCTCTTCCTCCCACAAACAGTGTGGAAATTGAACGAGCCACGCTGACAATTATAATACCGGGGAGTTATCGTCTCTCCAGATCCACCCTTTCCTTTGCAAACATATGACACTAATCCATGCCCCCATACTGCACCTTATGAGATAATCTAACCACCGTCTTACAGTATATCTTCATCACCATCCAATCTGCCTGTGCTCACCACTGGGAGAAATCCTCGCCATGATGGGGGAAGTTGTCCAAGCTGCTATTAGCATATGCAGAACTCTCTTCTGCTTACAAAGTAGCATCTCTTGCCCTTCTCTCTCTCCTCCTTCCCCTTCAGTTCTCATCTTCGCCACAGATGCTGCCTCATTTCCATTCCCGCTCGGTTATGTACATAATTCTGCATATTATCTCAGACACAGGGGGCTAAGCATGGAACCAACCACAAAAAATGTCCATCTGAACAGGTTAGAATTGTTTTTTTACTCTGTACAAAAGCATAATAAAGTTTGTTTCCACTGCTGAACCTTTTGTTTTTATGATGAATGAGGTTTTTGAATGTCCATATTTATCTGTATAGTTTTTTTGGCAAAACTTCAAACAGTAGATACAATTTTACACGTCCTAAATGAACTTTTACGGTCTTAAAAAACTGAGGTGAAACTTATGTTTGGATGGCAAGAGTTCAATTGATCGATTCAAGCTAGTAGATGAGGGCAATGTTTCAACAGAGGCTCCATGCTGTCTCTACAGATTGGGGCTTTAACGTGAAATTGTGGATGATAAGCTTATCAGGGATGCAGCAGGCTGGCGCTTGATGGAAACCATGATGAGGAGGCTCAAGCTGATAGCGGCTGAAAATACGTCGAGATGATCTGATGGTAATTGGGCGCCTAGCTGGACTGCTGAGCCGGTGTTGAGCTGCAGAGCAATGCCTGATGTTATTCATCCTCTACTGGAAGGGACTGAGGAGGTTTGTTAATGGGAAACATGGGAGGGACAGATGGATGGATAAGGTGAAGGAGGCACAGAATGAATGGAAGAAAATATGCAGTGACTCAGATCCTTTATTAACAAGATGCTGTCATACGCAAATATATAGACACAGATATTAATTCAAAAGGCATTCACTGTCTCTTTTTTTTTCCTTCAGTTATGTATTCACACAATGTGGCGTTATTGTTTATGCAGCACCCATGCCAATCAGTCAAGGTGAATTGGAACAGAATTGAAGTGAAGCAGATAGTGGGAGTGTGGGAAATAGAGTGAGATAAAGAAAGGAGGATAAAAACAGATGAGGTATAGCACAGAGTGACGGACAGAAGTCATCTTTGTTTGATTCAATTTGACTGGGAACATAAAGAAAGGTTTACATCGCCTGCATTCTTTTTTCGCAGAATAGCTTGCACACATTTTTGCACTGACGTTAGTTTTTGCTGTTTGCCTTACGATAATGACGATGATCAACTAGAGCATAGCCATCTTTTTATTTACCACCACATCGCTGAATTCTTTCCCAGTGTCCCCCTTTCTTCCACCCCGATCCTTTCATTTAACCCAGTGTAATTGCTTATGCTGTGAAGAGCAACAGGTCAGACTGGAGACCTCAATAAAAACACTATTAATGTCTTCCTACCTGAGGTCTATTAAAGGTCTGAGGTCTGGGGACTATGGGTGTAACGCAAAGTTACTAGCAGCCTACACTTACTGCTAGTATTATCACAAAATATACAAAAAAAACATCTTTATTTGATTTTAATTTTAAGAATTAAATAGTAAAGCATGATTTGTGATTGAACTCCACCTTCAGGAAAATAGAAAGAGATGAAAAGGAAGGACTAAATTGAATCTAAATAAAAGCTGTTTGACTTTTAATGGTTCAGGTGGAAATAAATAGTGGAAGTGTGTTTTAACAGTGGAAAAATATGAGTCAGAATTGCTTTGGGCCATATTTTTATGATTTGTCTTTAAAAACTGGAGGATGTGTTTGTAATAGGAGGAGGCCCAGGTGTCAGTTAAGTTAGTCTGAAGTATGTTTTTTTTGTTGTTTTTTTAATTGGGTTGTGCATGTGATGGGAGGAAGTCCAGATGTAAATTAAGTTTGTGTGAGCGTCTTCAATATCAGATCATGAGGTAAAAATAACAGCTGTACTGCACAACGAATCTGATGAAAACCAATGAAAAGTCATTCAGGATGAAGCTGCTGAGTATCTGAATGTTGATATGCAACTTCTTGTTCACACTGTTGATTGTTGTTTAGACAATAGTCACCTGGATTACTTTGATATTGAAGGAAAAGCCTGAATCTGATCATTATGATACAAGATCAGAGTTTAAAAGAGCATTTTTTCTATGATTTTTTTAATTTATCAACTTTCATTCTTGATGGATATCAGAAATCCTGCCACCGCTATAAAGACTGATGAGTACAACTGATTATATGTTTTGTGATGAGTACTGCTGTTTGTATCTGTTCAGAGTGTATTATCTGTTTTATACCCAAAAAATGTATTCATATTTGTTTGCATCCCTAATAAGGACATTTCTAAATAATTTAATTGTACAAATGTGTTATTAAATGTACAATAAATCTAATGTGCAAGCTTTACCTTCATGAGATATAAGATGTGAGTGAGCTGTTCCAACATGAATGCATTTCACAGAGAGAAGTAAGCAGACTTGAGTTGGCTGATGACACGTTTGAGTATTCTGGAGCATGTTGCACTGATAGTGTACACAACAGTTGCACTATCAGGCTGTTTTCATTCGTCAGGCGTGATACAGACACAGAGCTTGTAAATTTAATTTCCCCATCATTTGTCCACAGCACACTGCCATGCCTGCCAGTGATTCTTTGTTTTCGATTCAAACGTCAAGACCACACCTCAACTGAATAAATGGCGACAGTGATCAAAGTGGCAGTCATACAGTACTGCCTGTGCAAGCTTAATCTTTGTAAATATTGATTAGCGTCATGTGTGGTCAAATGTGGACTTCTTACTGATCACACCATTGATTCATATTGTTTTATAATCAAAAATAAAGGATTTGCAACAAAAACAGGTCCACTGAGCATCATGGGAGAATGAACTGCCAGGCTTGTGTGTGAGAAGTCGTGACCCTTCTCTACCAGAATAATAGGTTGGTTTTGGATGAGTGCCATCAGTGTGGGGGATGCAGATCCCTCCACCTCCTGCTCTCCACCATAGTTTGTCTGGCCAGCCACTACTGAGCCCTCCCCGGTCATCAGACATTCTCTTTCTAGCCCACTACAAAGTCCCAGTCACGGCCACACCGCCAGCATCAGCACCAGCGCGCTGAGAAAGGTCATATTTAATGATCTAGACGCCACGCTGGAGCTGGCACTAGCTTTGACAGAAAGTATGGGGTCCAGAGGTGAAACAGTGTTTGTGTCTGCATTCCTGGTGACTTTGAATAAGTGTGCGTCTCAGTGCGTGTGTGCATCCATGTCTTAAGTATATGCAATGTGAGTTGCTAAGAGAGGCCACAGACTAGGTTGGCTAATGGTTTGCTTTTGGCGACGGCAGTGTCAAGCTGAGGTGAGTATGATGGGAGACAACTGGTGGTTCCCAGAGCTTGGCTCACGCGATGAATAAAGATGTTTGGCTTCCCAAATACTCCCTAGAAATCTATTAATAATGCATCTCTTCTAGCCAGAAATTCCCAGTGAATAAATGAGGAATACAGCAGCAAGGATGTTGCGGATGTAGTAGAAAACACTGCAAACTGTACTTACCTTTTTTTACTTGCTCTAGTCACCTTCATCTTCTTCTTCTTTATAGTTTGCACTACAGGTACAGAGCCCACTGCATGTACCCGCTCTACTCACACAGCTCCAGACTGACAGCACCATTAGCACCTAGCAGCCAACATGCTTAACAACCACCACAGGGTTCCCTGGTAAGGGAAGTTTAACCCTCTTCTCAGAGCTCCTGGTGGGTATCAGGGCACCATGCTGGTTCTCTTCCCTCTGTAGCTCCAAGAGCCTCTTTTTGAATTTAGCATGGCTCTCGCAAGTGTGCATATATCACAAGTTTTGATTGTATGAAATGTTGATTTGCACTGATAAAGATTCTGCAGGCAGCTCTGCTTCTGCACAAATAAAGTCAGTTGGAGATGTTGTGGGGGAGTATACTTTTATGGGATTTGCATATTGAAATATTTAGAAATAATTAGCTAGGAGATATGCACACACACACATACACAGAGCCAGACACAGACATAGCGTTAATTACTCCCTGGCAGATTTATGGTGAATAGAGCAAAGGGGAGCCTACTTGACCTCCATGAAGGGACAAATGGCCGCATTAGCACCCATAAATTACAATACTTTCACATACATACAATTACACAGTGCAGCAGCAGCCGTCACCATCCCCAGCTGCCGAAATGCAAAGATGCCTATATGTATTTGCTTACATGCACGCACACACACACACACACAAACATCCTAACTTTGGTTCATAGCAACAGAACCAAAAAATGATAACATAAAAAGTTTTTTAATGATTTTTCTCTGCTGAATCTCCATCCTGAGAAAGTTTTATTGATTATGCAGTAGAAACTCTAATTAGGGCTTTTACATCTTTATTGCAGCTCAGAAAACAGCAACCCGGTCCATGCTGTTATTTGTGACATTACTCCTGTGCACTTTCATTAAAATTTCTAACATCAATCCAAACATCTTATTCAAAGCTCAGTTTAAAGCAAGTGCACCTGTTCCCTAAGGAGCAGGTGTCTTAATACCTATTGACCCAAGCAGAGCTTCTGCAGTCTATTATGGATTATGAATGTGTCTCCACACATGAGTATGTGAGGGGAGGATGCGTGGGTGGGAAGGTAGAGAAGTTAATTGGGCTGTCATGTCTACTTTAACTATGTTCAAAATGCATTTAAATCACAACAGCAAGTTACATAACTTTTCCACTGTGTTCCTTCTATCTACTGTTTTTTTTTTGCTGTGAATTAATGATGATGTAGTCAATTAACTGACTCACAATCAGTGTCTCGTTATGTTCAGACACGTTGTCTATAGACAATATGTAGTCAATAGCAGCATACTTTATGCAGTACAGTGACATTTCTTTTAATGTGAAGCATTTAAAAAATATTTTTACTTGATTTTACCTTTCCAAGATTCAGCCTCTCCATTACCCAACCTTAATTTGTGAGTAACTTGACTGTCAGGTGTAATCAGGTAATAGTCAGCCCCTGTGCATGAATCGCAGGAGCCAGACTCCCTAAAGAAACTGTCGATACAGAAAACAGAAAAGGTGTGATAAGGGAAGAGAGACAGAGTGAATGGCCGAAAGAACTAATAGATAAACTTGCCAGGCCACAGCAGTCCACTATAGCTCTGTGTTTGAGTGAATTGTCTATTATTTCCCAAATTGGTTATCGGGCCACATTGATTTTCCCATTGAGCCTCCCTCTGAGCTCCAGGTCGACCCACACAAGCTGTCCACCCACAGCTTTGCTATTGAGCTTCTCGCCTGGATACCCCTGGTTTGACCACCAGCCCCCAGAGCCCCCCCCCCCCCCCCCCCCCCCCCCCCCCCCACTGATGAATCAGCATATAATGGATGGGTGAAAAACATCTCTATTATGGCAACAAAAATATATCTGATGGAAAACATGAAAATGACCTTTTGTATGAGGTAAATAGAAGGACATACTTTTTGTGAAGAAAGTGCGATATCGATTCCTGTAGCAGGTGTAAATTTAGATATCAGTGTTTGCCTTTCATTCTCTCCATGCGGTCAATCCATATCCTTCACACTAGTCAACAATGGGAAAAGCTTATATACTTTATCTCATTGATCGCTGATTAGTAGAACTATTTCTTCTACCCCCTGTCCTCATTCAGACTCCCCGCCTGTATCGATGTCACCCAAAGATTGTTTGGAGGAGACTCAGTTTCTGGGAGCTCCAGGGAAAGATTCCACAGAATATGAAGCCAGATGCACATGAGGCACGTCTGTCCATCAGATGGTCTGCACCAGATAGATTCCTCTCAATAGATTCATTGTTCCTCCTCGCCTCTCAAGCTTACTTTCTCACCGGGCCGCTATAGATCTTAGGTGCGAACACTGCGCTCAATCTACACTCCATTAGTGTTGTGGATGAGGGGGGGGGGATGAAAAAAGAGAAAAGGAAATAGAAATGTGAGGCCAGTGAAACAGAAGCTATAAACTCAGTTATTGATACAGCCAACACCGTTGTTTGAAGCCGGTTATCGGGACAGGGGAGGGAGGGGCTCAGGAGCAAATTTACCCTTCACGCCCATGTCCACTCATCAAAAGGCAAACCTCACTCCCCTCTGTGACAAAATACACACCAATTACCTACATACACACCCACACAAGGCAGCACAAAGAGGGCACACGGTAACCCTCTCTCTGGCTCTTAAACATCAGTGGATGGACACAAGCTGGGAAACAGCTGGATGTTTTAGAAAACAGCTCGGAATTGAAATAAGAGAGAGAGAAAGGAAGAAAAGAAAGAAAGAAAGAAAGAAAGAAAGAAAGAAAGAAAGAAAGAAAGAAGGAAAGAAAAAAGAAAAAAGAAAAAAGAAAGAAAGAATTAGTTGTCAGTTTTTTGCTTTTGTTTGCCTTGTGTGTGTGTGTGTGTGTGTCTATGTGTGTGTGAGTGTGTGTGTGCGTGTGTGTATGTGTGTGTGTGTGTGTGTGTGTGTGTGTGTGTGTGTGTGTGTGTGTGCGTGTGTGTGTGTGGCTGAATGCAGCTTTCATTGGTATGCACTGACATGGATACAAAGCTGGGGTGCTCATTATAGCAGACATCAAGGTGATCTGTTGACTTAAGTCTACCCTATGCACATGCACAAACACACACACACTCACTTATACATACATATACACAGTCTATACCCTGCCATTACAGCAAAGCACAGCAGGGACATCTCATTACACCATGTTAATAAGCTCGTTCAGACACACAGTAAAAACAGAATTCCTCCCACAACCATAAAAAAGGAGGCTTTTGTAAATTCTAGCTGGAGCAGAGCAAGACAAGTGCTGTGAGACTGAGCTTTATCACTGACGCAGAGGAGGAGAGAAGCCCAGTGGCAAAAGTTAAGGAGATGTAACAGCTCCAGTCCATCGTGCCTGATGGCAGACGGCTTCATTTAACATAGCAAGCGGGCTTGCTCCTGCAAAATAGACCGTGTTATTGAGTAATACTATATCTCTGTCACTTTTCCCTCACAGCTTACAGAACACTCCGACAAGCGTGTGATCCCAGCGTGCTGACATCATCCATTGACCCTTTTTATGAAGAATTTTTTTTGACAGTCATCTTCAAAAGGACTTAGAATGAGGCAAGTATTGGTTCAGTGTATTCCTCAAGGACAGAAGTCATGGCTGTAGATTAAGAAGTTAATAACTGGATTTTCCTCACCAAATTAAAAGTCTAACTCATTTTAATACACTTACATTAGAGATCAATTGAGTCTTCTTAAACACTGCAACTTTATCCCATAATCATTCTTTAGGAATAATGCTTTATAATTATTAACTGTCATCATAAGTTCTTGAATTCTTACTATACATTTTGTTTTTGGAAAAATAATCTTTCACCTGTCCTGATTTCAAACTCATCTCAGATTACCTCACATGAGATTTCCTCTCGTGACAACTTCTTCCACTTTCCCCTCTTAACTCCCTCCCCGGCTCAGCTCCCCATTTCCATCACAAAAGACACCCGCTTCTAAGTGTTTCTTAAGTCTTCCTCAAGAAAAGTCATGCGTCCTCTTGCATCAGTCTGTCAGGGAAAGACAACTGTGCAGAGGGCAAAGACGAACCAAAGGGGAGGTTAAAGAGGGGGAGGATGTTAAAAAAAAACAATTCCATGTGCTTACCGTTGAAGCCGGTGAAGTTTCCCCATTCCAGCAGGGAGCTGTTGAAGGAGGGCAGGGAGATGTTGAAGAACAGATCGGTGCCGTTGGATGGGTTTCGGATGGTGTCAGTGAACAGGTTCATCTGCAGCAGGGTCTTGATCAGATAGCGCAGCATCTTGCCGCACAGAGGGACCCGCACTCCCTCCTTTTGGTCTCAATGTCTCTCACTCACTCTCTATCTATCTGTCCTTTGAAAAGTCTGTCCACTGCTGAACTCCTTTAACTCAGAGGAGTTAAAGAGATGTCCTTTTGATCCCAAATTTAATTCAAATATTTCAAAAGATTTTCTTTTTTTAAAATGGGAGAAAAAGATAAAGGAAATCTTGATGAAAAAGACGCTTTAAAGGAATAAAGTTTAGCTGATGAATTGGTTGGAGATGTCAGACTGAGGGGGGCCCCTCGCTGTGATTGCCTCCAGTTCCTTCCCAGCATTGGATTGTTCCTTCCTCCTTGTTTCTTTTGTTCTGGGATCACATAACTTCACACACTGTCTGCCATCACACAAAAAAACAGCCTCTCGCCGGTGTAAAAGAATCCAGCAATGTGATGATGACCCCTTCGGATTTGCTGCTCTCCTCTCTCTCCAACCCCTCCCTCTGACTCCTCCTGTGTCCCTCCCTCCCTCTCCTGCTCTCCTCCTCTCTCTTGCTCTCTCTCTCTCTCTCTGTGTGTGTGATGGGGTCCCGGGGGTCCAGAGGAGAGAGAGAGAGCAGGTGCTGTTGGCAATAAATGTTTAATTATTAGATTAATAATCATCCCAGGAGGCTCTGAATCGGGGCGGTGGAGAAAAGGGGGAGAATAGACTTACTGTCACTATCTTAACTATAAACTACACACACACACACACACACACAAAGGTTGTCTCAATGCATGTCAAATGCATGTATACAGTATGTGTTAGACAAACATACATGGGACAAACCAAATCCCTGCTGTGTCTGTGTGTTTTCCCACTGTCTTCCTGAAAACACATCGTGTAGCAATATCTTCATGATGAGTTTCTTACTTTTTTACTTACATCCACACCAACTGGAATTTGACCCAAAAGACATCATAGTTGATTTTGGAAAAACTGTCTGAAAAGCCAACTGCTTGGGAAAGAATAAGCTGACTGTCTTGTCTCGCTTGTAAGTGGCTGTGGATAAAAGATTCTGCCGAATGTCAAAATGTAAATGGTCTAAAGCAGTGTGCCAGAAAACAGTTTGATAATTCTGCAAACCACAAATAAATCTAATTCTGCTCCTTCCTTTCACAGGAAAAACTATGTAGTAAGCAATGTCAAAAAAATGTAATACATCAGCGAATGTATTTTGTATTCATCTTGTTGTCCAAGAAAATGCCTCAAATATGATGACATGGGTTAAAAAAGTCAAGAATAGTTATTTTTTATTCACATGTTTGTAGGGAAAATAGCAGAAACGTGTAGAGTAAAGCAATAACTCTGTATTCAGTATTAAGATCATGAAGCTCATGATGTTTGGGAACTGTTAGGTTTCCAAAAAACTTTGATACAAAAAATTGCAGCAAATAGCCCTGACTGCAGGGCTGCTGTGTTGTAATGTGTTTCACCTATTCTGTCAACCCTGTAAATGTATATTTAGGAGTTTGCATAAGTATGTGCATGCCTCTGTGTGTGTGTGCATGTGCATATGGATGAACGCAATCTACCCACATGCCTTCAATCATGCTCAAGCATGCTATAGCTGTAACGCATAGTCTACATATCATCATTGACATGCACGTGCGATCGTATAGCGCTACGGTCGCATGTGGCTCCCAAACACCCCGCTGACAGCCTCAGTGTGACTCCTATTAACAATACCCGTCCCCCATCAGGACACTGTCCTCCTGCTCCATCACTGTGACAATGGGGGCCATCCCAGCTACAAAGTTGCCGTGACGACCCCCGTCTCATGCCCTATTCCTGGGGTCTTTTCCGGTCCCCCCCCTCATTTCATAGAGTCTTCCATTCATGGGGCATCTGTGCCAGCTACATCCACACATACGGCGCTAATGGGCGAACAATATGGGCATGGTATGGAAGGAGGGTGAAGATCGATAGCCACTGACAGGCTGGATTGTGTGAGGGAGTCATGTTATCACTGTTCCAGCCATTTCACATGGATGGGCTTTAAAATGTGTCAGTAATAGAAGAGGATGTGAGAGCTATACAGCTGCCATATATACAGTACAAGGACATTTTAGATCTCTGTTTAAGACAGCATGACTGCAGCACTTAACATTCAGCATACTTCTTCAGTGACTCAAAAAAAAACTCTCACACACATATGCACACTCACACACACAGTAATTCCTCAATCAATCTCCTCAAGAGCACACTTTCCACCTCCACAGCCAGGTCTCTAGCAGGGTGATTAACAGTCTAAGAGAGAAACACCTTTCACACTCTCCACGTTTAGAGTCAGGTTACACGGTGTGGGAAGAGTTCATGTGTATTACAGAGAAGACACAAGTCAATATAGATAGACAACCTTATGTTTTGCACTTCACTTTCCAATTTCTCAGCCCATACCAAGACCCAAACCAGACAAGTGAATTGATTTTTGGATGATTTTATCAAACTAAGCTGACATGCTACAACCTGGTTTACTGTTTTTTGATTGTTTGTTTGTTTTTGGTTTGTTCACAACACTGCCATAACCTGATAACAATATGTTGGGAGAAACACAGAAGACAGCAAGCCATAACTTGCACATGGTGATAATGTTGTTAAAATTATCTTCAACACTAAATTGCCTTTTTTTTATTCCTGTCATAAACTAGCCATAATGAGGCAGCAGCAAAGTGCCACTACAAAGATATGCGTGTGATTGCACACTCCCTGGTTTCTCTCTTCAGCCACTCATAATTCTCAGTAATGATTCTCCTCGGCCATGTAATCTGCCAGCACGATGGCCCTGTTTTTGGTGAATATGCGGTTATTTCTGCTGTGTAAACATCGTGCCTTTTTAAAAATTCAAAAATTTTGTGAAGTTGCATGTGTTATCTTGTCCTTTTGCGCAGGTGTATTGTTATACATATACTTTGTCTTCTCAGTATAACCTCAATATCCATAGTGTTGTAGTATAATAAAAAAAAAAAGTGAGAGTATAGTAATAGTATTGACAATAGTAGTATTAGTTCCAAGTGGTAAATTGAGTTTGTAGTAATTAACTTAACACATAATTACTTACTTTGAATGTTTAATATCATTTTATCTAATAAGTAGTGTTTTTCTAACTAGGTGTGACCATAGTTTTGAATAGCGGGTATCTACATGGTGACCTTTTGTTTTGTTCGACGTGCTTTTGTCAGTGACATGAGGACTTCTGTTCAAAGCATGAAACCAAATTTCATGCAAATCCATCAAACAGAGGGATGAATGGTGGCACACTGAGTGTTTGGCCTTTCATACAAATGTTAATGCAGAGATGGATGCAGATGGGTCATTAATGTCAGCATCCGCTTGGATGGATGTCTTTGTCTCGCTTGAGTTCAAATCCTTTTAAACATTCCCACACAGGCCTTGTAAGTGAAAAAAAAACAATTTGAAATTCTTCCATATCAGCATGAATCCTTCAATCAATACATGTAGCTATTTTTGACTCACATTTATACCCAGATGGATACAGAATTGGAACAACACTCTGGTTTCAAATAAAACAAGTACAAGGATTATGAATAATTAACACAACAGATATTTCTACTGCACATTTTTATTCAGACATTTTTATGTTACCACCTCTCATACCCGGTTTTAACTAGCTGGCTGTACATGAGCTTTAGACTGAATAAAGAAGTCTAATGAATCTACTGTATACTCTCACATACTAATAGAGCTTTAATTTACCCCAAATGAGGAAAGAAACAGGTCATTATTTCTAATTATTTATCATTTGATTTTCAGTTTTATAAGCATATTTATCATGGTAATTCGCCGTTATTGCTGTTTATGCAAACACAACATTTCCTCCCTCTGATTCACATTAGCAAATGTTACTATTGTTGTGAAATGTTTGCAGGAAGTGCAGAAGGAACTCTTTTTGTTTTTAACAGAAAATCAGACCAGAAGAGAGTGGTGAGTCTGACGTCATATATATGCATGATAGTGCAGTTTGTTCTAACAGACCACAGCTCCAGCTTCTACCAGTTGGCACCCACCTGCAAGTGTTTGGGTACCAGCTTCTATTTGAGAACTGACAGCAATTAACTGTAATTAACTATGCCTTTACCTCATAAACAGGATTTGCACACACATTCTGTTCTGTTAGTAACTTGTCTTCCACCGTCTCATTCAGGGGAACACCACCAATTTAACAATTTATCACATTCCAGGTGTTTGGGAGTAGCCTACTACTACATAAACAAGTAGTAGAAAGCCTTTTGTGGGTGCAGAGGGAATTGTGTGAAATCTGATAAATTGCCTCAAGTGATGTCACTTGAGTCAGCGTCAGCTGGGGCAGAAAATGAAAAAAAAATCTGGGGTGTGGAGTTAGAGAGAAGGGAGGTTACCAGACCTCGGTAGCCCGCTCCTCATCTCTGCTTCAGACTAGCAGCTTTAGGCTACATTAGCTGCTACTAACATAACACAATGAATCCCAAATCCTAAATCCAGAGTTGCATTGTGGGTAATGTAGAGGCCAGACAAGTAAGAAGAATGTGTGGAATAAATAACAATATCTCTTGTGCTTCTGTATCAATTCTAGTCCTTTGTGTCAATAATGAGTCCAACAATGTTATAGTTAGGAGTGCGATGCTAAATCGGTTGAGTACTCTTTAATGAGTTCACCTACACCTTCATTCTACATGTTGTTTCAACATGTCTCAATATGTTTTGGATGCAGGATGAGCGGGTAAAAACAAAGTTGACTACAAAAATGTACTTTCCCTCCTTTGGGTCGATTCATTTACATCCACCGCTGGGAAACAGAGCAAACCACACAAAGTCAGTGTGGATGAGTTAGCCAACTGTTTCTCAAAGGTGAGAAACACTTCTGATAACATCATCCCAATCAAAATCTCATTAGCCACTTTCCTTTCCCACAGTGCTTCTGACAATTAGTCAGTCTCTATCAAATGAGAAGCACACAGCCTAAATCAGGCTATTGACAGAACTTTGCATGTTGAAAAGCTGCCAGACAGGAGTATTAAATAGACTGAGTTACTCTTTTCTTTTTTTCTGTTAGCTGACTTAATGGAACAATTTTATAATTTCAATGAAGCACCAGGCTTACAGAGATAAGTAGATTTGGTCCACAACAGTGAGAGAGCTGAGTGACCCCACATATTTTTTAAGTCTGCAGCAACTGCATTCAGTTTACCAGAACTATTTCACAATGCATTCATACATATAAATAAGTATACCTTGAAGCTGTCTATTTAACCATTAAACAAGAGGACATGTGTGCAGTTTCAAGGATAACTACTTTGTTCAGAGGCACACCAGCAGCAACTGGAAGACACATTTGATTATAAAGTTGGAAAAATGTATTTAATGTATTGATCATACAGTGACTTAATATTCTAGCTAAGAGACTGCTTAATCTTTGAAACTGCATCTTTAATGAAGGAGCTGTATCATATCATACTACAGCTATGACCATTTTAGAGTCATTAAACTTAAATTAGATCCAAGTCCACAGCTTGTGCATGTTTCATGAATCTCACTGTATGCACATTTCAACCAGAACATTTTCTTTCTAAAAAGCTACGAACATGTTGCTGCATTAGGCTAATTTTTCTTTCAGTGTGAAAATAGATATGTAGGCCTGTGCTGTTGGTTGGTAATGATTTGCCTCTTGTTCAGGAAGGGGAGTGGAAGGGGTCCAGATTCGTCCTGTAATGTCCAAAGAAAGCTGTAGCCTCATTGCAGCAGCTCATTGTCATATCAGCTGCTTTGCCTGTCAGCATAATGACAGGGTATGAGTCCTATTCCCCTGGATAAGTGTCAGCTGAGATGAAGTGTGGTTAATGTCTGACTTGTCCTGAGCAGCGAGACATGATTGCTGCCATCACCTGCAGTGAGACGGGCATCTGAGAGGTAGAGATGTGCCACTAGACGCCACACAACACCAGGGTGGAACATCTGTGCCCGAGTCTGGTGGTGTGCACTTCTGGGGTCCGCTGCTGCAGTTTGCCCCCTTGGGAACCTCTGAGCTGGGGCAAAGACAGCCGGATGCATTCCCAACCCCTCTCTCCCAGCTGGATAGCAGAGGGCTAAAGGTAGGCAAGCAGCCAGATCCAGTATCCCAACCAGGCTGCAGGTGTATGGTACTCCCCCCTCCGTCTTTGCCTCCTGCACTGATACATACACAACTGCCATCAGGAAAGGAGTTGGCAGTAATTGGGGGGGAGGGGGTTGGCAATAAATATCATGTGCCACTGACCTGGACTGGCAAACAGTTGGCAGGGTCCATCATTAGAGCTGGGTGCTCGCCACTGCCCATATGCCAAAGTGCCATAATTGGTGCCTCTATCCTACACATTTAGTGTGCGGGCCAGAAGGACAGACCCCCTGAGCAAAATGGCCGCTGTCTCCCTCTGGGGCGCTGTGTCCAATCACGCCTCTCACAAACTGGCTCTCCATGAAACCCTGCAGCTGATTTCCTCATTTCTTCCAATTGCCTCATAGCTTCAAAGCCAACTTCAAAGCAATCGGACTGCCCGCTATCATAGCTAAAACCTAGACAAGCGTGCCCCTTTAAGAGCAAGAGAAATCCTTGTGTGTCATCTATATCTATTTCCTCTCATCAACAGTCATATAGCAGGCAGCATAACTGGGAGTGACAGAGCCAATATGCTTTATTCAGGGGATTATCTGATCTCCAGAGGCCTAAGTTACATGCAGGGCCACGAGGGAAGGAAGTTAAACAAAGCACTAGCCGCACCCCACAGCCCGTTATCTAAACCCTGAGTAAACTCTGGGTAATTGCACAACAAAAGCACAATTAGCCACGACTCCACGGATATTAAGTATGAAAAGATGGATCTGTCATTTATCCTATCAAACATTTGCATCTCATGAATTTCCCTCCACACACCTTTTCATATCAATTTCATTCTGCTCTTATTTTCATACTATTTTATTTTCAGATGAATGCAGATAAATGCAAAGTACTCATTTAAATATGCATTAGTATTATTATAACCGGCCCCACCTCCCCAAATCGGAGGTGGTAATTTTGGTAAGCCCCAGACCATGTCTGCCTCCCTCGGGTTAGACATCACCAGCGCTTCCATTTCAAGTGCTTCTTGGAAAATGACCTTTGCACCGTGCTGCAGTGAGACTTTGATGTGACTTGCCTTGAAAAAGACCTCGCGACATCCAACGAGATTGGTTCCCATTCTCACAATCAGTGCGCGTGGACCTTCAAAACACTGGAGTTCATTCCAATCAGTGCTGGAGAGATAAAATATAGCAGTGAAGAGTGAAGAGGTCTGCATCATATTGATTGGAGCTGAAAAAGATGAGTTATTTGTCAGCCTCTGAATTTGAAGGAGGAGAAAACTTTTGAGCTTGATTGCTTTCCCACAGCGCTGTGCACAGCGGACAGCAAACTTCAAAGAGGCCACACATTCCAGGGAAAAATCAATGGAAAGCACCAGTCACAGCTTAATAAGTGCTTTAAGCAAGACTCACCTGGAGAAATTTATCCATCATTGATGCATTCTCCACAATATGTTATCTGATAAACCATAGTCTCATGGAAATTTAATTTCATCCATTGAAAGCTATAAATATCATACAATGCTCAGAAAATCAAAATATTTCTGAGATAAACAATCTGAAATCTTAAAAAGTCTTTATGTCCCTCCTCAGTAGTTGTATTTTATCTCATGCTCATTTTTCTAATGTTTATTTTATGCAGTATTTATGTGCTACAATGAGCTTGTTTAATGCAGAATTTTATCGGTGGGGTGGGGAAGGGGGGGGGGGGTGGGGGTCCAATATGTATTGTCACACTGAACATTCATCTTGCCAGTCCCCCCCCACCCCAATATAATGTGCCACCCATGGCACATTATATTGAATACATATAGTTTTCTGTGGTTTGATGATGATTTAAATCTATTCGTCCCGAGAGGGATAAAGTCCATATTGGCAAATTAAACAACACATGTGGGCACACCAGAGATTAAAAATATGTACTTGTACTTTTGAATGCATACCTACTGAGGTACGTCTTGCCCGAAATGCTGCTAAAACAACTGCATCACGCACCAGCAGCCATCACCCCGCCTCTTCCCTAAGTGCCAGTGCAGACCAGCCAGCTGGGTCCCTCTCCATCCCCTGCCTGCTTCTCCCTCTCTGCAACGCTGATGAGCCAAGCACTGTAACAGGTAGACTCCCCAGGTGCTGAGGTCTCCTCCCAGCTCGTAAGCTATTGCGCAGTGGCTCGACAAAGCTGAGCTTAATTAGTCAAGGGGGTGGGCTACCACTGACCAATAATGAGCCATGGTGAGAGTAATGTCATAGCATGTGAGGATGTGGGGGTCCGAGGGTCTTTTTTTTTTGGCCGGTGAATTATGGATTTTAACCATCTGGCCTTGCAGGAGGGGTGGGGAGAGGAAAATGATATGCCTGACGGATGACTTTAACAAAGAT
The DNA here is from genome assembly GCF_963924715.1 of Thunnus thynnus. Classification (NCBI taxonomy): domain Eukaryota; kingdom Metazoa; phylum Chordata; class Actinopteri; order Scombriformes; family Scombridae; genus Thunnus; species Thunnus thynnus. The sequence continues at coordinate 3,236,330 of NC_089529.1, forward strand.
GTGGCAAGAGAGAGGGGCGTGCCTGAGATCACAAGCTGAATTATAGCAAGCGTGACTGGGCTATTGTGTATTGTGATGGGTTGGTTATTCACAGCTGGGGCAGCCCAAATTGTTCTTTTATATTCTTTTATTCTACTTTATTGAAGCCAGAGGGGCTTGGGAAATGATTAACAGACAGCACAACTAGATGGACCCATTGTCAACCTTTCCCTCTCAATTTAGTCCCCATCCATTTATTTTCACCACTGTCTCTGTGATGCAAATGCACAGGCCTTGGTTGGTTAAGTGTGCCACTGCTGGTCAGGCCCCAGAAAATTGGTTGGAATAACACAGCGGGTGCAGCGAGAGTGCCAAACTCAAGAGGTTTGTGTTTGCTTCTGTTTACATAGAAAACTTCCTATTATGGGATATTTTTACCTGGGACTTTTTTGGGAAGACAAAACTCTCTCTGCAACTTCATTTGTTCAGCAGAAGGTTTACAACATCCTATACTTCACATCCACAGTCACATAATACTTTGACATATGCCCATACAACGTACAACAAGGCTCGTGCAGCCAGCCAAATCACCCACCATGCTCCATGCTCAGCCCCCTCCTCCTCTTGCTCTGCCTCTCTGTTATGCTTCTTCCATCTGGTGTCCATTTTGCAGCCCACCTCTTCTGGCCCTGAGGGGGGCAGGAGCAAGAGGAACCAGGGCCAGCTTAACAAAACCTCTCAAAGGGCACCAGTCCCTCCTGCCTCTCCATAAACCCAACTAGATGGAGTTTTCATGGCAATTAGAGCAGAGAGATGAGTGGCTCTTTTCCAGGCACCCACTGGCCTTCCTCTGCCACTGGTACCAACGCTCTCACATCTTTCACACTGAAGCCATTAGCACGGCCGGCCCGCTGGCAAGGACTAATTGTTGGCCTCTCAGGAAATGACAGTAGCTGTAATGGTGATGCTGTCATTCAGAGGCTCCTGAGATCAGAGACAGCTGGTTTACAATGACCAGAGGTGTTCAGGTCACACAAGACACAAACATATACTTTTTTACGGGGAAAGTTTGGGGATGCCGTCATTGGATGTTTGTGCTACTGAAGTTGGTAGACGTTTTGATCTTGTTTTAATTAGTTTAAAAGATTCATTCTGGATGGTATTGAGTTTCAACCACTGAAATGTTTATGTAGTTGGTTTCAGACAGCTTAGTTGAGCAGAGTTTTAATCCATTATCCTTTGGTGACTTTGCTGCGTGTACGCTTTTGTGCATAGGTCTATCTGATTGTTCAATTGGATGAGGAGTGTGTAACTGCTTCAGTTTTTTGGCAACAATTAAGTTTGAATGGCATTGTCCTCTAAAGGACTTCAAATCTGTCTAAAGACAAATGAACTGCTTCAAATATAGTTGATATGTAAAAGTGCTCTCAGTTAACATAACACCAATCTTTACAGATACATCTGAACCAAAAATACAAACAAACAAAAAAAGAGAAAGAAATTAAATGTAAAATACATTTTGGACATTGGAAATTATGTTTTGGTCATTAAGGCTTGTGATATATGTATATGCATATATTGTTGATAAAAATGAAGTAGTATTAAATGTATTATTTTATAGAAGTATGAGACATCCATTCCACCAAGGAGTGTATAGGGTTCTATGGCAATGCCATCCCCGAGTGTAAGGAGCAGAATGGCCTCTAGGGGCCGCTAAGTGGAGATTTTAGATTATTACAGAAAGCACTGTGCCATTAGCTTATACCACAGAACATGTTGGATTTGTCACTTCAAGAACGTGATTAAGTAAAAGATTTGCATCACATTTTTCTTTATATGACTTCATGGAATCTAAAACCCTCCATATTTTATTTTATCTCATGTTCACATGCACAAAAAGCACATATAACTAAAGGCATTCACTACACTTATTAGAACACAAAGGAATCACCCCACCCACCCTCATCCCTTCAACTCCCCTGCACACACACATATTGACACAGACGCCCGACTCTCTCCGGCACTATGCACAGCACATCATCTAATTAAGTCACTGAGCATTTCATTGAGATCATTAGGAGAGTCTTGTTAAGATTTGATGCTTGATCAGCTCTCAAGATACAGTCTGGCGATGTCAACATTCTTGCATACAGATACAATAGGTAGCAATGTACAACAGAACCCCTACAAAGCTGCCAAAATCCACCTTTAACAACTTGTTTTACACATAATTTGAGGTCATACAATTACACAAATCCATGGCAGAGAAAAATATGTACTTGGGGGGAAAATAAACATGCACAATCACTGTTAAGAGTAGCTTTTGTTCATCTAATCACAGCAAGTCCTAGCCAAACAGAAAAAAATCACATATTGATTCAGTATGACTCATCAGTGAGACTCGTACATTTAAATACAGATTTTGTTTTCCTGAGGAAGTCAGCAGATGATTTGTATTGCCCCCTGTTGTTATAATGATTTGAGTGACATTGGCATTTGGACGAGATTTCATGGCAATCCTCAGTTCAGTCCAATACCCACTGCTAAAACAGCAGCTTAGCTCCGGCATGATATCTTAGTTTTTTTCCTCCAGCTGATATTTGGGAAGCTCAATGGATAAATATCTTAAATTGTTCATGTTTGTGTTTTCTTGAGCAACAGAGAAGATGAAAGTGTCAATACAAGACTCTTTCAATGAGTGGTAATGCTAAAAGCTGAATACTGACAGAAATTATTTGAGTGCTGTCAGTTTTGAGTATACAACCGTTTTATGCATTATAATCAACTTTTAAAATATCTAATTAGGCTCTTGTGCTCAGTTATAAAATATTCACATAGTACACAAACTATTGATTCTAGACTTTAGCTTTTATATACACCAATACTGTGTCAGAAGGTAAAAATCATCCTCAAACCCATCTACTTCTCTTTATCTACATTTCCTTCTTTGTGGAATACATTTAAAGTTGTAATCCTTCAGATTTCAGTCCTGGAGACGCCTGGTAACAATGAGTGTGGTTTAATACTAAAGCAAACACTAACCTCTGTGACAAATGCTTTCAGTGTGAAGCCGTAGGAAATGTTGGGTTTGCATTGTGCGAAAAAATGCAAAAAAACTCCTTCACTTTAACTTTTGTTGCAATGCAATGTGATCCAACAAGGCGCTGCAGTGTTTTGGTGTCTGATAAACCTTTTAATGCAGGGAATATGGTGCACATTTTCAGACAATCTCCCCTTGAAGAAATTCATATTGTTGCACTTAGTTGTTCAAATGAACAAGGACAGCCGGAACCTTAAGAGTGGAAAAAGAGTGCTTAAGAGAGAAGTTCAAACTCTTGCCCCTTTATCACCTCCCCACGCATGGCCAATCACTGTGAAAGTGGGTATGAATGTTGGATTGTCGATTTCAGAAAGTTACAGAAATAGACAGACACAGCCCCAACTAATTCAGCATCGGAGGGGCTTTCTGAGGCTATTTGACCATCCAACAAGCAGTTTATACTGGCATTTTAAACAATGAGGCTGATATCAATGACGTAAAATTAAAAACAGAAATGCTGGATAACATGCTGCATCGTTTCTTGTGAATCCCTTGTGTACATGAAGACAGTTTGAATCCAGCACAGGACTAGCAGACTCTGCTACTAACAATGACACTACTATATAAAGAGGTAATTACAGAATATAAACAGGCTGACATTGAATGGCTATTTCTGAAAAAAATGCTGACTATAAATAATATCAAAAATGGGTTTTGGTATAAAAATCTTATAATTATTACTTTAATAAGTGAAGTCAATAAAGGATAATGGTTTTTACCTTGATTCATACAATCATTTCATACAATCAGTTAATCAGTGTAAGCACATAGTAAGTGTCCTCAGACAGAACAACAACAAAAAATCAGTTCAGGCAAAAGAAAGAAAAAATCTTGTCAATCTTAAAGCAATGAGCATGTTATCTCTTTAAACGCTTAACAATACACGCCAGCATCCCGTGTTTGTTCATCCATAGAAAGCTCATGTCTACCCAAAGCCGTGAGTGATTACAGTTCATTGCAAGGGGCAGCCCTTTAATTAGTCAGGGGTCTCTGGGGAGCCATTACCATGGGGGAATCTTGCCCCTCTTTATTAGCCCATTTTAATATTGACTAAGAAAAGAGATACACAGAGTGGGGCAATTTGGTTTCCTCAGACGGGACACCAGTTCCTGTGAATATGCATGCTGGGATGTGGGCTGTGAGTAGATGGGGGTGCGGGGACACGTGACAGCGATGATGGACGACCTGGGTCGGGCATCATCTGGGGTCCTTCACGTCGTAACAAAAGGGTTTGCAAGTTCCATAAGACTTAATAAAGAGGACATGGCAAAGTAGCACCAGAAAATAGGAGGTGAGAAACAACTATGATGAAAAGAGTTTGGAATGTCTGAAAGTATTGCTGTCTTGGATAGGTAGGATATGTACAAAAAATCTTGAGTTTGTTTCCCTGGACCAAGGTTGGATGCCTACTGGCACCCTCCTGTTAGTGGAGGACCTCAGCCCTCACCAGGCAACCCTAATACACATACCATGAAAAAATATTCTACCACAAAATCTTTATCTGTAGAATTATCAACAAACGATAACAGAAGAATGAACTGTGATAGTTTGATCATTTCTTCAAAAAATGAAGTAATTCCTGTCAAAGTGACCCATGTCTCTTGTACCAAAGTTACAGAAGGATGAACCCATCAAACTGCAGACACTAATTCCTGCCAAGGACAGACTTGATCTCTTCCAATTTCATCCCTACACCTCTTTGAAAGCTGTTCTAATTAAAAGTCAGAGTGGAAAATGAACACTCCACAACTCTGTCTCTTACTTCCCTTTTCCCTCTCCTTGAGTCACTTTTCATACATCTACCATTGTTCCCCAACTCAGCTGCTCATTTCAAATGATGTCAAATCAAGAGGTGCATAACAGGGGCTGACTAATTACCAGCCCTGATGCATGTATTTTAGCCATCTTGTTTGGGAATAGAGAGATTAAGGAACGGAGAGACATATGTTGTCAAGCACCGACCTTGGAGAGACCTGAGACGCATCTCTCAGTGCTAAAGTGGTTTCAGTGGTGTATCAAGCCTCTCAGAAACCTCCCGAATGCAATTACACCAGGGGATTATGTCCCTTACTCCACACTAGGATAAACACAAATTGGCCACAGTGTGTGTTTAAGTGTATGCTTTTTGTGCATGTAGAAGTGGAAGGGATTGTTATTGGCAGCTGATCCCCCCTCGAGGGTCTCTGTTTTGGGACTGTTTCATCATGCAGGCTTGGCATCCTGTTTGGGCTGGAGCAGCCTGGCAAATATGCATGGTAACATAGTTCAGAGATCATGCAAATCTGTTGTTGTCAAAAACACTTCCATATTCTGTTCTGAGTGATTATAGTCAGGTCGTTTCTGATGTTTATGAGATGTGACCTCAAATAGCTTTGATACAGCCACGCGGAAGTGTTGTGATACTTCTGAAAGGCCGAACAACACACACTTCGCCGCACTGAGTGGTGTCAGTGCTAAAATGAAAGACTGAAATATTTTACAAAAAATACTTCTTTACCTTAAAAATCAGATGTGGGTTTTAGTCAGGACGTGGCTAAGTCTACACTCAGCAAAATCTAATTTTTATTATTTCAGTATAATAGAAATACAGATGTGGATATGTACTATATGAAACAAGACTAAGAGACAGCATTGAGCCAGTCTGTGAGGCTGTAGTTAGCCACAGGGGTCCTCTGAGCTAAATACTAACATCATCATGCTAACATACACACAATGACAATGCTAGCAGGTGTAATTTACCATGGTCACCATGTTAGTTTAGTTCATTTACATGTTAACATGTGTTACTCAGCACTAAACACAAAGTACAGCTCAGGCTGATGAGAATGTATTTACTTTTGCAAACATTTGGTTATACAAATTATTTAACAAACTGTAATATTGACTTGATGATGGCGCTCGAAAAGTTAAGAGCTATGATTTCAGTTCACTCTGAGGGGGACATATGACTGCCTTTACCAAATGTCAAAGCAATCCATCCAGTAGTTGTTGAGACATTTCACTCAAAACCACATGCTCATGGTGGTGCAAGAGGAAAAGTCAAGGGGATTCATCCTCTGAAGACCAGGAATGTCTATACAGAATTTTATGGTGATCCATGAAATGTTGTTTTTACAGTCTGGCCTGACTGACCTGCCTTAAAAAATGTGAATGTCTGAGAAACAAGTTGGTTTTCACCTCTGCTGTTTAAATATAAAACACTGATGGGTGATCTGTCATGTATAAATGTTTCATGCAATCTGATGGAAGGGGATCCGTCATGTACCAGAATGTGCTTCAGCCAGTTAGAGAATGATACATGGGACTATAAACTGTAAAATGCAAAAGTTTCATCTGCTGCACTGATGTATCAGGTGAGGGTGAGCCATCTTTTCTGTACATGATCTCTGATTCAGTCCCAAGTCCTGTCACTTTGTCCAAATAGTTGGATTCATAATGTGTGCTGGTAGAAATTATAGACAGACCAACCAAGATAGTATTTATTTAACAGACAAACAGGGGAATAAATAAATGCAACTGTCCCAAGAGAAAAATGATACTGTGATACTAAAGTAAACAGAAGTTTTAATTGTAGCCATCTGTTAAGAGCCACCCTTACTGGGGTGGAATTTCATAAACATAATACTCTACCATATGTAAAGAAGAAGGAAATAAATTAAAGATAAGAAATCAGTGTATCAGTAATCAGTAGTGTGTTTTAAACACTTTGCTGGGCCACGGATCCATTGATCAGATCCATCTTGAGTTATGGTAAGATAGTCACAGGCTTTTTTTGGTTCCAGTACAAATAATCAGACATGTTAAGAGCTCTACTCTAAGTGCTATTCAGACTTGGTTGCAAGGTAAACAAGCTGATAGCCATACAATAGGAGTTGAACTTTGTCAGAGCCAATCAAAAGTTGCCACTGGCAAATTAACATATCAGTTTTAGAGAACACATGAAAAAAGAAGGTTTTATGACAACTGTGACCATGGTCATTCAGCTGGCTGGATTTTGATGAGATGAAATGTGGTAGCCCAGAGGGAAAATATGAAAATGCCATGCACCTGAGTTACTGAAACAGAACTTTCCACCCCTGAGCCATCATAATAAAGCTTGGGGGAAAGGTGCTCTCTGTCAGTCTCCTTTACCCTTCTCAGCCACAGAGGGGTCACATGTGTGGCTGTGTTTTTGAGGGTTAGGCATTAGTGCTCCATGGTAATCAAAGGCAGAGGATAGAGAAGGAGGGAAGGAGGGATATAAAGGGACTCGGTTGGGTGCCAAAGCAGCCCCCTCTGCACCCAGTGCCTTTTAATTAGGCTCACAGCAGGGACACTGCACCGACACACACACCGCTCATCAGTCACACACAGATGCATACACATGCACGTACTCATATAAACTGACAGTCACATACCTTTTTCTGCTTCATTATTCCAGCGTATCCGTCATCTCCATTTTCTGTTAAATTGGAGGTTTCGATGTGTGCTGTCCCAGCAGTTGTCAGGGAAGCAAAGAGATTGTTTTCTAATGTTCTGTGAGCCTTTTCTTTTGAGTAATCTTGTTATTTCATGGGCTTTTTGTCTAACAAAGGGATCATAGGTGCCGTATATATTCAGGGGCATGCATTTATAACATCGCAAATCTTAATATCTGCATCTGCATCTTTACAACTTTTTATTTCAGTTGCAGAGGACAAAGTGGAGAAGTGACAGATGAGGATGTTTCTTCAGTTTATCAGCTCTATGTGGCAACAAGATTTTTATTTGGTCAAAAGGTTCAAACTATTACATGTTTGTCATGCACACAGCTTTGAGCAAGATATTGTTTCACATGAGTTCACCGCATGCTTTTTCATTTTATACATCTAAATAAATGTGTGGGAAGTTCTGTTTTATATGTTTGCAAGATAATTCATAATTAAAACTTGAAAATTAAATCTTAACTCACATCAGCATGAATCCCTTATTATTTTAAACTCAAATTTCCAAAACTACAGAGCTGGAAGTTCTAGATTATAATTTACAATTTACAATTTCATTCAGCAGATGCTTTTATCCAAAGCGATGTACATCTGAGAGCTGATACAACACAATCAGGCTTCTAGTCAGGAGAGGACAACACGAGTAAGTGCCATAAAGCTAAGTTTGAGTCCAATAGTTTGACTCCGATAGGACTCAAATTTAGGAGTATTACAGATAGGAGTATTACAGATCTGTAATACTGAAGAACCCATAATGAATGAACCCATAAATTCTCCTTTGCCGTAAGCAAACTATCACAGCTGCGTAGTTCCAAGCATAAGTTTTAGTATCTCAGCTCGTTAGATGTATTGACATGATCAATTTTTTTTAAATAGAGCCACTGAAACACAGCTCACCATCTGCCTGGACTCCTCTGGCTGCTGACATTTGGATCAAGACCTTTAACCCTGCAAGGGAAATGTCATGACACCAAAAGTCACCCTGATACAAGAGACCCTTAAAAAAACTCTTAATGGGTAGAAATATTAAATCTGGCAGGAAAATGTTGGATCCAAAGAAAAATAACCATCTTCAAAACATCTGATGACCACAAACATGATTTGACATATGAGTGTTTGGACAATCTTTCTGTTGGTTTCTGTTTGGGACTGTAATAAGTTAGAGTGGTGGTGTGATTTTTGCATGCCAGCTGCACACTTCATATGTGCTCCTATCAGGTGAGGAGTGCTGACAGTGAATTACTATGCAGGGAGGGGAGGAACAGGGGTTTGATAGATGAAGGTCAAAAATTACACATTTCATTTTAGTCACATTGAGGAAGGATTTAGTGTGAATATGCAGGATATCATCAGAACTTTTCTTTTACCTAATGCAGTGTCTAAAAAAAGTCTTTAGGGGGACCTATGGGAAGGATGAATTATGAAAGTACATCACATAACATCTACTCATCTGTGTAATTATACATTTAGCAAAGACATCAGCATCTGTCAAGGCCATATCAATTACTCAGTGATTGGACCTCTGTACTTAAGCATAGAACCAGTGGGTGGTGCAGATTAGTCTCTGATCTGTAGGGGCATGCTAATATATTGATTTTTTGGCATTTATATAATCAGAGGATTTTCTTGTCCTTCCGCTGTACTCTTCCTCTGTTCCAGCTTTAATGAAAAGCTTACCTCAGTTAAAATTATTTTATATGAAACCAGGCCAAAGGAAGAGAAGAAGTTCACACCGACCACCAACTGTAACATATGATGATGACCACTATTGTCTTTGCAATTAACTAGTTTTAAGATATATCAAAATTAAAATATTTTTATATCAATGATTTAACTGCTGGATGCAAGATGTCTGCTGCATGCTGCACTGAAAAGTCAACGCAGTCTCATGGCAGTTCATGAAATAGTCAAAGAAGTTAGTCTATAGATTCGTGTTCATGGACACGTGACACTCAGCAAGACTTTCAAACTAATGTATGTCAATTGGAAGTATGTCTCGTGCCTGCACCACTTTTTTTTCTGTTAGTCAAGACTTGGGAGCACAGAAGCTGTGTTGTTTTTTTCTCATATGTTATTCATTTTGAACTATAACCACTACATTATTCAGCACTTAATCACAAGATTTTATCCTTGTTTCTTTATTTGAATCTTATCAGTAACTTACAGTCAATGGTCCGCATCGGTCCGTTGGGCAGATCAGATAACCCGCCGCCTGGAAGTAGCCTATTTTCCTCACTGTGTTAAAGATAGGGATTGTCAATTCAAATGCTTTTGTGTTTAAGTTAACTGACTAACACAATTTTAAAATTGCATGTGTCATTAATACTAAAATGATTTTGCTAGGTGCAGCAGGGAGATTTTGAGGTTTGAATTGTATTTGGATAGCTTTACAATGAATGCTATTGACTGTTGCAGAGTGAATTTTAAATACTGACACAAAACATATGCTGTCTGCCACAAAACATCAGAATTTGGACAATGTGTCATATCAGCATAAAGCAAAGACAACTGATCAAATGTTCTTACCCAAAGTTTTTGTCAGAACACCAAGACAAAGTTGCAGTCACATTAAAAATCTGTATTTTTAACAGTAATACATGAACCACTGATGCAGTGGTCCATTGACAAACTTACAGTAGGCCCCAATTATCATATCTTCCAGAGTGGACAGTGAAACGTGGCCACACTGGTTAGGTCAGCTGCAGAGGCTAATGGTGTATTGAGCTGTGGACAGGCCGTGGGTCAAGAGGCCTAGGTGGTTCAGCTGCTCCACACCTGGGATCCAGGGGAGATAAGGTGGGGGTGGGCATGGGTGGGTGGTGGATCTCCACACTCCTCTCCAACATGAAGAGGTACATTCATCCCTCAATCTCTCCAACCTTCAACACCTCATGAATTAACCCCCCGCCCACCCCCACCCCACCCCAAAAACAAGGGGGGCTGGGATCAAGAGACAGCACTGACCATTAGCAGTCCTTCATTCATTTATGTCAACTGTTTTCCTTTGTCTTTTCACTGATGCCTGACATTTGGGGAATTGCAAAACAACACAGTCTATGCCGTTGTTGGCTACAACACCTAATGGGGGTGTCTTATTTGAGAGAGTGCATAACCAAAGCTAGGGTACATCCGTTTGCCATGATAACTTAGTATAAAATATCACAATGTGCTGTCTTGCAGTAAAAATCAGACAACTAAAACAAAAGCACCACATTTAGATTGTGATTTATTTCCTTTGTGGTGACATTGTAAACTATATCATCACTGACCAATTATTTGCTTCTTGATTTAACATTCATGAGATGTTAATGAGCTGAGAAATGTCCCTAATTCAAAAAGCTGTCTGTGATATTTAGATTTAATTGGGTAATGGTACCCAGCTGCTGGCCATTTTGGGTGGCGTACAAACTTTCAGCTGCACTGGTTAGAACACCATTTCCTTTTCTTTTTCCATCATGTAAAATTGCTTCACAAACAATGCGACATCTGCAGAAGGCTGATTTTGAAAGAGTAAGTAGAGATTATGTTTGGTGCTTTTTGATTAACACAAACTCAAGAAGCATAAATCATGTGATAAGTCACAAACAAGGAGCACTAACCATTCATTTAAACCCAATTCAAGTAAGACCCACCAAAAAAAGTCTGAATGGATCAGCCTTAAAGCACCCAGAAGACAAAGAGCAGCTTTTCACTCAAATATGCTGCGTTGTCACTCCTCATTCTTCTTTAGAAGTGCTTGAACTTGGATTCCCTCACTCCCCCCCCACCGCTTCATTCAGAGGCATAGAAGCGTGACATGACTTTGGCCCTGACCCTGGGTCCTACCTGGATGTTTTGTTTGGAGCGGGTGGAGATCAGATGTTTTTGGTCATTACACCGTCTCTCATTAGGTCGATCGTCTCGTCCAAATAAACCTAATGAGACAGTGTTTAATGTCGATAGTCCTTCCCTGCCCCTGATGTAAGGAGGGTGTGTGTGTTAGGGCGCGTCGAGCCAAATTACCCCGACGTCTCGTTCAGTGATGGCACCTGGGCCCCCTTGTCGCTCGGGGGAGGTTAGCTCAGGGTAGGGGAATCCACTGGGGGTAGGAGGGGGGCTTGAGGCTGGGCCCAGCTGGAGGAAGTTAAAGAGCTAAATGCTGATTGGGGTGGTTTGGATGAGAGAGGCGTTTGAGTTTCAGCATCAGGAGAGTCCACAGGGGACTCACAGGGGTTCTTTTGTTTGAGGACATGTGGGAGAATCCAACATCACTGTCCTGTGGAAAATGCCAGAGTCTAGGTGAGCGTGTTCATTTGGCGCTCTGATTGTCAAGGAAAAGAAAACAGGAAACCCAGAGCCAGACTTCTAAGATGTCAAGTAATGTGCAAGTAAACAGACAACAAATACAAATGCTCACTTTTACAAGGTGAAAGTATTGATGATAGAAACTAGAGCTGAAACAATTATCCAATTAATTTTTATATTAGCAAATCAGTGAAAAATGGTTTTAAAAAAAAAGCATTTCTGGGGGCATTTTGTGCCTTTATCAGACTCGACAGAAATTGGGTGTAAAGGGCGAGATCGTGAATGGCATGCACTAAAGGTCCCTGGTCAGACTCAAGCCGGGGATGTTGTGGTTGTTGTGGTCAGTGGGTAAACCCCTAGGCCACCAAGGCACACCAAGAAAGTAATCACTGGTTCCAAGTTCTCAAAATTGTAAATGTGCTGGTTTTCATAGTCTTCTATGATAAAGTTACAGGTTACAGCAAAAGAGCAAAGTTCACAAGAACAAGTGCTCAACTACTTCAACTGCTTTCTTTCTTTTGGATAGACTTCTGTCCTTTGTGAAATCTTGGGGTGATTTCCCCTTCTGCTGAAAAGACAGCGAGATGCGACATGATTTCCACCATGACTGCTCTTTTTCAGCCTGGTGTGCTTAAGATAGCATGTCTACTGCAATCAGTATCAGGGAAGCAGCCCACATAATGGTCATTTCACACCTATCTGGTAATGATCCAATCAGAGTGCTGAGTTGATGGGAATGAGATGACAACGAAATTGATGGAGGATGTGAAAAGCCTTCTCTTAAACAGATGGCTCATTCTCAAAGAGATTGTGAAAAACAGTGGGGTAAAAAGTCAATATGAATTTGCAATTATGTTATTTTTCTGCTTTTAGCACCTTTTTTGTTGTTGGATCAACTTTTATGTAATTATACAGGAGCAGGATGGGCTGCAAGGCCAAGAAAGCTTATAGATGTTGGGATAAGTTGAGTTGAATGAATTATCAATTAATCAGTTAATCAATAAATCAACTGCATTGTCCACTTAATTAACAATTCAAGTCATTTCTAATACTAATGTCTATAGCATGTTGTATATAAGGAACAGGATCCATTATGGAATCAATGTGCCTGACAACAGTTTAAAAGCAGCACATACACACAAAATTTTAATGCTTTAGACATCCATGTAGCGTATTTCAATCTGCTTTAATTTAGGGCAGCTTGGAATAAATATTTATAGAGAGAAATACATTGAAATGCAAAAAGGCAGAGAAGAAAGTGTAGGTGATTAGCCATTCCTAACTCCTGAATATGTAGAACATTAATAGGGTCATGTTGGGCAGCTTTAATCCAGGTATCATTCCACATTAAGACTTTTGACTATGTATGAGAATTCGCTGCTCAATCAAATGTTCCTGTGCCTGTCCATAAAATATACAAAAAATAGACCTGCAGGTGCAGAATGATGGGTGAAAACAGTATTAAATTTAAGTTGACAGGTCGCACTTTAACTTCATAATCATCGTGTCACTTCACACATGTAAAGTAATGAGTTTGGAGCCGTAAGTGGGACTGCACTCAGATACGCTTAAGTGAAAACACTTGAGGGCATTGCTTGGCACTGTCATTAATACTGAGGCTCATGGGTAACAGATGTGGCCTGATCAAAGATGAGCATGAAGACAAAAATAAATCCATCACCCAACTGAAGGGGGAAAATTTATCTTGCAACTGTCAACAACACAAAGGTTGATTTTAGACCTCTTTTCACATGAGTTAGATTCCAAAATTTCAAAAAAATGCAAGCTGATAGCTAATTTTGCTCTCTCCAGCAGTTATAAAGACTTCGGGGAATCACAAAAAGACATTTATTGCACAAAACGACTAACATCGAGGCAAGCTGCTGAACCTCCTACATCTTTCCAAATAAACATGATTTTTACATGAATTGCTCCAAAAGTTTGTTTCTGAGTCTGAACGAAAGTAAACACAGAAACTAGCTGTCTGTAGCAGCTCTATGGGTAACTGCATAGGGATCTATATCCAAGGTAATTTGGTCCAGCCGGCCTCGTTCTTTTCTTCCATTTGATTTTGTGGAGGTGAAACAGTCTCCAGGATGACAATGTTGATAGACGCTGTAAATCCATGTGTAGTAGTTACACAGCTGAGATTACTCTCATCCATGGACAATTTTAGATTTTCTGGGTCTGGCAGCAACAGGGCCGACTGCAGAAAAAAGTTTTCCTCTTCACTCTTCAGAAGGGCAGTGACTGCAGGAACACCAGCAGTTTCTCTGAGGTAACAGTTACTGTACATTGACTTTCCTTGCCCCAGTATTTGTTCTTTTGTGCAACGAATGTCTTTTTGTGAATCACTGGAATCTCTATAACGGAACTGGAGAGAGCAAAATTAGCATGACACATAGACCCACAATGGCCACATTTATGGGAAATACATCAGGTTCAAATAAACCAGACCACAGTCATCCTCTCTCGGGTCAGTGACAATGAAGTGATGTGGAAAACTGCAATTTCAAATGTGTGGGCTCAGACAATCAAAACAACCTCCTCTATGAAATTAAGCAACACAAAGAGAAACAGCATTCAAACAAACAGAACTTTGTGGCATTCACAGTGATACCTTCCCTCTATCTCTGTCAAAACCAATCTTTTGGCAATCTGTTAAGTTTGAAAAGGCAAATCATCCCTTTGATGATAAGCCCAGGATTATGATCACATCCATTCTGTAATTACAAAAAAGCTATTCTCAAACTTCAAATTCATAAAGCGTTCAAAGGGATGATGGCATTGAAAGGTGAAGCCAGTGTCCTGAACATGTGCCCATTTCATTAATTTTAAATTATGTCTGTATGTCCCAAGAATATAATGGCTGTCTCTTGATGGCACATAGATTAACACAGATCCTCACTATTTTGTTCAGACGTGCTTTCAGGAATATTAAAACACAAATGAGACCACAGAAGACGTGACCTTGTTGCTTTTGACTGTGCCAGTTAAAAATCCAGGTGAAGAATACTTTATTTTAACATCCTCAGCATTTCTTGTTGAGATCCCAGCTAGTACAAGTATGAAGTCATTGTAGTCCAATACACAATCTTAAACAGGCAATTGTGCACTGAGAATGCATTAAAGCTTATTTTAAAAAGGAAAATTATTTTCATGACTTTGGTCTCAAAAATAACTTGACAAGACAGATACAGTAATACATATACAGTAAGTGGTGATTGAAAAAGTTATAAGCAGTCCACACTTTTACTCATCCACATTGCTTATTTGGAAGTTAATAAGACAAATATTAAAGTTATTATCTAAACTTGATTTGCAGAGCCACTTGCTGATTAGTGGTGTGCACAAAGTTTTATAATATAATAAACACTTATTTTGGCAGCATGCACTTTTAGCTCTATAGCATACATGTCATTTCACTGATATAACTACAAACTGCACTTGTCTTACCAAAAGAATCTATGTAAAGCATTTAGAGAAGACATCATTGTTGCATATAACCAAATATACATACCGCAAAATAATACATTCATCTTTTTCTTTTTACATATTTTCTTGTTCTAAAGAGTCAGTGGGTTTTAAAAAATAAGGCTGGCGATATTCTGGCAGTATTCCACGACTTTCTTTTTGTCATGAAAAAACCAACGTGTTCAGTCCGTCTCTTAATACTTTCTGACTTGATGCTACTCTGTCTGTGGCTTTCAACCCCAAGCTGATTAATTCTTATGAAAGATGTTAGAGAACGTGTCAAAAATATATACAGTACTTTCGTTTTACAGCCATACTAGCGGCTTGTAAGGCTTTATTTAAGCAGAGCCGTGCTTTGAGCAAAATGCTCACATTGGCATGTTAACCTGCTCACAAGGACAATGCTAACCTGCCGATGTATGAAAGGGTATGTTTTCCATGTTCAGCATCTTAGCTTAGCAGGTTAGTATGCTAACATTTGCTAATTAGCAATAAACACAATGTACAGCAGAGACTGATTGGAATGTTAGTTTTATGGAAAAAATACCTGCAAAAGTAAAGTGTTGAACAAATTGAAAATTTGACCAGATGATGGCACTAGGGGAAAAGGACAAGGATCACCAAAGTTCTCACAATTCATCCGTAGGGGGGACATGAATGTGTGAACCAAATTTCATGGCAATCCATCCAATAATTTTTAAGATATTTCATTCTGAGCCAAAAATGTCAATCTCATTGTGGCACTAGAGTAAAAGTCAGCAGATCACTAAAGTCATTGGGCTTCATCAACTGGGAACCATGAGTGTCTGTACCAAACTGTGAGCCAATACATGTAGTAAATGTTAAGATATTTGATTGAATAAGTGAATTCTAGAACCAGCTGGTGGCACTATAGGAAAAGTAATAACCAAAGTTAGAGGGCTTCATCCTCTGGGCACCATGAATATCTTGGCAATCCACCCAATAGCTATCAAGGCACTTCACTACAAACCACAAATGTCAACCTCATAGTGGCACTGGAATAAAAGTTAAGAGATTACAAAAGTCAGTCAGATACATCCTCTGGGGCCCATGAATGTCTGCACAAAAAAAAGAAATTATGACAATCCAATAGGTTTTGAGATATTTCAGTCTGGACCAAAGTGGTGGACAGATCAACATTTCCATCCACTCAAACGCTAGACCATTGTTTAAAACAGCTGGGTATTGTAGCTAACATCACTTAAATAGCTCTAATTGGTGTGTTTTTCGAGACTGTTCGGTCGAGGATTAATCCACATTTGGTGATCTAGTGAGTATTTCAGGTAGCAGGACGGTATATGTGAAATTGAGTCAAAATAAACTACAGTGTGTTTGTTCATGGTAATGAGGGAACATGTCAGCCAGTCCAACAGTGACGCTCACTGATGTGTTTTCAATGGTTTTTGAACAATGGAGCTCTATGACACAGAGGAATAAGATATATCAGGCTTTGGACACATAATACTTGTTTGTAGATCAATTAATCTGTGGTTTTGGTCATTTGATAGTGGAAATGGAATACTGACAGATTTCAATCCCAGTATGAGCCACACTTCCAGAAAGTATATATAGTCCAAATACAAATCCAATCAGAAATGGTACAAGCTATTTCAGGCACATTTCATCTCTTCCTGACAACTCATTGACAGCTGCAGTTTTGACATGTAAAGGTTAGACTGTCCAATGTTTCCTGTCTTTGACCTTTATTGGACAGCTAGTGTGTAGACTTGATCCAAAAAGGATTTTACTGTCCCTTTGGCCAGGTCAGGACCCCACTGACCACACACACACACACAGCCAAACACTGGACAGATGGCAGAGCAAGCTGGAATGACTTGTAGTCCCTGAAGGCAGCCAATCAAACACATGTCACAGAAAAGATGAAGTAAACAATGACACAATCCATCAATTGGGCCATCAAATGACCAATTATTTACTGACAATCCAATAAAAAGGTGTAGTTGACCGCCTTGTGATGACACTGTCCTGTTGGACTTTGGCCCCTTGGTGGAGTAATGGAGAACAACAGTGAGTTTCAGTGGCGGATAGCTATGCTGAGACTTTCTGGATTCATGTTTAACAAATTCAAAACTGCAAATTCCGCCAAGTATTGTTAATACATGAGAGCAACCCTATATTATGATATGAGTTAGATACAGTATGTACAGGACAGTAGTTGAACAAGGGCTGCTTTTTAGGCTCACTATTGCTGTTTAGGGATACACACACACACTGCATAGAGTGTTATAGATCCTACACTCATGACTTTTTTGTCAACTGTTATTTTTCAAAACAAATAAGACAAAGACAAAATTTTCCCATGTTGACAATACAGTATATCAATGCATGAATCTAAAAAATCATTCAGCAGTCCATTACATAATAGCATGTATGACACATTAAGACATAACCATACCACAAAGCACATTACTATTAGCAGCAGGTAATTATTGTTACAATCAAGCACAATATACAGTACATGTTGCAGCAGGACATATAGTAGTATATAAAATGTATATCCCATTTCAAAGCTATTATAATTCTATTCTGTTAATAGATCTTACATTTTATATTTAATTTTAATATTATTTTGTTTATTACATTGTCTATTATTACCTTACTTTTGCTTTATTCTTCTATGTTACATTTGTGAGAGCAAACGCCAAGACTCATTCTTTGTATGCTTGCATACTGGCTAATAAAACGGATATGGATTCTTCTGATTCTGATTCTGATTCTGATTCTGATTCTGAAAAGGGTAGAAAATATTGTTTGGCACTAGATAACTTTAAAGGGGATGATGAAGAAGCAGGTCGGTAGGCAGGAGTACATGCAAAAAGGGTGGCATTTATTGACAACACTATTAATGAATTAATATATAATTGAAGGAAGAAAAAAACAACAGCTAAAACCTCACAGCTACCACAGACTCTCCCATCAGTTTACACCAGTGACCTTCTAAGCCTCACCTAACTGGAACCTACCATCTGCTCAGGTAAGTACAGGGTGAGGTAAGCAGATATAGGGTATCATACAAAATAATCAACAAAGCATTCATTTGAGTTTGCTTTGTTACTGCTGACATCAAACCAGCTTGTGTTCTGTTATTGATATAAGGTACATAAGGTGTCAAGTCTTTAAACTATAGGAGGAAACAAGAGTCCTACTAATGTTTGAGTTTTATACTTGTACAGTATGAACTTTGTCACACATTAGCAGTCAGCTTGTTTACTGTGATTAAAGCATTGGATAAACATTGCCCTCTCTGCATGTGTCTATGGTCATGTTATTAGTATACATATAAACTCTCTGACTGACAATTTCTGTCAGTCTTCTGAAAGTTGACTGAAATCCAGCACACGAGTTGCAAAGATGTGTGTGTGTGTGTCTGTGGGTGTTTGTGTGTGTGTTTCTGTGGGTGTTTGGGTGTGTGTGTGTGTGTGTGTGTGTGTGTGTGTGTGTGTGTTAACCACAGAACATCCACAACAGTCACTCACTGCATTACTGTCAAGTCCTTGGTTGAGTGTTGTATTGATTAATGCAGATACCTTAATGTGATACAAGGCATAAATTGACAAATTCTGCATGGCAGTGGAGTCATCAGCACTTCATTGCATGCTTTCATTTGTTTCTTGTGTAAGCTGCTTAATGGCTTTATCAATAATAAAGAGAAACTAGACATCAGACATGTATTTGGAAGACGTCATTTTGAGCTGTATGTTTTTATGTTTCAAGGATTCACTACTATGCCTTTCCCTTTTGATGTTTTTTGTCTGTAAAAAATAAAATGTATTCTTATTTTATGGATATTAAAATAACGTATAGAGCAAGACTGAAATGCATCTGCTTCTAAGTGAATTACTATGTGTTATTAGATAGTCAGACAGACAGACAGAAATTATATAAAACCACTGTATTAAACTATGTGATAAAAGTTGCACACCACACTGCAATGGCAACATCCATCCTGACGCTCAGGACCACGATGTAGCTGCTGATTGCAGTTATTCACCTGGCAGCCCAGGTGTCAATCAGTCCTTGATTACATGGAGAATAGACAAGACACCACTGGCAAGTAAAGGGGCCAAGGGGCCATTACCACTGCTTCACCCCGAATGGTTTTAGGTGAGCCCCACATATTTCTGCTCCTCAAAACTGGTATTTCAATGTAACAGAGTGGAGCGGGGGGGAATACGGTGCTGCACATAACAAGACGCATACAGGCCATGGATGTATTACAGACAGTAAAATTACTTTTTACACTGTTTCAGGCTTTCCACCACATGTCAGCACAGAGATTGGTCCATAATGAAAACTGTAGAGAGCACAAAAGCCTTAATTTGCGTGTCATTAATTAACAGAGATGCGCACGCACAGAGTCCAAAACCAACTTTCATGGATTTTGCTTCCTTTACTTCTACTTGCATCTATAACATAATCTACTGAAATGTCTGTCAGAATAGGCTGCAGCTATTAATGTGACTCAGGCAGGTCTGAAACGTGTTAGATTAATATCTGAATCTTACATTAATATCATTCAGGTGTCACTGAATGTAATCTGGGATGTTGCATCAGTACTGATGTTCTGTTTGTTGACCACAGCTGCTGTGCGGTCGGTTATTTTCCTTTGATAAACTTTATTTTAATAAATACCTGCAGCATCACACAGCAGCAGAAACGATAAGTGCATCCTTAAAATGAAAGAGTGATTTGCGCATTTACGCACGTGGCACAGCAGCGTTAACTTAAAAAGATCAGTCAAGATCTGACGGTATGTTCGGTGTTCTGCTGCACATCTTCACCATTGACTGTATATAAAGAGGTCACACACAGATTCCAGGTCTATAAGGTGGGTTTGTTTTTAATAAAGCAGCTCTTATGGATCGCCCTTGCTGAAAACAGTCCTATTGTGTAAAACAATAAGGGACTGTGCTTAGTCCAGCAGTCCAGTCGGTGTAACAGATTATTGCGTTTAGTTTAGAGGCTGATCCGAAAAACACTGCACAGCGGTTTGTAATATTCACAACTCTGGAAAGTTATCATGCTGCAGCCTTGTTTACTAGTGCGCACATGTGGAGTGTGTCTGTGTCCGCGGACCCTCGAAGAGTAGAATGGAACTGTGTGTGCGTCCGCGGTCTGTGTGCAAGTCTACAGCTGTCAGAGAGAGAGAGGGAGCCCCTGCAAGACACAAGCAAATGTCTTCACAACCAATGAACACAATCCATATGATAAGATTAAGATTATGTGGGATCACTTTGTGTCTGATCTGATCGCAACACTTTCTTATTAGCTTCCAGCTTTAGAAAAACTCTTAACCCACTGAGAGTGGTGAAATCAAAAATGTTGTCAATGTGGGGATTATACAGATGTGATTGAGAAAATCTATAGTTGGCTTCCAATAGATCACGTGCATCATTGTAAAAGTTTTTTTGAAAAGGAAAATGTGTTATTTATTCAACATAGACAACATATTATCCAAGGTCTTCCAACCACCGACCAAGAACTGTCAACCACTTTTAAAGATCCCTTTGTTTTTATGTTCTATAAACAGACTATGGTTCAAACAAACAAGAAAGGACTATGTTATTTTCCATTCCAAAACTGCACCAGGTCCTCCAGAACACTCAGCCCCATACTTGAGGCAGCTGTGTTAACTGCGTGCAATGCACTCTGGGGGGCTCTGACGTGTTCCAGCAGTCCGGACTTCACTGTCTCTGGCGGGAGTTTATTTGTTTGTTTATTTAGACCAGCAGCATCCACCTATGAGGCTCTGCTTTAATCCACGCCGCATTTTGCTCCACACCTTCCAGCGTGTTGCCCGACGTCACCTTCCCTCCCCCTCCCCTTAGCAACAGAGGCAACATGGCGGCGTCCAGCAACGCAGAGCATTCTCCGGAGATATCGAGGCCGTTGAAGATACCGAAAACCGAGGTGCCATCCCCTGAGTCGGAGGATTTGAGTGACAGTAATCAATACCACTCTAATCCCTCCACGCCTAACCGCTTTTCGCCTTTGAACGTGGGCTCAGGGACCGCGGGCCGGACGGCGGCCTCCTCCTCCTCCAACAGCTTCACGGCGTGCCGGGGGATGTCGTGGACCCCGTCCGAGACTAACGCCCTGATAGCGGTTTGGGGCAACGAGAGACTGACGGAGGCGAGGATGCAGCAGCTGGAGGTGGCCGGCACCGTGTTCTCCGGTAAGGCCCCCGGTCCCGCCATGTACGAGCGGGTGTCCAGAGCTCTGTCGGAACTGGGCTACGAGAGGACCCCGTCCCAGTGCCGGGAGAGGATGAAGGTAACTACTAAATCAGGCTGAGAGGACATAACAATGGCTGTAACAGTAACATGTTGTTCCTCCATCATCAGGACCTCTCCCTGCAGCTGATGGGGCTGCACAGTACAGACATGAGGGCCAGGAGAGGGTCACCCAAAGAAGTCTGTAACACGTTAGTAGTCCAGTTGTTGACCTGACTAACAGCTAATCACACTATGCAAAGATCAGTAATTAGCCCACAGTGGCAGACTGTGGACACTGAGAAATGTTGTATTTGTACTAAATATCAGGACTTTTCTCATCTTGCACAAACTGTTTAACACACCACACTTGTCTCATGCAGGTACGCAGTAAACCCACCTACACTCAGTTTACACACCATATAATACAATACATAATACCCTGATATGCGGTATCAATACACATCATAGTAAACAGTGGCTACAAATGAGGAAATAAATATGAGGTAGGGTCTCAGAAGATAAAAATCTCATGATGATGACCAAAATGAGTTTACAGTCTTTTTATGCACATCACTCATCCCAAAGCCCACACATTATTGGATCTACTAGGGTGAAATCAACACTTACTGAAAGCTTTTAGTCTCATTAATTAATTTATTTTCTCGCCTACTTGCACATGTAACAATGTAGCTAGTAGAAATATATGTATCACTGGTCATCAGAGATGACAGTTATAGATTGTGTCAAAATTTCATGTTAATATGACATCTCCATGAATTTGACACCATTGCATTAGATGAGCATCAGAGCCTGAATGATAAATCAGTCAGGCTGATATATCAGCTGATATTAGCTCATTGCAGATAACAAGATATTGAAATAGAGAAAGATATTGTTTGAAACGGTGTCGCCTATCTATAGTTTGTCCACCAGAGAGTAGTAATGAATTTATTTTCAACTGTGAAACATCATGCTCAGAATATTTCTTGGTTGCAATCGTTAGAAAAACAACCTTGTCAAAAATGTTAATTTATGGTATGGGTAGTGTTTTTTAAAAAAAGAAGAAATGGTCTGGTATATCATTTTTGGATTTTTTGAAATCTCTAATATCAATATCGACTTCAAAAATCCTGTATCAGTCAGGCTATAATACCCAAGATGTTTTCTTTTCAGCATCAGTATTGAAATGGCGTGTTCTTCAAAATGTAATTCAGAGTTCAAAAAGGTTGCCAGAAATTAGAAATAACACGTAAGTCAAGGTTTTCTGCAGGAGACCAGGTTATTTAATTAAATGTCAAAGAACATACTCTGTACTTACTACAGTCACAATTCTGCAATGAAAAACTCCTACAATAACAGTTTACAGATAGTTTGCTAAGAAGTGCACAGAATGAAGAGCATCTCTTAATCATACAAAGCAGCTAACTAGGATGCTACAGACTACAGCAGAATGTAAATAATCACAATATTAAAGTCTTGGGATTGGACAGTAGAGTTACATAAGTCCTGGAATTCTAGAGATGCACAAAATTAACTTTTCCACCATGCCTCTCAACAGTCAAATCATAAATTCCATCATCATACCTCCCAGCTGCCATAAAGGTCAGAATCCCACTGGACATGCGTTCTGGAGGTCAGTGTGTTTGGGGTCAAACTTCAGTTTAGTTGAACTTCAGAGAAGTGTGTGTTGCTCTTTCCACTGCTCTGCACAATGTCAAACCTGCCCTTTCAGTGTGAGTGTCATGAGTAATTAGATTACATTCCTATGAAAGCATAAAGTAAAGTTCTCTATGTGACCCTCTCTGATGTGAGCCGACCATATTGTAAAACTGTCCCAGCAGAGTTGACAGTCAGCACATTGATGATTTATCCTCTGTCATACACAGACGCTGCGGCGCTGCTACAGCCGTGTGAAGGAGCATGGAATCGGCAAAAGGAAGAGCAGCTACACTATAGAACAGCTGGAGAAGGTGTTCGGTCAGGGAGGCTGGGACTCCCAGAGCTGTGCCCCAGTGCTGATCAACAGCAGCGGCCTGTATCAGGAGATGGAGTCCGATGGCAGCACCCTGGAAGACTTCTCCCAGGAGGACTGGTGCAACCAGGTGCTGGACTCTGCTTTCCAGGAGGGAGACATGGAGACTGGTAAATATGTTAGCAAGCTGTGGACAAATAGGAGTAAACGGCATAAACAGTGGGTTTGAACTAATACATGTGCTTGTTTTTATCTCTAGAAGAAATCCAGGTGCCTAAAAACAGAGCTCTACAGATTCAAGCAGAGCTGTCAGAACAAACCCAGTAAGTCAACCCGAACAAAGGCTAAACTCACTTTTGTCTTTGTAAACTGAATGTTTGATATAGAGCTTTGATTTGTCAGTTGTGAATTAGCAGGATCATTGCAAATTACTGTTAAAAGGCCAATACTGTCATTTGTTTGACATTACTCTAAGAGGGATGTACTTAGCAAAAACTGTAGTCTTTGCAGTCGTCTTTCCCCAATTAAATCTCAATCTGGAAGAGCCTCCGCCAGTGGAAACTGATCAGAGCACTATATCCCAAAAGCATCTTAAGGTAAATATTATCTCAGCCTACAAATATACAATGGGCCAAAGATTATCCTGTTCTTAAGATGCTTTTAGTTAATGGTTTGACATTGTACATTGCTGTCTGCTAGAGTGTCTTTTTTGGTACCATCACTGGGAGTGAGAATTTTTCAAATCTCTAAGGAATCCCCATCTGTCTCCTCTGGGTGCTCTTTGTTTTATATTTGTGGTTTAGCCCCTATATATAACATCAAAGGCATCACAGGAGACACAAAATAATCATATACTGAGAGAATATATAGTGCGAGTTTATATTTCTGTGTATAAACCAATATGAGTTAATCATCTGTAGAGATTAGGGAAGTCCCCATGAAGTTTTTTTGGTCCAAATCCTGATTCAAATCTTTCCAAAACTGATACAGCTGCTCAGTGCACACTCAAGCTTGTAGAACACTTTCTAACACAGGAAACACATTGTGTTACTTTGTCATTGTCATGTATCTTTGTTTTTTTGCAGAAAAAGGGACATGATGCAGACTGTGATACGTATCCTTGAGTCGGTGCAGCTGAAATGGGAGCACTTCCAGACGTGGACCGAGTTCTCACGGCTGCACCTCTCCAACAAGCTGGCCATCTTCGGGGTGGGGTACAACACGCGCTGGCGCGAGGATGTGCGTTACCACTACGCCGAAATCAGCTCGCAGGTGCCACTGGGCAAGAGGCTTCGTGAGTACTTCAACCCGGAGAAGCCCGAGGGCCGAATCATCATGACCAAAGTTCAGAAGATGAACTGGAAGAATGTTTACTACAAGTTCCTGGACATAACCATCAGCGAGGCACGCTGCCTGGAGCTGCACATGGAGGTGGACTGGATCCCTGTCTCCCAGTCCAGAGCAGCAGGCTGCAGCACAGGCACATCCCACTACCTCCTTCCTGGGGACATCCCCAAGGCGTATGGACTCTATGCTATTGGCTATGAGGTGGCGTCGTCAGCTCAGACCTCCCCCCAGAGTGATAGTCAAGACCATAGCTTACCTCAGTGCGAGTCAGAGAACGGGGAACAAAGTGATGAAGCAGCAGGGAAGAGTGACAGGACTGGGGCCAAAGTCACTTACTGCTTCCTAGGCATAGCTGAGGATAGGACCATACAGCAGTGTCTCTTCCAGCACTTTCAGGGTTCTAGCAAGCACTATGTCCACAGTGAACCCTCCGCCGTGACACGTTTCCTGCAAGAGAACTGCCGCGGTGGCATCACATGTGAGGATGGCGATGGAGGCGAAGGCTCGTCTCAACGTTTGGCCATTTACATGAAATTCATTGAGGTGGAGCTGGACTTCCTCTCAGCAGGCTCCCTGGTGGAGTGCCTCGAAACTGCCGTCGGTTACCCCCTGAAATACAACAACAAAGAAACATGCTAACTACTACTCAGTGTTTTGGACGTGTAATGACTGAAGATATAATAAGCAAGTGTTACAGCCAGCAAAGCAACATGAAAGGTGACCAATTCTGTCTGTTATGAAGCATGGATGTGTGCAAAAACCTTTTCAGCTCTCTTGAACAGATTTATGATTAGATCACTTAAACTAAAAAGAATGAGGATGCACAATATGGCAAATGTCTTGTTTAGAAATATAATATGGGAACAGTATTACAGAGCTGCAACATCCAAGAAGTATATACTTATTATTTTAGTCTAATGTGCACTACAAAGGTTCTGCTGCTTGTTTAGTGTAGATAAATATTGCCTCATCAGGGAGTGTGGGGGTTGGCAAGGTGACTACTGCAGTATGCATTTGTCTACCTCAGTAGGATGTAGCAAACAAGGCAGCAAGGGGACCATAGCGTGTATTTATTCAAAAACTGCCTTTACTTTGACTGTTGGGGTCTGGACCTGAATTCACAAAGCATTGAAACGGCTGATTTATGCCTTATGTTTTGCACGTGTCACTGGGCTGCAGCTAGGGATGCATCAGTGCAATTAGGGACCTCGCCAGTGCTATGCTAATGGTACTTACTAATGTGGACACCTGTTTATACGGCAGTCTGAACACTCAGTTATGTGTTAGGCTCTCGTGCTGACACCATTGGATGGATAATGATAGCTCTGATGCACATTCAAATGCTTGACAAGGTTGGCGATAGTCAGAGTTTTTCTCCTGCACAAGTTAAACCTGTTGTTCACTAACTGAACTTAATGTAGTATTTGCTAGATACTCTGAAATACTGCCACACCAGTAAGGACATTATTTATCTTCTTGATTGTTTTTTGTGCCATGGTATCAGCCAAAATGAAAATGTTCTGATATTACACTGTAGTGTAAATATACAGTAAGCCAATGTGTATTGGTGGCCAGTAGTTTGGAGCATCTCTAGCTGCAGCTGTGGAGTTGTGGTAGATGGATAAGTTACCAGCACCTCCTACAAACTGGTATTTGAAACAGACCAGTCTTGCAGATAACATGCGATCACACCAGTGGTTGTGATAATCTGCTTGCTAACAGGTATAAACCAGACCTAAGAGCACTGATCTGGGAATTCTAGTCAGGTTACGACTATAAGCTGCAAATGTTAACTCATCCATAGACCAGTAATCAAACTGAATCCTTTATGAACAAGATTCCTGAGGTTATGTGCAATGTGCCAGGAAAGGACCGTGTAGAGAAGAATCAAACAATGGATAAATCCATATTGAATCTATATATATTGAATCTACCTTATATATCTATAATATATATATTTAAGAATATCAATGTTCTTGAGCATTCCGGCTTTTGCAAACTTGCAATGTTCATTTGTTTGGGTATACAGTATATGAAAAATAAATATGATATTTTATATTTTATTGGTTGACACCACGTCTTGTATGTGATTGTTTTGAGGTCACCGTCTTGTATGTTTACATGTCTGAAAACCAATAAATGGGGCACTCACTGTCATTTGCCACACAGTGATAATGAGTCTTTGTATTGCTTTGAGCAGTAGGTTGTCTCAGATACTGTAGGTCGATACTACCAATAAGTGTTTCAATTTGATATCGCAATTGGGCTTGGGTATGGCACATTGACTCTATAGCGCCCCCTAATTGCTTTTAGCATTTTTGAGGTGCTAGGGGTGCTTAAAAACTAACAAAAGTTTGCACAAGCATCAGAAGTGGTGAAATTTGATATCTGACTAGGAGACCAAAGAATACTTATATATCAAAAAGAAAACATTTAGTTTGAAAAGGTTTGGGACCATTTATTACTTCTGTGAAGTGCATGAACCTGATAGATAAAGAGGAAGAGGACTGAATGCTCCTTTTTTTTTATGATCCTTTATTTTTTTGAACGATATTGCTCCTTGATGTGAACCTTGAAGAATGCTTTGAGTAGCTCAATAATTGAGTGCAATTAATCAAGGAGATAGTCTATTTTGAAAGTAAAAATGTGTTACACAGCTTTACTGTTTCATACCTATGTGTTCACCTAAGGCAACAAACATTGAATATATTATTTAAAGACAAATTTAGGATTTAGCTGTTATATTCGAATGCATGAGATTACTCAGATGCATCTGATAAAGTAGCCCATGAGTGTTAAAGCATGCCCTACTCAGAGAGAGAGAAAGTGCTGCTCTTCAGTTATATTTTTGAGATGATAAAAAGCAGAATTTGTGACATACCCCACATCAGCCCTAAAGTTTACCTCTGAGACTATATATAAATTAAAAAGTACTGGCCCTAACATTGATCCTTGGGGAACCCCACAAGTTATTTTAGAGCATTTTCAGAAGTGATCATCACTTGAGACCAGTCCTCTGCCAGAGAGATAAAGGCAAACCAGTCAAAAACAGTTTCAGACACTACACTGAGTAAAATTAATTTGTGATCAACTGCATCAATAGCAGATCAAGTAGTACCAAAACCAAAAGTTTATTGTCATCTAAATTTATTCTACTATCAACTAGTTTTTGCATTCTAAAAAACCTTTGCTGTCACATTTTTACTGACAGTATGATCAGTACCTGCAACCTGCAGGTGACTGAGCTCAGCAGAGCTGCAGAGCTGTGGTCAGACAGGTTCACTATAAGCTCCGGTGACACTGCAATTTAACATTTAAAAAAACATTTTACCATCTGATAACTGCAGGAACAAACAGCTACAGGACAAAATGCAAAATGACTTCTAGCCCATTTAAATGCACTATTTGTCTCCCTCTCATTATTATTATATGTCACTGCAGCAACTTCTGCCCTCCTGCCTCACACAGCCGCTCCCCCTCAGTTCCCCCTCAGCTCTCAGTTCGCTCACCCTCCCTCTCTCTTTTCTCTCATCTTTTTTAAATTGAGTCGGGAAACCCAACATTTTTTCTGTCATTCACAGGCTTTCTCTCTCTTAGAGAAAACTTTCCACCGTTGTCTCTCCTCACCAGCTCTGTCTCTCTGTCGCTTGCTCTTGCGCTCAGTTCACTTGCCCTCTCTCTCTCTTTTTCTCTCATCTTTTTTAAAATGAGTTGGGAAACCCACAACAAAGCCTAACTCTTAACGTTATCAATTGAAGAGAGATGTCATCCCCTCCTGTCTTACATGGCAGGGTTGTATAGCTCTGACCATGACATGCAGTAGCAGAGCCCAGAAGCCGTGCCCAGCTGCGGCAGAGTGGAGCAGCTTGCTATTCGCTTGTTTATTTCAAGTTTATTAATATTAAATGTGTCGTGTGTCCAAATTGCACCAAATTTCAACAGTGCACTCCCTTGTGTCCGCAGCAATGCACCCACCAAGTGTGAAGTAGAACAGTTCTCGAGATATGCAAAGGACAAACATACAGACAGACAGACAGACAGACAGAGATTCCTTGCTTTATATGGAGAGATTTCATGTTGTATGTGCCTTTAGAAAATCAGATATGGCTACACATGAATCATGCTATGTTCTGTCCTCAATAATGTAACTGTAATAATAATAATAATAATAATAATAATTAATAAATAAATGATCTAAAAGGTCTTTAATATTCAACTAGAAATTAAGGGTAATGCTGCAATAACAAATCCAGGTTCACCAAGTTGAACGACTGCAGAAGTGCAGAAAAAATGTCTGTTTCCCTAGAACAGAGCAAGGAAATTAGGTGGCGATTTAGATAATTCTGCGGATGTACTGACACCCCAGTGAATCAACAGGATGTGATACTTTTCCCGTCTTTAACTGCACTACCAGCGTAGCTCTAAGGATACCAACGAATGTCCGTCTGTCGGTCGGTCCACCACTTTTGTCCAGACTGAATTATCTCTACAACTGAGATGGATTGCCATGACATTTTGTACAGACACTCATGTTTCCCAGACAATGAATCTTGCTGACGTTGGTGATCCCCTGACCTTTCCTTTAGCGCCACCATGAGGTTGACTTTTGTGGTTTTGAGTGAAATGTCTCAACAATTATTGGAAGGTTTGTCATGAAATTTGGTAGAGACATTCATATTCCCCTCAGGATGACGTGGTCATTTTCCTCTAGCATCATCACCATCATCAGGTCCATATTAACTATGTGTCCAATACTTTTAGTTTATGACTAAATCCCTGCTAAACTGAGAAGCTTCCCACAACCCTTAGCTGTACTTTGTGTTTAGTGCTTAGTAGCTAAAATGTTAGCATGCTAAATGGGCATATTACTGTGTAACATGAGATTTCAGTGGATACAATTGCAGCTCGTAGTTGAATGTTGTGCATGAGGCTTGGAGGGTGTAATTCACCTTTTTGGCCAGGAGATGGCGATATATAGCTATTGCTAAAAATGGCACTCGTAATTTCTGGTCACTGATAAATAAAATCTATTGAAGCCTGCTGAAGAAAGGCATTAATATCTGATAAAATGTCAAATAAAGTACAAATAAAAACAGGGTGACAGATGTGAAGAGGCTGACTAATAATTCAAAGGTGCCTCTGAAGGAAGCAAACCCGCAACTGACCCAGTGAGAGGCTGTGATGCATGTGCAGAGACAATACTGCTGACCTTTTGAATATTATCCTTTGGAACGAATATCTGAACATTTCTTCAGACTCAATCAAACACAGTATAAAATACAAGTAAATAGAATCTGTGTTTTTTTTTTTTTCCGGTGTAACACAATTTATGCACAAAGGCTGCAAAACAAATAGAAAGACATGTACTGTATTTTTGTTATGAATAAAATGTCTCGCTCAGTCAGTTAGTCAATAATTAATGTTACATTTTGCCATTGTTTAATTTGCATTGTAGGTACCTCAATGAAAGTAATTATACATACATCATGTAAATAAATATTTCATTGTGCCCTGCTGTTGTATATTTGATAGGGCTCTTTTCTTTTGTAATGTGAATGTGTAATAGGCTTACAATCATGCAGTATATATGTAAGAAACAACAGGATTTTTTTTTTTGGCAAATGTACATTAGTGTTTTGTCATCAAAGCATTAGATTTACAGGTCAAACTTGCACCATGCTGCTTCTGTTGGAGCAGAAAGCATTGAATTAAAAAAGGGGGAGGGGGACTCTTCTGGAAATGACCCATTCACAAACTATGAACATCACTTCACAAGTCCCAAACTGAAATATAATAAATATGACCTGAAGCTAAATGAAACAAAACATCTGCTACAGCACTCTAAACCAAATCTACAGTATCTAGAGCAGCGATGATAACCTCATAAGACAATACCAATGATACTTTTATGCAGGTTCAGGCAGATTTCACACATCTACCATATAGAGTATAATCTGAGATAATCTCATCATAAAAACAATAGACTCTGTGGACATCATACACTCTTTGTACTCTTTTTTTATGCAGGCAGTTATCAATACACAGTAAAAATGTGTACTGATGTCCAATGTCCAGGATGGAGTGATGCAGGTGATGCATAAATAGCAAATATTTGCAGTAAAATGGCCTAAAGACTATTACAACTGCAATTTAGAAGAGCCTGTGTTGATAGACTGGTTTCAATTATCTTAACATTACCTGTGGAATTTCACTGCAGGGAGTGCCAGTCTTGATTCTCATGACCAGCAATAGCAAACACAGTCGACTGCATATTCATGGTTTCTTGTGCTGTACTTTAGACTCTTGTAAGATCTTCTTCCTGGATATGAATGCTGTACTTTTCCTGAGTGTAGGACTTTCCATGGATGTAATAAATTAACTCCTGTTTCGGACTTTGAGAAAACATCTTAAATGTTTAATATTTCCAAGGTTAATAATGAACATTCACACTCTTGATATGCCATGTTTGTACGTGTGTATGGGTATGTTTGAACATATAATGCACTATTGTAATGAACTTATGTAAGTCCATATACTTTTCATATATAAGTCAGACCTCAGACAAGTCAGACATGAGATACATGTGACATTCTTAGCATGAGTAATGTATTTGTACTATTTACTATTACGATTTATCCACTAATGGTATTTGTACTATATTGGTTTGATAAGGAGCATATGGACTTTAAGTAGTGGCAGATACAGGGATTAGGGGGATGCACATCATGTATATCACTACTATTTGACACCTTTTCATAAAATTCAAAAGAAGAAAAGGAAAGAAAGAAAACATTGTATCTTTAATGTAATCCTTAATCAACTGGAGGAAAACAGTATGTTTGGCCTGCAGGTGTCATGTTTGCTCATCTTTTGACTACACTTTGTTTTGTCTGTTTGGATTAGCAGGCTAGTCCAGAATCCAGTATTAGCCTCTCTGCTTAAATTATATTTACACCAAAATAAAAATAGGCCTGTTTTGATAGCTTTTCCCTGAATGCTGTAGATTTCAGCTGGAGGCACAGATGCAATTTACAACAACACAACAAAATCTCCTCCTTATAAGGATTGGACCCTGCTTCTTTGGATTTAATCACAGGGATAACCCTTGTTCACCTCTCATAATTGAGCAGTCGTGATGCATTAGCCTCACCCTTGTTGCTGAGGCAACTGGGCAACCTTAGGAAATGAAATAAAGGGTTCTGACCACCTCAGAGAGCACAGGTCAGTCCATATTTTTACATCGGGGGGTGAGCTCACCTTGGGAATTCACGTCAAGCTGAGTCCAGTCTTTCTCTGCTTTCAGACCCTCACCTCTTCACACATGATAGAACAGGAGTCGACGAGCTTCAAGAGGAGACTAGAGGAAAGGATGGAGCTTTACTTGTGTAGGTTTGGAAATAGGCTTATTTTTGAAAAACCTTGAGCAAGGGTATTTAGAATCGGCAAATTGCACAAGTACAAGCACAGTATACCTGCCTGCCTTACAACCCCTCCTGCCCCCCTCCCGTTTCAACCGAGGACATTATTTTATCATTAATTATTTTATTTTTTTGTTGTATATGACAGGTATTTAAGAGAAATGATCTGATTCAACTATGAATTAATCAATTCATAGTTCCTTTTATACCTTCTTCCATTCAAGGATAAATGTGATTATTCCAGCATTAGTCCCACTGCCACCATGTGTTACATTGTTAGCCTGTTCAAGACATTAAAACAAACCGAGGAGGCATTTTTAACCATGTAATCATATTTTTCACGGTTTACAATTATTGTATCACATCTGTTGTGACATGAAAATCTGACATTGTTCTTTTTTTTTACTCAGAAGTATCATCGAAATGAAAAGTAGCTGTTGCACCTGCACATAAGCGGACAGGTGTACCCGCGTCAAGCTGTGAAATATAACTAAATACCGGATATTAGTCAACTTTGATTTCAAAATAAAAGCAGGGCAGTCGCGCAAATCATTCACTGAGCCTGTTTGTAAATTAGATGTTTTATTCTGAAGCTCATGAGGCAAACTTGACATCAGCTCGCTGAGGTGGCAGGTCTCTCTCTCTCTCTCTCTCTCTCTCTCTCTCTCTCTCTCTCTCTCTCTCTCTCTCTCTCTCAAATTCAAATTCAAATTTAAATTTTAAAAAAAGCATCACGAAAAAGCATTAAGAATCAATGAAACAAAATAACATTAACATAACATTAAGACTGATATGTATTAATTATATATAGTACAGTAATTATATATAGTCTCTCTCTCTCTCTCTCTCTCTCTCTCTCTCTCTCTGTGGAAAGGACACAGGATGACAACTTGCAGAGTTGGACTCGCAGCGCTGTCGATAAGGAAGGACTCTCAGATGCAACCGAGCGTTAAGAGGACAAGAGTCGCGGAAGACCTTCGGTGTAGAAGGTGGTGATCCAGTTTACACTTTATCAACATCTCACCTGAAGTCAGAAAAGAGGATTCCTGCGCTGCGGGATCAGGAGTCGTCCACGTTTCCTCACCTGAAGTGTCCCTTACCTTCCCCGGCGAACGTCTCTGCTGGGGGACTGGAAGAAAACCACCTGACAGACTTGAGCTTTGCCTGAGGCGAAACAGCTCATATATAGAAAGCTGGGTGAAGGACACTGACACATTGAGAAGTGGAAACTGTGGTTGCATGAACCATGGAGGTCTATACTACTTCGAGGAAACTTGCTTTGCTCTCATTCACCTTTCTGTGGGGGCTCTCAGGTCAGTCGTTTCACACATTTCCTAATTTATTCATGAGTGTGTTTCTGTAGTTTCAGTAATTTTTTCATACAGCAAAAAATACACTTCATAGCCTACCTATATATATTTCAGATATGCTTAAAATGTGCAAAAATTGGATCTATAATTGGACTAATGATGTGTCCCAAGGTGACATTCACTCAATACTGAAACTCATTTTCAGTAAATCACAGCTCTAGTCTCTCTGCGGTGACTGTTATTTACATGTTAAAGTTCATATTTTGCCCATTTTTAGCATACTTTTAAAAATATCTCCAGACATTCCATTCTTCAATATGTAAAGTGTATTTTTTGGATGATTGGTATTGAAAGCATCCTGACATAAGTCATCATAACTAACAGGGAAATGACAGAAAAGGTGCAAGGAATGATATGTGCTCCTGGGAGGTTCTCTCCTATATGTGTGCCACAGGATGAAGGGATGGATTTAAAGCTGAAACACCTGTTTGTTTTTCACAGGATTTGAAACAAGTGTGTTACACATGATTATGTCTTCCAGGGAAGAATAATCCCTTTATAGCTGCTGCAACATTGGCTCAGCCGTCACTCTCTCTAGCAATGTATTAAACTCCTACTTTCACTGATAGCTGTATAGTACACACAGCCTTGTTTCCCCCCCTCCTGCCATCTTTTTCGATTTAGAAATTGGGGCACAGCTGCGCGAGTATTTTGCAAATGTTTTAACGAATGAGAAGTTCTAAATAATTAATTCAGGTAAAAAAAATTTAATAGCGTTATCTAGAAGGGAGCATCATTTTACACTTAACAGGAAAACATTTGTCAGGATTTTTCTGAGGATAGGTTCATGTCAAGGAAACTGCTTCTGATTTAGCTGATTTAGCCTCCTTAAACAGAAACAAGGGACTGACTTGTGTTCATATTTGGTTATGAACTTTCAATCATCATTTTATCATCTCTCTTGTGTCAACTCTCAGCATCAACAGGAACTACATTTTTGTCGCTGGCAGTTATGAATGCCTCTAACAGTCTGTTTTAACTTGGGCACAGACGTCTCTCATGAAACCATCCTACTCTCATATAGAATAACAGCAGATATCCATTTAAGCTAGGGCGCTCCATCTGCTTCAGGTGAGTGCGTATTAGTTCCAAGAGACAGGCTGGTGACTTTCATTTCGCCTGTGAGACATGAAAGCGAGCGGAGCTTCACATTTTGCCTGAATTTGCTCTTGGCTGCCCGAAGCCTGTGTGTGCTTTTCAGCACTGTTGCCAAAACAATCACATGTGCTGACACAGGCAATCTCAGGCCCGCTTGTTACACCCTGAGGGAGAGATATTACCTGAAAAACGCTACCATTTTACCACACACACTCTCATGATGACATTATGGTTTAGACATCTTAGAGACATTTCAAGGGGTCATTCCGATGTCTCCCAGGGACTAATCTGGAATTTTAACAGCAGGCTGTGATTCAGTGTCACAATACAACAGGACAATACAACCACAGTAGCTGACCTTGACCTCAGCGTTTGACTCATCATCAATCGCTCTGCAGGTGCGTCCTGGAAAACATCAAGTGGTCAAGATACAGAGAGGAAATGTTCATGAATCGCAGCTTGCAGCAACAGGAAGGCCGTGCGCTCCTTGAGTCCCTGTTGTAGCCGTGTGTGTCAGAGCAGGAAGAGAGCAAACGTCCTCTGACAAACATAATAAGACCTCATTTGGTGTTTCTGAGCAATGGGGGCATGTTATCAGAGTGTTGACGTCAAAAGAAGGAAAGATGAGTGATTGTGGTTAAAAGAAAACATGCGCATGTGATTTCACATTTAAAGCTCAGCTGGCTTTTGATTGTTTGACTTATTTGTCTGCATACGCTGTATTAGAGAGAGAGTCTTAGACACCAACAAAATAACCCCTTCTTATCTATAGTAGACCTGCAATCTAATTATTGATTAGTTTATCAATAGAAATTTAATAGGGAACTATATTGATTGATTGGTTAATCATTTAGGTCATTTTTAAGAGCAAATGCCAAAGATTTGATTTCAAATGGAAGAATTTGCTACTTTTCCTTATAGTATGTTGTTGGTTGGACATTTGATGACATCACCTTAGGCTCTAGATATTGTGACAAGATTGGGTCAAGATTTGAAACATGCTACACATATTGTTTAAAATATTGTGAGGTGACGTCTGCTGGCCCATCACTGAACCTGAACATCATTGTTACTTTTCTTAATTGAATTTGACACTGAACTTCTCTGTCTTTGCTCTTTCACTCGGCAGTTGTATCTTTTTTTCTTGTTAAATGTTTCTGTGTTATTGTTCACAGTGCTCCTCAATCGCATTAACTCATTACGATTGTCTCAGTGTAAAGTCGTGTTTGGATCAGCTAATTTGATTACATTAGCCTAGGTTCAATAGGCGGTGTGCCTAATTATGGACTGTATTGTAATTACTTAAATGAATTTGCCCTCCTGCCAAGTAACTTTTTCCAAGTCTCAGGAATCACATTCAGGGACAATTTAATTTTCTCTCTAGTATTATTTCACTCTTGCCAGTAAATAAGAGTAAGATATCTTCTCTGTATTTAGGGATTTATTATGAGAACTGTCTGGTTCAGGCCCTCTCATTTATGTTATCTGGATAGCGTGGTTAAAAACAAATATTGAGTCACTGAATTACTCAAAGCACTATGATACAGTAGGTCTGGCTGACTTAAATTGATAAAACTTGAACTTCTACATTCTACAGTTTAGTGTGGTGTGTATGTTTGTCTGGACAATTATAGAATGGTTTGTGTGATTGATTTGACATTTGCTCCCCCAGAGTAGAAATCTGGACAACACCAATTTGTGCTATTTTTAGATGTTTTCCCACTCAACCAATACAATGCACAGTACGTAAATAAAGGCTTTTTTAGTTCTGGCATTTGCACTGTGTGTTTGTGTGTGTGTGTGATGTGAATGCATTTACATGGGCACATGTAGTAATCTTAAAGCTAGATGTCCCTTATCGAAGGCCAGTTGTTCGTGGCACAACGATATATAAGCCCTGTCTTATCTCTCAACCAACCATACAATTACTCTTCTATTCTGGACACACCATCTGGCAAAAGAACATCTTCATTTGTTTTCCAGGTGGGTCTCACAATGGACTTTACTTATTAAACAAGGTCAATCCATACAAGCTTCAAAGGCTCTATTGGGATGGGGGGGTGGGGAGTTGGGGGGTAGAGAGCAAAGCTGCACTGCCACTACTGATTTTCTGTGGCAAGTCTCAGTGATTTAGTGAGTGAGAGAGTGGGTTGCAGGCATTATTTTTAGCTACATGTATTATTTTAACACAGGGCCACTTATAGGGCACTGATCCTACCCCATTGTAACATAACATGTCTTAAAGCTTGGCATACTGGTATACTCTATATATGACAATATGACAACATTGGTTTGTTTCCTGTTTCACTCCCTATTGTTACCCTGACAACACTTCATCCCAAAATATATTTTATGTCCCCTAAGGCTGGCTAAGGGAAGGACATGGAATGTGGTTTGTCCAACTTAGAACTATGGCCTTATCTCTAATTGCCTATTTCTTAGAATAATACCAAATGGATGTGCGGCAAAGCCCCTTTCCACTTTGAGCCGGGATTACAGCAGTTTGAAGCCCGCAGTCCTCATGTATGTGTCCCCAGCAACCGGTGCATTTTTGATTTGAGGAAGGAGATTGAGGGATTTATCGCTACATACGTAATGACACAGAAATACAACAGTGCGCTTTTTCCTTCCTGGCGAGGCAGTTTGCTGTCCAATTGTCAGTTCATGCAAGTGTGCCAGCACCTCTTGTAATCCTATATGTATTTACACCCACCAGCGCTCTGTACAAGGCCCAGGAGGACAAGAACCTGCAGGGAGATTAGCACAGGTCCAACCTCACAGTGATGGGTGAAGAGAGAGCCATGTGAGAGACATCTCTCCTAGTTGAAAAATCTTACCAGAGCCTCTACATTTTAATCTTTTTTTCCCCCCTTTCCTGTCAAACCTCCACACTTTGCCAATGTATTATTGGCCTATAATCATATACCGTTTATAGACATTAATCCCCGAGGGTCCAAGTCTTTTCATCAGCTATGCACACGTGTACATCGACACTTCAATCTTAGTTTGAGTCTAAAAATACTGCAATTAAGCTTGGGGTCATGTAAACACCTTAATCTAATTATATTACCTTAATTAAAGTC
Source organism: Thunnus thynnus (assembly GCF_963924715.1). Taxonomy (NCBI): domain Eukaryota; kingdom Metazoa; phylum Chordata; class Actinopteri; order Scombriformes; family Scombridae; genus Thunnus; species Thunnus thynnus. Next base: position 3,274,175 of record NC_089529.1, read on the forward strand.
ACATTCACAGGATTAATGCTGTGATTAAAGAATGTGGAGCACTGCAGAATTAGCTGCATTTTTTTAAAGGCGGGTTTGACCTCTAAAGACCATGTTCAGCTTAGCCATCAGAGGTTTGACAAGTTGCAACTCCTGCCCCATATTCACTGACTTACTACTATTTTTAAGTGTACAAACATTCATATTTTTAGTCTCTACACGGGATAAATTGTGGGAAAGCTGTAAGACTAGTTATGTATGCATGTTGCTTAGACACGTGGGTGTTGTGCCGTCACTTGTAAATGCATGAAGATGGGAATTATTCTCACAGTCAAAGCGAGAGTCAAAGCAGCAGTTAGGAGACTGTGCAGGTAAACATACAAACAGACAGTACAGTATGTGTGGATGTGTTGGTTGGCTTTCTTGGGCTTTCTGTAACATCCCAACTCCATCCATGGAACCAGAAGGAAGAAGGCCTCCACTCAGGGGTCATGAGAAAGGCACTGGGTGACTTTCCCAACACTGGGCCCTGGCCTGGGGACTCTCTTAAAGGCACACATGCTTCCTTACTTCATCTTCCTCTTCCTTGTGTGTCTCTTTCTGTCCCTCGCTGCCATCCTCTCTTGAAAAGGAAGAAGTAAACCTCAGCCTACACACATGGGCTGTACATGGTTGTTGATATTTTTTCCTTCATGAGTGATTGATGCCTGTAAATTCAGATAGAAATCTCTTGTGCACAGTAAAACATGGTTTTGTGTATTGTTTTGAATATGGGCTACAATAAACATAGTTATTCCCAGCTGATGTTTGCCTCTGGCATTTTACTGACAATAATAGTTTCCCTCAACGGGGCATTATGTTTCTTCTGACAAATCTAAATAAATACGAGACATACTGTATATTTATAGAGATATTATCATAATTTCTGTAGGGTTTGTCCTAAGTCATGATAATGGCATGTGCTGCTGAATTGCATACACAATGCAAGACTGCGGTGTCAGCCTCATACCCAGCTCTTAATGTAAGGTTGCCTGTGACACTGCTGAAGCCAGGCTTTGTCAGTACACTGGCTAATGACTATTTACAGCAAAGGGAGCAACAGGGGGCTTCACAGGTGGCTCTTAAGGCCAGTCTGGCTGCTTTGCCGGGTATTCTCCCTTTTCTCTCAGCCTCTCACCAGACTGCTGATGTCAAAAACCTCTTTTCATATCTGCCTTGGACTGGCTGAGAATAACAGTAACCACTGCTAATAACTAATAAATCACTGACATAGTGCTCAGCACTGGTATTACTACCTTGAAGTACTGCAAGCTCTTAAAGGGGAACTCCATCAATTTTACACATAAAGATGATGTCATCAGGGTCATCTGTATTTACTGTAACTGGGCTTGGGCCCATATCTTTCAAATTTAAGCTTTTTTTTAATTAAGTTTGAAAGATGTGATTGTGTTTTTGGAGCCTGACCCATACGAAGTTAAAAGTCACTTCAATTTTGACTCTTCATTTATGATCTATCTGTCTAAAGTCCTTCACAAATCACAAGAGTTTAATTATAGGTTAAAGCTCTTTATGAAAACTTGGCACCCGCCCAGGTGGTTAAAATTTGCAATTGCAGTGTGTTACTAGATTTTAATGACATTAAAAAACAAAACAAGCGTATGGTGTTCAATGCTTGTGGAAACACGAGTGGAATGGCAACTGATGAGCAATTTTCTGATCATCAATTCCATGCAATTGTACCTTCTTCTACTCCATAGAACAAAATAGGCATGTATGTCATCACATCCTGTATGATTCAATCACAGCATTGTTGGAAATTTCCTGAGCTTGTGAGAAGCAGGAAAATGTACCCAAGATGCATCAAATTAAAAGTCTTTGCTTAATTCTTAAGATTTTCCAGGAATGTATAATGCCCTGTTCATAAGTTAGCGCACCAACATACACACTACACTGAGATGAGTCACTCTGGAGGTAGAAGCCATCCAGTTTTTTTTATTTTTTATTTACATTCATTTAGCAGACATGTTTGTGCAAAGCAGCTTATATTTGTTCCTCTTCATTATGCCACTCAAGTAGAAACGGTGCTCTTTGATTTCTAAAGTGCAACAGTCACCTGAAAAAGCTGCTTCAAGGTCTGTGTTGTTATTTAAAATCAAACATTTTATTTATTATATAGAACTGTAGGTATATGACTTATTTCTACAGACTCAGGAGAACAAGAAGAAGGTAAAATATTGGTGTTTAATTCCAAAATAACACCTCTTACCACTTTCAACCCACAACAGACCACAGTCACCAAAACTGGTGTTACAGGAGTTCAGATATCACTAAAGGCTACCAGGCTGTCTTTCCCTCCAGTTAGCCCAGACAACACTACCGCTGTGGGCAGCTTACTTCCAGTGGCGCTGACAGATGTTGCAACCACAAGTCAACAACAACTGCAACCACATATCCCTCTGACCTGTCCATCAAAAAAAAGAAGTTAATAAAGCCGTGGACAGACGGGAATTGAGGGCATGGGCTTAGACAAGATAGTCTAAATTATTCTTACTTGAGGTACTTAGGTGGGGGTGGGGGACAGAGCCTGATGCACTTACAACTTCAGGGACATTGACATAATTCCGGTTTTCTTCTTGAAGTGTTTGGGCAGCATAATCACACCATGCCAATCAAATATCCATTTGCAAGCTGTTATATTGTTTCATTTCCTTTACCGATACTCTACCATATATTTTGAATGTTGATTGAATGTTGATTTAATTTGACCTTTTGTGCCTGACACCTATTTATACATCCAGTGCAGTTACAATAATAGCCGTATTACCATTGTACATCTCTGAAATCAACTGGGAAAGCTTACATTGTACTCCCTTCCTGCTCTTATGGTTGAATAGAGGTGTGTGTTTTCCCTAAGTGATTGTGATTTGTGATATCGTTGTGTTCAGACATGCAGTGGATATCTGCTCATGGGTATTTTCAGTAGCATTGTATGTGTATATCCCTGTAAATAAAATACCACATGGCTTCAGTAATCAAGAGGAATCCGGGGCCTTTTTAAGGTAACATTAGCAGCTAATGTTAGTGTTGACTGCTCCTCTCTGTAACTTAACTGTCAAAGCACACGTCGCCTTTTTTGTTATTACCATATTTTATAAAACATCTGTGTGTTTGAAGACTACAAATGCAATACAAAGATTCCAGGCAGCATTGTGGATGGGAAATTTCTTGAATGAATTGCTTGAAGAAGGTATGTGAGTGGGGAATGTAGCAAGCCAGCACACACACACACACACAGACGCACACACACACACTAGAGGCACAGCACTGCAGAGAGAAATTATTTGGAAAGCCATATTGATTTTTTCCAAATTTCATGCAGAATTTGCTTTGGATCTGTGGTTGTGTGTCAGTATCCATTTTACGGTACGCTTAATCTTTACACCACTAATTCTTTCCCAACATTGCAACCAGCTGCTCGGATGAATTACTGCAAGACAAACATACAATGTGATCAATCAATCACCTGTTATAAGACTGAATAAGATCTTGATGCATCTCATCTCTTCAACAATGTAGTTACTGTGACAGTTTAAACAATCACCTTGCTCACTAATTGCATGGTCTTTGCTGTGTGATAGCATCTTTGCTCAATATCTCTAAAACTGCAAACCATATAATGTATTATTATATTTTATAAAAATGTAATCATTTCTTTCAATGTTAGTCAAGCCAGTATTTTGAAGTTTCGTTTAGTCACAAGTCACAAGAAGTTGAGGTTCTTATTCGTGGAATGGGGCGTATCCACTTTCTACTCAAGGGCTAAATTTAAATTATCCATCATTGTTAATTATATTAGGAAAATAGCCTTTTTATATTGCTTGTGATGCCTCACAATGAGCACAACTTGTGGTACTTATAGTGTATCAGGTTACCTGCATGCACACATATAGCTGTATATGGGCATCCACAGAGATGAATAGTTTGACACCTGTGTGCACAGAAAAAAATGACGTTAGCAAAAGTATAATTACAGCAGCCCAATGAAACCCAGATGGAGTAATTGTGTATGAGGTGACACTGGCAGCAGGCAGCTATGTGGAAAAGTCATTATAGTCACACTATTAAGCCGAGGCCTGTAGGGCATCAGAGCTGTACTGGTGTTCTCACTGAGGCAGAACGAGTGAAGAAGTGCTGTTGGGAAGACAGTAGGAGGCACAAGTTAGTTCTGTGGCACTCGTCTACTTCAGACACCGCTAAAAGAAAATGAATACTCTGATACTGCTAAATATCATTCATCTACATGATGTTCAGTGCTCTCTCTCTCTCTGAAATTACATTTCTGGGTAACTTGACTTTTCTTAATCCTCTCTCGTCTATTTAGTAATTTCCTATATCTCCCAGAATTCCATGTATCAACTCCCCGCAAATGGCTGTGAACTTGTTGCAATTCACGTGACCAGCTTAATGACAGTTTGATGCGTGACTGCTGACTGAACAAGAGAGAGCTTCTGGCGAGACTGTAGGCCCTATACATTCACACATGATGGTGCTTTCTGCCAGCGCAATGGCATGTTCATTGGGCACACATCTATATGTGTTTGTGTATTTTCTTGAATCAGTGTGAACTGTACTGAAAGTGGGAGGAAAGGTGCATTAACTCTTAGAGCCCAACAAACACAATTTGCATTCAAATTCGTACGTATTTGCTTTTCATTGCAATGATTCAAAAGTTATGGTCAAAAGACTTGACTCCTTGATATAAAGGCTTATATAAAAAATCTGCAAGTGTTATCATATCAAATGATGGAAGATCTGGATTGACTGTTCTGAAAAAACAAGATACAGTATGTATGGCTAGCCCTTATAATGACCAACATAAGGGCTTAAAAGTAAAGGTAGTGAAATTAGACTGAACATAGCCTATAGGGCTCATCCTGCGTGTTGCATTGTGAAACGGTCCTTCTTGTACAAGAAAATAAATTCTGTTAAATTTTGATACTTCGGATCCGGTCTCTATTGTTTAATGGTCATTAAGAAGAAATTTTTTTAACAATATGCATGTAAAATACACTCTTAGAAAGAATCTGCACTATCAGGTCTATGCAAAAGTTTGAGGTTAAGTCAGAGACCTTCCTTAGTTCCACATTTTTGGAAATACCCTTATTTGCTTTCTTGCCGAGAGTTACTGTAGATGAGAAGATCGATATCGCTCATTAGCTCTATGCTAATTATGAAGCCACAGCTGGGAGATGGTTAGCTTAACTTAGCATAAAGACTGGAAGTAGGGGAAAACAGCTAGCCTAGCTCTGTCCAAAGGTTAAAGAAAATTGTACCTGTCAGCACCTTGATCAATCTTCTCACTTTTGGCAAGAAAGTGAATACGTGTATTTCCTGTAATGCAATAAACAGGCAACCAGTAAACTGCAATAAAACACAAGCAGATCAGATCCTTTTAATGGACAAATGCAGTCTTCCAGTCATGCAATCCAAGCACCCGCTAATCACAGATACACTACAAGTTAGGCAAAATGTAGAACATAATATGTACATTATATGAACATAACAGACAATACGTTCCACAAGCCAAAAGCCATGTTAGACATAGGGCATAAAAACTGTATTGTGATTTTTTTATAGAAAGACACCCACAGATTTGTGCATAAATCTCTTAAGCTCCTCTTGTAGCAATTCTGCCCCTCCTGCACAAGGACAACCGTCTCCCCTTGGGAGAAGGTCTTGTAGTGGAAATACTCCGGATTGTTCTTTTACGTCACCGAATTTCTAGAGCACGCTAGCCTTGAAAGAAAGGACAGGTGATTTAATTGGTCAGGAATAAAGCCCTACTGAAAATATTCTCCAGCACACTTCTGATCATAAAACTACCCCATATCACTCCCCTCATCCTGAGTGCTCAGTCTGTGTGCAGTGCACTATTAAGTGCCATGCACATACATGCCAACAGAGGTGTCATTCACCATCTGTTTCATTTATCATTCAAACAGGAGTGATAAATGATTGCGCTATTGATCCAGCCGATATTAAAAGCACTATTTTGAGGTAGTTAGTCCAAGGTGAAGTACTTCTACAAGAGAAGCACAGAGTCTAACTGACATGCCACAAACTGTAGCAGTGGTCTCAGCATCTCCAGAGCTAGGCTCACCTGTGTGATATGAGATATGAATGCATCTTTCATGAAGGACTAGGGTAAGCCAGGGGTTCCTGTAGTCTCAGTCTTTAAAGTCCTATGCCCACTAGCATGAAAAAGTAGCCGCTCTATCAATCACATTATTTCAAAAGCTTGTGTCTGTGATGTTCCAGAGGGCAAGACCTCCTGTCATCTCAGCAGTCACTGCATTAAATGTTTGCTCCTGCACCCCAAGCCATTTCATTAATAACGTTTTATGTCATTGTTTATCAAAAGACTAAATGATCTGTTAAGGATGTATCTCTTTTTCATTCATGTACCCCACCTTTTGCCCTTCTTTTTTCCACACAAACATCTCCATCTGTCTTTTATCAGCATTATTACATACCGAACCTCCCCCTCCTCTTCCTCTTTGCCCTCTTCTTTTCCTCTTCATCTTGTCATCTAAGCATCCTCCTCCTCCTCCTCTTCTCCTTCATCCCATCCCTCCTGAGGGCTGCAGCTCCAGCATCTCATCAGCGTCAGTGTCTCGGGTCAGCCAAGAGGGTTAGAGTGAAGGGGGGCTTTGTTACACCAACATGTTTGTGTGTGTGTGTGTGTGTGTGTGTGTTCTTGATTTTTGCACTTTTTATATTTGCTCATTCTTCCCTTCACTTTGTGTTTTATGTGTTTTTGGAGCATGCATATGTGTGTTGGTATACGTTTCTATGTGTGTGTGTGTTCAGTCCTTCATCTTCCCTCCTCAGCCCCAGGCTTTTATGTGTTTACTCTTCATTCTTTTAAATCATTTCTCCCTCCCATCTTTCCCTCCGTCCCTCTCCTTCTCTCTTCATTGGTCCTTTCCTCCCTGGGTGGTGTATGTAATTATAAGCTCTTATCTATTTTTCTGTCACACACAACTACACTCCGGAGAGAGAGCTCAGTTGATGTCATTATCTCCGATAATGGCTCAGAGGTGCAGTCCCTCCAGCTTCATCACGCTCCACCATATACAGTATAATTGCTATTTATTGAAAATATCTCTCCCACTTTGCTGCCCTCCCCTGTGCTCTCTTTTGGCTAATGCACCCTCTCACACAGACAGTCATGAGAGTGGATGTGTTGTAATATTCTGCTAATATGCTCCTTTTTCAATAGACAGGGGGATCTCCGCCAACGCTGTCATAATTGGATTTCTCTTTCTTCATTTTCAGTCCAAGTGACAACAGCCCTTAGAGAAAAGATGTTTGCTGTCATCAGATTAAGTGCCAAAGTGCTTTTAACCAATGCTCTTACACAAATGTACAGTAATTTACGCAGCCTTTTTGAAGTGGGCATAAATACAGAATGTATATGCATTTTTTTCCTTGCATCAACACTTCCCCTGTCTTGCAGTAAATCCCTTCACAAGGCATTGATGTCCACTGCTCAGGTCCAGTTGTCCTCACATGCAACTATTGTTTATTGTGAAAGTCTCCAAGGATCTGTGGCCCTCTGAAAGGCTAGATCAGTTTCCTTGCAGTGAACGTTTGACATAAGCTCTATTTTCTGATGTGCCAGCTATGAACAATGGCTTTTAAACTGATGTGTAACTACGAGACAGGAAAGTGCACAACATACTCTGGTACAGGACGTACTAACTTCGACAGAATGCTATGCACTGTGTTGATTGCTGGCCTCCTAAATGTCAATGTTGCCTTTGCTGTGTCCCCTACTACCAGCAACAACAAAAAACACATTACTCCTCCTTCATTCATCTCTCTTCTGCTGTGTCTGTGCAGCAGCACCACTGTACATGTGCTCTGAAGCACAGTACAGTACAGCAGAGGCACAGAAAGCCCCTATAATCTCCCCTCGCACATGTGTTTGAAGAGGTGGAAGTCTCTCAACTGAATGCTAAACAGAATCTATCAGGATTAAGTCCGGGTTTGAGGCAGTTTAGCTTATTGCTGACTCTGTTTCAGAACTGGGAATTTGGAATAATGCTCGCCACTTGAACCACAAAGCGACAGATTTCTCTCATGTCACAGTCAGCGTTTCACTGAGCCACTTTGGCAAACCTGGATTTTTTGGGGTTTTTTTTTTTTTTTTTTTTTGCAAGCGGCAACAGAAAGAAACCTTTCAGTCGAGTATCATCATTGATGTTTTGAGCGTTCATTAGTGACTGGTCATTACGTTCACTGATTTCCTAAGGCCAGCCATCCATGAGAGCCCATTAACCCCAGACATTAGGAGTAATTAGGCAAAGTGCTCACTTTTTGTGCAGTTATTTTCACACGGCAGATTGTTTATGTGGATGTATGCTTGATGTGCTGAAGGCAATTGGCAATCTACATTAGGTAGGCAATTGACCGTTTGGTGCTCTATCTCTGTATTCCCAAGAAACTTTCATCCCTATACACTGTGATGTAGCTCAGACTCAGATGAAGAAGAGGATATCAAAAGGGAAAAGGATGCGGCATCTGTGTTTGTGTCAGGGCTGGGAGCAAGGCCACACTCGCATCCACATATATACTGTACAAACATGCACACAAAGGCCTCATTAAATGTCTTCATCACACTGTCATATGAAATGAAAATCCTCATTTAGATACAACATGTTTTTTGTCCCTCTTGGAGGCCCTGCACTACAGTCATTTTCATTCTCCCTTACTCTTTGTCGTACACCCCCATACTGTTTCCACGACACTCCACGATGGGAACACTTTAATCATGATGGCAGATACATATATCCCCACCCCCTCTATCCTCATGCACACACACACACACACACACCCACTCACTCACTCACTCATTTTAACACACATCCCCTGGGAGGACGAAAGGCAAGCCTTGTCTGATCTGTAATCGCTCTCTCGAGTTTCCCCCCCCCCCACCGTGTACCTCCTCCGCTATCACAATCATCAGGAAAATAACTTTACAGATTCCGTTTAATAACGGCGTCGGCACGCACACAAAAACCACAGAGGAATACTAGTTTCTGTCTCATCTCCCCTCCTGACACTACCTGTCAGTGAGCAAGACATCACACAGCAAGGCGCAGGAGAAACGATCAGAACTCCCCATAACCGTCGAAACTTGTCGCTCATCTGTCTTTTACCTCCTCCCCATGTTAAAAATAGACCCAAGCTGTCAAGTGCCAACCACTTTTTTTTTCTTTCTTTTGCTCCCCCTTTTACTCCTTTTCTTCAGCTATTCATAATTCGGTGGCTGCAGCAGTTTTCTCGGTCATTACGTAGCACATGACAGAACCGTGCACGGCTCATCAATATGAACTGTTTTCCCCTATATCTCCATGTCAATCACTGCTAATGTGTCCGCTTGTCGAGGAAGTGCACAAAATGAGATGAAAAACTACTACAAATATGATGTAACTAAGTCAGAGTCACAAAGGCAGCAGCATGGTCACATCTCTGACGGTGAATGTCAGTTAAGTGTCAGCTTTAAAGAAAGTCTTCAAGGCAACAGGAGGCGACTAGAAAAGCTTCAGGGAAGGTTGTTGAGCTGATGGCATAAGGTCATTTTCCAGCTACTTCATAGAAAAATAATAATTGTGTGCATGTGTTTCATAACTTGTGTTATAAATTTCGCAGAGCTGAAACCTGTCAGAAAGCAAAAGCTGATGGTGCTGACTAGAGCTGCAACAATGAGTTGATTCATAGATCGGCTTATATTTTGATGATCAATTAATCATTTATCTTTTTCAAGCACAATAAGAAATATTTGATGCCTCCAGGTTCTAAAATGAGTTGCTCCTTTTCCTGATAGTAAATAGAATATCTTTAGGTTGTGGATTGTTGGTCAAAACAAGACATGATGATGTCGCTTTGAGCTGTAGGAAATGATCATGAAGGGTTTTTTTTTACCATTTTCTGAGATTTTATAGATAAAACCATTCACTGATTCATTAGAAAACTTTTAAGATTTATTGATAATGAAAATAATCATTAGTTGCAACACTACTGCTGACATGATGTGGTGTTTTTATGTAAATGTGAGCTCAATACTATTGTAGACATGACTTAGAAGTGGAGGCAAATGTAATGATTTTCCTCACTTCCCACTTTAGAGTGTACTGACCTCAACTGTGGTACATGTGCAGCTCCTCAAGTATACAAAGCCGAGAATCAAAGCGAGGACGGCATGTCCGCTGCTTTTATGAGGATGCAGTAGATGGTGATTAGACTGTTGTCCTTCCAACTTTTGTTTATGTTGCCCCATCAAAGTTTAGAACAGGAGTTATGCAATCAGTTACTGCATAACGGAAGACTGGAGATGTGTTTGTACTGGTGGACTTGTGAAGACCCCAGTGTACCACTAGTATACAGATGCAAACACACACACACACGTACACAGAATTTTAATCTTTGATTGTTATCATTATTGGATGACTCATTTATCTTCCCTTCAGTATCTGATGAATGGGTTCTGTAAATAATGGCTATAGCAAGCTTATGTCTGCACGTCCAGAATGATGCGTATGGTTAATTTAACATGGTTTCTGAGATTAGAGTTTAAAAAAAAGAAAATCTGTCTTCTCAGTGACAAATATTTTTATAGCATTTCAACTTTTTCATAGAAGCATGAAGTTAAGTCATTTAGTCAGGTAATAATGAAAAGATGAACCTTGTGAACCAGCCCACAGAGGTTCTTACTGTTTTGTCTAATCAGGTGTAATCAAATATGATTATAGGAGAAAGATAAAGGTTAGGCATTAGAGAAAGAAACTGCACAAATTTGAGTGAAATCAGTTTCCAAGATTCACAAAAGATGGTTGCTCAGGATGAGTGTTGTCAGGTTCACGATCCGCTGAATTAAATTTACCAAATTACTTCAAATATGAAATGAAATTTAGACACATCATGAATCATCTAGAACACATCAGTGGAAAAACAATCCAGAGCACATGTTATATTGTACTTTGTTTGTTTGTAGATGGGCTGGACCTTCAACCGAGTAAAAATACTCTGTGTTGGCTTCTTCCTGCGCTCCATCTTCTCATTAACAGTTGACTAAAGGAGTGTGGAGTGACACTGTCTGCACTGAGGCTGATGTGTCCCGGACTAGTTTAACATGTACTCAGTGGGGTGATATCAGCCCAAGGTTATGCACGCTAGGGTGGTGCGTGACACCACCCAATGCTTTTCAATAAATCATAAACCCACAGAGAAGAGAAAGGCTGGTGGTGTGATGCGAGTAAAAGAGCTCTGAGTATATTAAATATTACAGCAGATGTGATTGGAGGACAAGAGAATAGGTGAGACACAGTGAGCAGTTGGAGTGTGGGTCTCTTGATCCTGCACATGGACTTACAGGTGGCTCACCTTGTTGGGTGATCTGGGTCATTTTAATGCTCAGTGCTGCACTTCAGAAACCATTTCACCTGTAGCCTGCAGCCACAGTCAGCCATGCATAAACTCTTCCAAGTTGCATATTGATAAAAAAGGTTCTCCACAAACCTAACTCAAGGTTAAGGGCTTCTACCGAAATCTTACTGAAATTGTTGAGTTATGAACTCAATGTCCACATACATATATATGTTTTTTCTGCTGCACCTCATGCGTTATCATGTGACTCAAATATTGTCTCCGTTCAAAGATGGTCTTTGGTGTTGGATTCAAATGTCCTCCTTGATCGGTCTCCAGCCATCCACTGACTCCTGGTCGATGTGACAGGTTTTGGTCTGGTGTTCACAGACAGCTGATGTCTGGTTCCAGTGTTCATGCACAGCTTTACTGCGTCTTTCGCGGCTGTTTTTCAGGTGCAGATGTGCAGCAAACACACATGCTGTAGTTATCAAACAGAAAGACCTGACTGGAGTTGGGGTTTGAGTGATTAAATGATTACTCCCACCTCAAACTGTGATGAGAAAACTCTTCATAGAGTCTGTATGGCTAACATTTTTGCATATTTTAAGAGACATGACTCACTAAACTCACTGAAAGCCTAAGCTTCAAAACCTATGCAGTAGGATTTTTTTTTTCCAAGAAGATTTTTGAAAACACAAAGGATATGAAAATCTACTTCCCTCAGTTCTCCACAACTTCCAATACAGGACAACATATCGGACCACTTTGAACTTAAAACTGCTCTAACAAAGACATATATGAGCTAGGGTTCATCGAAAGTTTTGAACCTAGTTTGCCAAAAGTATCTTAAACTCCTCTGAAGGTGACCTCACAGCTGAGCTGAGGGCAGAAGAAAGATGCGACAGAAGCATCTTGGGGACGTTGGAGACAAGACGAGGGAGAGTAAAAAAAAGACAGTTGTGAATCGGTGAAGGCAGACGAAGCAAAGTAGATAAAGAAGATTTTGTTAAAGAGTCAAGAGGTGGAGGGGAGGGCATGGAAAGAGAGAGGAGAGAAGGGAAGGGCAGGGAGAAAGTGGAGGAGCAAGTACAAATGAAGAGTGCGCCAGATAGAGCCAGATACTGAGCTGGAGATTTAGCTGTTTAATCGAGTCGGTGAGGATTAGAGCCGGATTATGTAGGAATTGTGACATAGCAGCAAATTAGCCCGGTAGCTTTAATCTGGGAGGCGTACAAAGCTAAAGTACTTGACCAGTCTGTGTGTGTGTATCTGTGTCTGTGTGTCTGTGTGTGTGTTATGAGTAAGTAATGATGTGACATTGTTTATGATGTCTGTTGAAACACACAGTGTGAGGGAACGCACCCAAATTAACTCATCTACTTCTCCCTTGCTGTATGAGAAAAACAGCATCATAACTTTTTTCTGTCTTTTGAATATCAACAATAATAATAATAATAATAATAGTTGCATTAATGTAACGTGTCATGTGAGATCTAAAATCACAGATGTACAAATATAAGATTATGGGATTTTACATTAATATAACATGTAGTGTCCATGGGGAGGGGGGTTAAACTCTGTGTTATTGGGGGAAGAAACTGTTCTTGTACTGTGAGGTTTCGGTCTTGGCAGATCTCAGCTTTTTGCCGGAGGTGAGCATTTTAAAAAGTTTTTGTCCGGGGTGGGAGGGGTCGACCATAATCTCACGCCTCCAGGACACTGAGGCGTGCAGGTCCTGTAGGGATGGCAGATTGCAGCCAATCACCTTTTTGGCACAGCAGATGATACTCTGCAATCTGCCCTTGTCCTTGGCAGTTGCAGCAGCATACTTTGGAAACCCACTTTAGAGCATTGAGCTCCAAGTTGTTTTGTCAAGTCACCAGGTGGTCAACCTCCTACCAGAGATGAGTCCAGTGAGCCTGGTGTCATCTGTGAACTTCAGGAGCTTGACGAAACTGATGACCGTGTAGCTCTTGGTGACAGGGAGAAGAGAAGTGGAGAAAGGAAGCAGCCTTGAGGGGAACCAGTGCTGATGGTCAGGGGGTCAAGGACATGTTTCCCTAGCTTCACGCGCTGCTTCCTGTCAGACAGGAAGTTGGTGATCCACCTGCAGGTACAGTCAGAAACGTGCAGTTGGTAGAGCTTGTCCTGCAGCAGAGCTGGGATGATGGTGTTAAAGGCGGAGCTGAAATCTACAAACAGGATCCTGGCGTAGGTCCCTGCAGAGTCCTGGTGCTGGAGGATGACGTGAGGGCCATGTTTACTGCATAGTCCACAGACCTGTTTGCATATAAGTAATTAAAAAGAAGATTATAGTGAAATGATGAAACTAAAGATGTTACAAACATAGAACCAGAATATGATACTTGCTTATCTAATGTACAAACCTCAGAATATCTCTTTATTACGCCTTTAGAGATCCATTGTGAACCAGTATGCCCAGCTTGTGAGTTCATTTTTGTATATTTCACTTCACTCTGAACTTATTCTCTTACATTTTAGATTTTCTGGAAGAAATTCACTCTAAAAGAAATGTTTTTTGGAATCAATCGTAACCACTGAACCTTAAATGCTGTGGGACAGCAGGAATTATCATCCAGTAAAGATCTGAAATGAAGTGAGTAGTTGCAGTCCTGTGAGCAGTCTAGCCCTGATGTAACCTGATCAGAGCAGGTAGGTCAGGCACCCATGAAGGCAGAAACAGTCCAGTGAGTCCTCCATACACAGTGTAATCCACATTGACATGCCACATGCGCAGGAGCTCACACAGACTAACACCTGAGTTTGTCACACAATAAACACACACTTTATGTGATACACACACACACACACACACACACACACTGTAAACTGAATCAGACTTATTGGTGGTGGAAGATGAAAAGTCGTCCGCACTCACCTCAGCCTAACTGACTGCACCTCTGTAATGAGGATAGATGGGGTGTAGTAGAGCAAGACATCTGAGTTATGACTTATTAATGCCTCAAAGATGTGTGTAAGTGTGTGTGTGTGTGTGTGTGTGTGTGTGTGTGTGTGTGCAGAAGGGGGGATGGGGATTATAGAGGACAGGATGAAGTTGCTTACATAAGAGCTCATTTCCAGCATGCTGTAGCACCTTGGACTTCTTTCCCTCCTGCTTTGCTGTAGTCGAGTCCCTCGCAGCCCCTGGAGTCGTGGCTGCCTCATGTCCATTTGAATCACAGCCCGTACACAAGGAACCGGCGTGTTCGCTTCCCGCCCCAGCGCTCGGCAGGACTCACTAAAAGGCTGCAGACATCGTCTCATATTTGCACACGCCACACCACACACACTTCACCACAGGGCTCATGGGTAGTTGTTTTCTCAGGACCATGCCAGTGCAACTTATTCACTGCTAGACAAGTGGTTGTGTTTGTTTGCTGCTCTTCTAACCCATTTTTCGTCTTCTGTGGCGAGCCGGAATCTGACTGAAAAAATTTCAAGCAATCAGAGCAGCTTTTTGTTAGGTTCCCTTAAGGGCTGTGAACATTCACATTTATCAGGGAAAGACCAGTGTATTGAGTATTCGACTGATGATGTGATGGAGGTTCTGTCCTGACCACAAATAGGAAATGTGGTTTAATGTAATTTTTTTTTTTAATGTCCAGCCAGAGAGCCAGAGGGTGTTTTTGTAATTGCACTTTCAGCTTAAAATGGTCAAATTTAAAGGTAGTGAACATCAAGAGCCCCAGTCCACTTACAGTCAATCTAGCCTGATAGTAACATATGTTATAAAGCAAAGACCTTGACTAGCTAACAAGAACAAGAAGCACAAACTGGTTCTGATTAAATTTAGCTATATGAATTTTTGCATGTCTCAAATGCTCACATAGAGTTATTGGTCAGTGTAATCATTCCTCCTCTCCATACTAATCATGAAGTGATCCCTTCATAGCCAGACTTCATTGTGAACAATGGAGGGCATAATTCCTAGCCAAAGCTGGGAACAAGGAAACAAAACAAATAAGGTCATTTGTACCACAAAACTTTTTGCAGTGTAGTTGCGTTACAAAGGAATTGCTGCACAGCCAGCGAGGACAGTAGGAAGATGGCTGATAAGTCCCTCCAGGCACATACTGTATGTCAGGGGAGCATTGTATTTAGATAGACGTGAAAAATCCAAACATGTCTTTTAAAGTCACAGTGAAACATAAGTAGAGTGTCTTTATCTTCTTTAATGTGTCTGAGTGAAACAGAATATGTGGGAGTGGTAAAGTTACAAGTGAGATTCACATGAAATAATTCACGTTTGATGGGATCGAAAGTGGGCAGTTTAGCAAATTGACACAAGTATTGATAATACAAAAGTAAGAGGTATCAATGCTTTAGGTGTTGATTGGCCCACTCCTATTTTACAGGAAGAGAGTTGAGATAGATTTTGATAGAAAAACACACAAAAATATATATATTTTTTAACATACTGTGTTTGATGGAAACCAAGAGATAACTGAACTATTCACATAGGACACGAGATTAGAAATCAAACAGTGTTTTATTATCACTGTGTCTTTAATGTGTGTAATCAGATAACATAAAGTACATACTTCCAAAGCGCAGGACCATCTCCTGGCTGTGGTGACCCATCTGTCTTCATCGCTGATTTGTTTGTTTAACTGTTAGGAAACGTGACAGGGTAATTCCTGCCACCCTTGGGACCCAGTGGGCAGATCAAGTGCGAACAACTCACTTCTGAGGCTAGAGCAGGAT
Organism: Thunnus thynnus; assembly: GCF_963924715.1. Lineage (NCBI taxonomy): Eukaryota > Metazoa > Chordata > Actinopteri > Scombriformes > Scombridae > Thunnus > Thunnus thynnus. The sequence goes on from NC_089529.1 coordinate 3,290,312, forward strand.
ATCACTATCACCGCTGTCCATCGCATAATTACGACCCCTACTCCCAACGGATGCTCACTACCACCATCGTTGTCTATGAGGGGAGACACACAAACTATAATTCCCCCAATGACGAATGGCTTTTTAGGAGGGACAGCGACTTGGAGAGTCCAAAGTGCTCAGTTCAGTGGAAGGAGAGTGTCTTGCATTATGCATGGTGGTTGTTATTTTCATCACATGGTGATGTCAGGCGTCATTGTCCTTCCTGCCCTGTCAGCACAAATTGCAGCGTGTTCACAGATTGCTCTTTTGGTGTCTACTTTAACCCTCTCCCCCTCTTACTCTCTCTGTTCTGGTTTTTTTTATTATTTTTTTTTACTTTATTTCACTAGAAATGGAGTTAGAGGACTCAGTGGGTTCCATTAACTGGTCCTGTCTCCAAAGTGGTATGGATCCTGGTTTGAGGGGGGGGCTTTAAGTTGAGCTGGTTGTTGTGACAAAGCTGGCCCCTCGCTGTCAGGCCACTCAGGAGAATGAGCGAGAGAAAGTGGCCCTGCTCTAGAGCCCATGCATTATTTCACACAGCAAGTGACAGCCCAGCACACAGGCACAAATGCCAACAGACGCCGGGGTGTCAGCAAGAGGTGTGAGTGTTGATGTTTGTGTGTGTATGTGTGTGTGTGTGTGTGTATGTGTTTTTTCCAGCTTTATGCAACTGTTACTGTGAAAGCCCACAGCATACAGTATCCTTCACGGCCAAATAACCTATTAGGACTGGACGGGATTTAGCGAAGTCGTTAGAAGAAGTCTGCTGAGGCTATGTCTGGGAGAAGATGAGTACTGTGTTACAAACGGAGCTGTTGCCAGGTCTCAAAGCGCTCTTTAACAAGTTTTAGTTATCTGAGGAGATAGCTGTAGATAACTGAAAACATGAGACTAGCTGCAAGCTAAGAGGCAGGAATTTCTTGTTTTTGATTACCACCAGTAGATCTTTTTCCTCCGAAGTACTCAGATTCACCAACTTGTGGTGCTCTCTGTCTGCCGCTTGTAGATTATCATTATTTCTGTCTTTTCCTCACTTTTTTTTTCTCTGAGGAGCATTTTATGACAAACCTATTTGTTGGAAGCACTCCGTAAATGACCTTGATACTCTGAGCTATCAGTTCCTGCGTTGCTCTTTAAAAGCCTATCGCCTGGAAGAGTAACTCATTCATTTGAAATGAGAAAATGACGCATCATTAGGTCGCGGCTTCTCTCAATTTACACCATAATTGAGGACAAAATGGTGACGTTGGAGCCTGGTTAAAGGAAAACATTCAATGAAATGAAAACAGTTATTTTTTACATTAGTGGTACACTCATCACTCTCCTCTGTCATTAGTTCTAGTGGATTTCTTTACCTACAGTTTCATTACTTTTTAATTACTTAAACATGATTTACAACATTTTCTGCTTAATTAAATATGATTATATATGTGTGCTGTTATTTTTAGTCACTTGGGATGTGTTTATTCTACAGTGCAGAGTGTTTTGTAAAAACTGTTCATACTGGAACAAGGATTCTGTTGGGATGATATTAGGTCACCATATTTTACCTTACAATATCTCAGCATTGTAGGTTGGTCCTGGTGATGTACTGAATTACCATTTTCAAGTAGAACCACTCAATTGTAAAACAACTGATGAAATAGCAGATTCAACTGCAAACTTAACATTTCATAGAGTAAAACATTCTATATTTGATTCACAACAGGATATAATAAACATGACAGGAAATGAAAAGCTTATGGTTTTAAAGGCAGTGGTGCAAAGTAACGAAATACATTTAAGTACTGTACTTAAGCACAATTTAGAGGTACTTGCACTTGATTGTTTTCATTCTATGCTACTTTATGCTTTTAATCCACTATATTTCAGATGGAAATGTTGTTCTTTCTACTTGATTATTTCATGCTTCAGTTATATCTTTGCAGATTACAACTGCATGTCCATTTGTTTATAACCTTCAAACAAATGAAAATAAAAAGCCATATAAAAACATGATTTAATAGGTGTAATGAATGCTTGAGTTGGACATTAGAACATACTAAATCTATCTGCATGAACCCTCATGTATCCAGTTCTGTCAACAAAACAGTTTCTCTTGTTTTGCTATTGACTAGACCTTGAGAATCATAATGTTGCAATTTCCCTATTTGTCCCCTCCATTCCATTTATTCTGTCTAAAATGAGCTGACACAGCTGACATAAAGACACAGAGGAATAGCAAGAGAGAGAGTGAAGAAAAAAAGGAATTGGGAGATAGAGGAAATAAAACTGAAATCATACAGACAGGATAAAGATGGGTTGTCTATCTCACTAGTGCTGCCGATTAGGCAGGAAAGGCTATGTGCTCGTGTGCGTGCTTGCTTCACTGTGTGTAGTCATGCGCGCTCGCCTATATGTGTGTGTTTGCGCGTAACATCCTAGCCTACTTCCTCTTTCCCCTCCTGACATTCCACTTCCCGTCACAGCGGCCTGGCGCTCCCAGATAAGGCCTTCCAGTACATTCCTCCTTCCTGTCGTCGCTCTCCCCTCCATCCAGCTGCAGTTCCAGCCCACGGCGATCAATCCCACCGATAACTGTTAGCCACCAAAATAAATAAATACATGCAGTCTTCTCCACATCTCAATACAAAGGGTTGCTGGGGAATAACAGCCTCTATTGTAGTAGCAGGGTGGAGAAAAAACAACTTATGCTGTGGATTTGATGGGGAATGACGTATGGAGACATGACGGCGGAGTCTGCCACTTGTATCGAAGAAGAAGAGACCTCAGCTGCTCAGCAAGCACAGATCAATATTTCGTAACCTTTTGTTGGTGATGGATATATCGAGGTGCTGCACTGAAACAGAGCTAGTCTTCAATCAAGCAAAAAGGACAGCAAGGAGCGTCAATTTAGCCAGTGTGTAGCCGGCACCACGCCCATCCTTCCTGCAACTGGATCCCTGCTATGGAAGCTGGTGAAGAGGCGGAGGGGGTCTGAACTCATAGCGAGTGTGTGTGTGACTCTCTGTCTCCTGTTTCTGCTTATGTGCATGAGTGTACAGGTGCTTAGTAACTGGAGTCGGACCCCATTGTCCATTGTCCTGAGGGATTCTGGGTAGCGGAGCAGGCTGTGGTGCATACAATGGCTCGATTTAGAAAATGGAGGCTCTTACCTGAAAAAGTATTGAAGTCTTTACTCCTGTTCCAGCACTGGATCAAACACCGGATGCGTCTAAGTCTCTCAGTTAACTGAGAAGTGAAAGAGAGTGTTACTGTGTGGAGAAGCAGCTTGTGTGATAGCCTGTTCTTTTTAAAGAGGAGAAGATGATCATTATCCAGCACCCTACTGAAATGGATGGGGGGGGGGGCTGTCAAGTTCACTTTGCTCATTACCTGCATGTAGGACAAAATTTCAAGCCATGAAAATAGTTGCCTGACATTTAATTTTGATTTGGCATTTTTTTCTCCTTCATTATTCACTTCACAGATGGTGTGGAGGAGTTTATAATAGGGCCAGAAATGGATGTTATCAAACTAGATTACAGCAGCAATTAGATTCTTTTGAAGAGGAAAGGACAGAATGTTAAAGTTTGATAAGTATAGTATATTAAAACTTACATTAAATGAAAAAAGACAAACCAATTACCTCATAGCGATTACCTAAAGAATTAATTTGACGTTCCATCTTCTTTTTTCTTTTTACTTTATCCACGGACACAATTGTCCAATTACAACAATACTGACAATAGAACTTGATCTTGCTGTAGAAAACAATATGTCCTTGCAATAATGTCCTTGTTGCTCTAATGATTTTCATCATCATTTAATCTGCTGATTATTTTCTCAATTGATCGTTTTGTCCACAAAATTTCAGAAAACATTGTAAAATGCCCATTTTAATTTTTTTGAGACCAAGATGACTTGTTTCATCTGATTAACAGTCCACAATCTAAAGATGTTCAGTTAACTATCATGTATGACACATAAAAAAAATCCAATCCTCACATTTGAGAAGCTGCAACCAGCAAATGTTTGACAAAGATGATTATAGGATTATCAAAATAGTTTTCTGTCAACTAACTAATAGATTAATCGACCAATCATTGCAGCTCTAGACATTTTTGGTATTTAGAAATAAGTGTAAAGTAAAATTACTTTTTAGAAATAAATTCCTGTTCTATACTTGTTCTCACATGAAGTTAGCTCTACAGGGAGTGAGAAATGAACTGCAGGATGGGTTATACACACAATATTAGCGTTACAATGAAAAAAGCAACATTAGCATGTATGACATCTCTGTCATTGTTTACCAAGGTAAAAACACTGATACCACGTTTACTTGACTTTTTTCTTTTTTTTTTATCAAGGATAATACACATGTCAGTATGTTGTAAATGTATTAGATTCATATGATATGCATGTATAACCTCCTTACTGTTCACCATCACAGTATAACAGACACTAGATATACTGTATGTCAGATGTCTTATGTTAGAGTTAGTGCAAAAACTGCCATGTAGAAAGCCTCAGCTAATAGTGACTGAGCTGCCAGATAAATTATATATTTTACCTATTTTGTGATTTGAAGGTAGAGACGGTTGTACAGTCCTGTTTCATTCAAAAAAGAACCTTCTCCAACATATTCTCATTTAGTGATGTGGATGTCATTCACATTTTTCCTCTTACTGCTCTCTATTCTTGCATCAGCCATCGTCTGTGTGTTCAGGACATAGCAGCTAGGACGTCTGCTCATGCTGACAGAAGAGATCACATCACACTAATTCTCACATAACCTCATGGGTCACCTGTTGGTCTCAGAGATGATTTTATCATCTTAAAGCACAGTTTTTTTTTCTCACCTCTTAACATTTTGTGCCGAAGTGTGACCTTGGTTTCTTACCCCATTAGAAAGGTTCCCTGCAAGGAAAATCTGTTTCACCTTTTGTATTCCTTCATAAGACCTTCTTCAACAGACAATGGCAGGGTTTTTTTATCCTTTTGTTTCTGTCTTACACTGTCTTCTTTTGTGTGTAATTTGTGGGTTTGGTGTTTTCTTGTCTGTGTTGTACAGTACTCTAACAGCTGTTGTTTTCTTCACATTTCTCACTGACCTCTTCGTTTCTTGTGGAACCTTGTTTATGTCTTTTGATTTTGGAGAACGTTTTAACTTTACCTTAGAAATGTGCTGTGCAAAAAAACACTTAAGATTGCTGACTGATGTTAAGGATCAGACAGGAACAGTGATTTAAGTCTGCCAAGATGAGCAAAATATAAAGCTTAGATCTAACTTCATTTCCACATCAGCTATCAATTCTCTTTGATGCCTTGTCAACTTTGTCCAAATGAATTCCACTTCAAAATGAAATAATTAAATATTCCTGGTTAGCATGGATAACAAGACTGCAGAGACAAGCTGACAGGGAACAAGCGGATGACTTTGCAGTACTTAAAATCACACATTGCAAATAGTGCATGACACTCAGCTGTATGGTCATCAAAGAACAAATCCTATGACTTTGGTGATCCCCTGACTTATTCACTATTGTCACCGTGAGGATGTCACCATGAGGATGACATCTGTGGAGTGTGATGTCTCATGATTATTGGATGGATGAAATTTGGTACATGCACACGTTCATGGTTCCTACAGGATTAACTTTAATAACTTTGGTAAAGACTTTTCATCTAGTGCCATCATCAGGTCAAAATTTATATTCCTCTCAAATTTTTATTTGGTTCATATGTCTCAGCTGTATGTTTAACGCTAATTAGCAAACGTAAGCATCAAACATGGATAAGATGTTAAACATTAGTCTACACCGTGTAAACATCAGCATGTTAGCATTGTCGTTGTGGGCATGTTAGCATGCTGATGTTAGCATTTAGCTCAAAGCAGCGCTGCAAGCTCAGCCTCATAGAGCTGTACGCGTGGCTGTGGACTCTTAATCTTGTTACCGCTTAAAACTGAACTTGTGAATGGTAGTGACACCGATTCTGTATCTCTTTAAGGTTGTAGCGCTGTAGCAAACAAAAATCACATCATGTCAGTAACATGAATGTGTGTCACTGAAGAGAACTTTGATAAATCAGGAAAAATCTACAAAAGATTAGTTGCAATGGATTGGACATTTCGTCATTTAAGCTGATATGAGTCAAGCATTTATGCATATAAATCTTTCTGTAGCTTTGATTGATGATATCAATACACAGTTTATCACATTGTCCTGAGTATTGATAACAGTACTTACCAATTGCTCTAATCCTTTTTCATTTTCTTTTGACTCCTGTTTTCCATTTTCAGAAAAAAAAATAACATTCATCCAACTCATGTCATCTCATTCCATCTGATTAACAGTACATCTCCTGCTGACAGGTTGACAGCTTGCTTGATGATTGATAACATTTGACAACAATGGACATATGCTGTTGGTCTTCACTGTAGCAGTAGCTGTTAGTATTTCTCACTGCGAGTTTGATTTCAATCAGTGGCATGTTTACTGTCAGTCACTTTTATTTATAGCTGGTAGCAAACGTACATCAGTTACACGTGTTAGCAGGTGGATGTCTGTGCACAGTTCAGTGTTGCTGTATGTATGAATCTGACTCCCAGTCCGTCTGCTGCTACCATCCCTCCACCCCAGCACCAGATGTGCATGTCTCTTTGGGGAGCCTTACCTTTAGCACTGCCTTTGAACACTGATAGGATTAGGAGTGTTGAGGCTTAGCACAAAGTCCTCGCCGCTTCGCCATCTAACCCAATCAAGTCTAAGTGCAGCAGAGATGAGAGGTAGAGCTACCATGCCACCACTTCTGTCCACACACTTTTATGTTGTATCTACAGTGCACACACAAAATATGGTATGCATTCACACTCAGTATGCTCAGGGCACAATATCTGGGTGTTTTTCTCTATGAAATCAAATATAATCATGTTTTTGCTCCATCAGACATAATGACTAAAGTGAGACATCCTGCTGTGTTTAAACTGTAATATATATACAATATACTGTAATTTTTCTATTATCCATAATAACAATAATAACAACAAGACAGCATTCAGTGTTTGATGTGTTGGATTGGGATAATGTATGAAATGGAGGCTTAAAATTCACCTGTAGTCTGAAGCTTTTAAAAAAAAATCACTTTTGTTGTTAGTGATCATAATGGCATTTTCAATACTATAAAACATTGCACATCTTATCTAATACTGGACAAGTGTTATAGGAAAACAGACATCCTGTGATATCTGTGTTTTAATTTGGAATCTACATTCATGCCAACAACGTGGACGTTTCGGAGTAATGACCCTGGAAGTCCAGGCTATGTTTATTTTGGAAAAATGTGACGTACACAGCTGAAGTGGGTTTGTACAGCAGAAGCCTCTATCAGACTGCAGAGGCTACAGTTCAGCTAACAGAGCAAACGTAGCAGACAACATTCATCTGAAGTCAGCCACTTACAATATTCTGCATATCTGTTTTTTTACACACATTTTTATACACATACTGTTTAAATAGTATTCTCAATAGGTACTAATTTAAAAACTGGAAAAGCATCTCCTGAAGAAAATGCATGTGATCGCTGTGTGTAATGATTGTGATTGGCATGATTTTTGGATTACATTATCATGATAATAAAAACCCTGAATGAAATGGAGTTATAGATGCACTTGGAGTAAGTGACGGCTTTAAAACACTTCAAAATGAATTTTTAATGCATTATGGTACATGACTCATAAACTGTATGTCATCTTAGGGAGTTTATGTGCAGTTGATCTTTGTGAAATAATGAGAATTTTGAGATTGTACTGTATACAGGTGCTGACCTGTGTATAAATACAGCGGGACTGCATGGGTCTCCATAGATTTGAATGTATTGTATAACAGTTCAATCAATAACAACTTAAATAACTTAAAAAAGTTGATCAATGTGCTTTTTGACATATCAGTGGAGTTCATTCTGTTGACAGTTTACACTGTCTGAGATATAAATACAAATGATGACCATGGGATTGGTTTCAAATCTTAATTATTCATAACTTAATTTGAAAAGTATAACTGTTGACACAAAGAAAAGCACTGATCTACAACTGTGCATGATTCAACAGTCAATCATATTGGTAGCATTAAAACTGTATACAATCCAGATACAAATCATAAGGGACTATAAAAAGTTATATTTATTTCAAGAATCACTGTAGCAATACAAATGTGCACACATTCATGATGATCAGGATGATGCCTTGGTATATACTGTATTTATATATAAACAGTATATGTGAGCTGCTTAGCAATCAGTGATGAATACTAACCACATCTTTTTCTTAAACATTCACCAGATATTCAGTGGAGTTCATTTCTGGGTATGAACTGGAATCAAAAAGACATTCAGACAGTTTTGTGACTTGTGGATTTACAACACTGGAACACTTGTCGATAAAAGTTATTCATCATTAATTGCTCCATTTATTTCCAGCAATGTCATCAATAAGCAGTTTTTAAGAATTTTGGTAGCAAATGTTGCCATAATCTTGACATTTAAGAATGAGCTATAATGACTTGGGTCATAATAGATTCATAAAGAATTAGAGCTTACTTAGTGTTTGGTAGCCTGAAGGAAATTTCTCAAAAGTTGAGTTCAGGGGCTGTAAATCAAATACAACTCATACAGAAGTTAAGTATTTCTTACACCTTGAAGTTTCTTACATGTCAGTCACTCATTCAGTGGCCCTTGTCTTAACACTAACAGGAGATTAGATAGCTGTCAGTGATAGTATTGATAGTGGGACGTAGCATTCATTGAGGGCTACAACAGAATACAGTCAGAGAATAAAGGTGTTGAGAATGTTCTGTGATCAGTGTCACTATTGTCTGTGCTGTCATTAGTGTGGTAATGTCTGGCTTCATGTCAGTGATAGGGGCTGTAGTAGGATGATGATAATCTCTCCACAACAACAGTAATTACAGGTTTCTCCCCAGGAGTTCGATCTATACTGTATTCACAAATACCTGTTATAGCCAAGTTGACCCCCCTGCGGGCCATACCAACTATATGCAGCCATATAATTATGGGGCACAATTGCTATTATTATAACACATTTTTCACACATTATGGCAGGGACACTCATTATGATACAGTCTATCAGCCACACCTCGTTCTTGAACCTGTTATGAGCCTCAGTCGCTGGAGGACATACAGACTTCAAACATTATACAGCCACACAGTTAAGCTTTATGTTTATTATCAACACAGTGATCACATCATCCCACTGCAACAGAATTACATTTAGTGTGTTGAGTTGTTTCCAGACATGAGTGTGATTTACTGTTTATAAAGACTGTCAGGTTAAACATGGTGTTATGAAATATGTAATTTTGGAATTGTCACAAGGTCTGTCTACAGCTTTACTTTACTTTTCAGCTGGTGATAACAAATACTGGCCATAAAACATGCATTGTTAATAGTGTATACAATGGAGCAGGTGAGCTTTTCACTAAAGGTGAAACTGGTACCACATCCACTCAGTGTGGAACATGTCAGGTCAGCTTTTACTTTTGGGCATTTGATGCATCAGCTCATAGATCAAAGACTTGTCCTTTAGCCTTAACCGTCACTTGCAAGGCCACAACCGTACCTGCCAACATTTAGGTGTCAAAGTGGAGGTTTTTTCAGTGGTGGGTGGGTGGGGGGTTGTGGATAGAAAATAAATAAGTAAATACATAAATAAATGACCAGATTTATTTAGATTTTTATTTATATTTATGTTATGACAAAACATCAGTTTACGATAGAAACACTGCAGTTTAACACTGTGGCACAAAATACATATCAATTCATATTAACATTTATCATTCCATGAACATAATGTGTCTATGTATGTATTTGTGTGAGTTTATGAGAGTGTTGTTATAGTATGCTTGTAAGTATGTGTGTATAATGAGTATGAGTATAGTATTTTTTAGCTGGAATGCCATCCTGCCCTGACATTTTCACAACAGCTAAGTTAGCTGCCCCGCCTGCCTGTGCAATGAGCCGCTGCACACACGCCCCTTGAATCAGGTTGTGGTGACAGATGAGTTGAAATTGTATTGTGTTTGGCCTTGAAACATGGGAGATGCCCGGAAAAAACAGCAGTGTTGGCAGGTCTGCACAACAAATAGCACTTTTTATCCCAGTTTTAAGGCTGTAGCAGTAGGCGGGCAATGCAGAAAACACTAACAGTTCCTCGCTGGAAGAAAATGATCTTCCATATGAAGTTATGTTTGAATTTCATGGACAACAATACAAAGTCTTCTTTTGCTTTTGAAACTTTCATAAGAATCTAACAAGAGCGACACCATCTTCAGCCTGTATCCAAGCTGCAGTATAAAAGCATTATTTTTCATTTAATTTCTCAGAGTACCATTGGCTTTGTATTTATTTATATTTCTTTGTAGACCGTCTGACATTTCTGTTTTTGGTCCAAGACGTCATTCCTGGCCCTCTGCCAACAGGGAGCTGACACTGTATTTTTCCGTAAACAATTCCTCACAGTTGAGAGATTTAGCTTCACCAGTGACCTATGTCCCTCTGAATAATCCATCCACAAGTGGCTCTTTGATCGCTCCTCATGAAAACACAAGGGACTGTTCCTCCTCAACACCAAGCAAATATCCCGCCCATGCTGATTTATTGGTTCGATCTTCAGGTGTTTCGTTTTTTTTTTTAGGACCAGTCAGTTGGACTCACCGTGGAAAAAAAAATTTTCCATTGCACTCAAGCTGAAAGGGATATCAGACGTCAAACAGCAAAATAACCATTTCCTCTGGGGACAGTGAACTTTGCTTGTCACTTCCCGCCTCTGAGTGGTCTTTTGTTTGTTTTCGATGCCCCCACCCCCACATGGTCTCTCTGGGATCGTGAGCTCTCTAATTAGGATATGCAATGTCTTCTGTAAGAAGGAAAGACAGGATGTTATCAGAGGATACTGAGGGCGCCCCAGTATGGTATGGTGACGTGATAGAAGTACAGTTTAACAACTGACTGAGCATTAACTGCTCTTAGTTTCTTCGTCCTGTTTTCACCTCCCAATGACATAAACGTGAGAAGCAAGAGTCAAGTGTCTTGTGTCACACTGAGGCAGTACTACACTGACTATACAAGCACGTTTTGTTTTGGAAAGTAGCATCACAGACTGAAATATGAGCCGCTGTTTCTGTGGGAAATTTCAGTGTTTACTATTCTTAGCTAATACAATTAGTCAATTTTGAAATAGAAATATGTGGGTTTTGTCTTTCGGAACCTTTCATACTGGAAACATATTTCAGAATGAATGAATTGCAGAACTTGGTAGGAAGTCACTGCTCCTGGCCGAGAAACAGTCCCACACATCAACCATAACATAAAACCACAACTTGTCATTTGTACACTTTATTTTTTTGTTCAAATTCAAATAACGAGATATAACGTGTTAATTAGAGAGCTTTAAAGATGTTGTTAGGTGGATTCTTTTTCGTTTGGACAGAGCAGGCTAGATCTTTCCCCTTGCTTCCCAGGCTGCTAGTGCTTATGCTAAGCTAAGCTAACAGTCTCCTGGTTCCAGCTTTATATTAACCCTACAGACATGAGAGTGGTATCAGTCTTATAAGCTTACTCTCTTTTCCCAAAATGTCAAACTATTCCTTTGAAGCTCCTATTGCGTCAGAACTAATCATGACTGCTTTTTCCACTGACCTTGACTGAGCTGCACCATATGACATCACAGATTCAGATTCAGTTTCTATTTCTAACCTAATTATTGCAAGAGCCTTACTTAAACATACTGTATTTGCACTCTAGAATTCACTTGTAATCCTCTTTAAGAGGTTTGGTCCTGTACATTTTCCACTTTGTTTGTTTGTGTGTGTGTGTGTGTGTGTGTGTGTGTGTGTGTGTGTGTGTGTGTGTGTGTGTGTGTGTGTGTGTGTGTGTGTGTGTGTGTTATGCACGTTATGTGGCTGTGGCAACATGTTTACTAAGAGCATCGCTAAAGTGTTGTGACACGGTGTGGGAAATTCTTTGAGAATGTAATATAATCCAGCCCCTCATGCAGGCCTGTCTCACACTCTGTGTCATGGTAGTTCTCATTTTACAATTCATCCAAACCCACCACATGTGTCTAAGGGCTCGTTATCATTTCCTCCATCTGTTGTCCACCACTATTCTGCTCAGAGTGAAAAGTGAAAAGGGCCAGACATCAGCTGCTGTTGTGGATACTGTCACACAGCAACATATGATCACATGTCAGCCAAGGACAGAAAGTTTCAACCACATTCTTTCATCATTGGCATTTCAGGTCAAATTAGCATGTTAAGTTGTCCAACATCTTCAATTAGCATCGCTACACGGTAGACGAGCTCATCCTCGCTCCTCCTCTTCTCTCCCCCCCAACCCTACACGTTATCAGTCTTTCTGTCAGAGCAAGATGAATGCCTCTCCCTCGCTCACTGCAGAGCCCTTATCTTTGATTCCAAGCATCGTCCTCCTCTCTCCTTCCTCGCTTTTTTCAAGGGTGTGCAAGACTGGGCTCTTAATTATGGAGAAACCCATTTTCAACAACAAAGAGTTACATCTTATAAGATGTGTAACACTTAATAAAGCACTTAAAATAAGACATAAGCTATAAATCCTCATAAGAGGAAACTGTCAAAATCTCAAGATTCTTCTGGGAAATTAAATGAACTCGGAGGAAGAAGCCAATCAAGATGGTTAGAGTCAGAGTGTGATGAGGAGCTTGTGTCTTTACTGTACATTCAAACACCTGAGGTTTTTCTCTCTAATAAGGCAGGTGGATTTGTCACACACACACACAAACACACACACACACAATGAGCTAACAACCCAAACATTAACATCTGCGTCTGCTAGTTCTGAGAGAGAGGAGGCGGACCAAACACAGCGTGTGCATTGCACCATGGGAGCACCAAATGGCGTCATTATGGACTTTGTCCGCTCCTTCAGTGCCCAACAAATTGCTTTCATCTCCCCAAAAACTGAACCCTTCTTCCGCTCTTGTGTCTTTAAAGCATACCACTCTTTCAGCCTGTTCCCCAAGGGTCGCTTGAATTCCTGTGCCTCTCTTAGGTTTGTGTGATGAAAGCGTTTTGTCAAGACAATCGGTGGAGTTAAAATGAAAGTTTATGTTGACGATCACCATATCTAATCATCATCCTCAAGCTGGCTTTGTGCTGGCTCAGAGCTCTGTGCTCAGCTGGCAGCAGCACAAATGCATTATGGATCAAGTGCGATGCCGGGATAACACAAACACACACACACATACATGCTCAACAGGAGATAACATGCTTCACAGATAGCAAACCTCTCAAAGCACACACGGCTGTTTACTAGTCATCAGTTTACGCAGCCGTTACACACAGTCACCATATAGCTGTCCTTACTTCACTCATCTCCAACAGAATCCTATTTTTCCTGTTTTCACTTAACCGCATGTCAACCTCCAACCATGCCACCACATCTCTCTAATGGCATCCGCTGACACACACACACACACGCACACAGCCAGCCACTGGTGACAGCACATCTCCCTCCATCTTCCTTGACACCGCAGAGTCACATCACACCATTATGTTTCCCATCTTTTGATTAAAGTGGAGAAATGATACCTGATTCCCAGATTGAAGGCTGGTGGCTTTCTCTTTCATCACACTCATTCCATCTCTCTCTCTCTCTCTCTCTCTCACACACACACACAAACACGCACTCCTATGTTATTGTCATACTGTTGTAGGAGAATAAGGAGAGTAGGGTAGAATAGCTGTTGAATTCCCCATGATCCAATGGTGTGCTGAGCAGAGGATGTCACCTGTCATCTCTCCATATTGTCCAAATTTAATCGCCACAGCTGTCAGTGACTTTTCTGTATCTGTGTATGTGCGTGTGTGAAAGGCTCTGTGGTATGGCACCACACAGGCATATCCAGTCTTCCCACCATAAACTGGATGCAGTTCATTCTTTTTGTAGTCTTGTGCTTATTGTGCACTAATGACGACAGGAGTTGCATGTCCTGCTGCTCACATTTTGAATAAATGCTGGAAATGTTGCCTCACGCTTCCGCGTTTTTCAGAATGACACTGATTAACCCGGAGTGGCACTGCAGTTACAGGTCAAACCAAGGTGGCGTATTTATCACTGATTGGTCCAGATGGCGGCTTTTGTATGGGTTGAGGTGTTAATTCTCACATTGTTATGTACTGCATGCATTCCAAAAGGATTTTCAACATGTTGATAGCATGTAAATATTGTGCTGTACTGTGTAGTAGTAATTCCTTGTTTATTATCACTTATTTACAAGTATTAGTTCTACAGCTAGTAATGTAAAACTTCAGTTCAGATAAATGTCAGACCTTTCTCAATCTGTGTTTTTGTCTCTTCTTGTGTTCTTGTAAACCTGCTGACGTCATGTTAGACATCATCAGTCATTTCCCAAGTACTGTCAGCATCTTGCCAAGTACAGTCCAAATAAGCAGAAGTGTCCTCAAATGATTTCTTTTAGGAGGCTTTGAGAGCTGACTTGTGTGAACTTGGGGTAAACATTTCATGTTGTCCTACAATTTTTCCTTGTATTGTGCCACCAAATTAGGTTTTGACATTTTTTCAGGTGAGAAATTAAATGTTTAAATTTTGAATATGCTATCGAAAATTACCTCTGACTTTTTCTGAGATATGAGGAACCGCTTGCCTGACAAAACATCCAAGATCGAGAATGGTCTGATCTCAGCAGTCCCACGGCATCAATGTCTCCATAGAGTTTTAAAAAGAAATCAATATATATACAATATAAGTCAAAAGTTAAAAAGTAAAAAAAGACTTTATATCTGTTGACTGCATCTCACAGTCATTGTGATTGAAAGCTCTGAGGCTAGTTAAGCAGATTCCACTATTTATGGTTATTTTGTGTGAAGTGTTAAGTGTAATCAGCAGAGATCAGCTGAGCTGATGATGTTAGCAAGAACAATGTTGTCCAATTGCAAATTGAGCGTACTGCATGCTCCCACTCTCAGGAGTTTGGACTCCTGAGTTTAACTAATTCCCAAAGAGTTGAAGCTTGGTGTGCTTTATGTTGAAGGAGGCTTGTTGAATTATTCCAAACAGAGACTGGAGGACATGATCCATGTAATTTGGAGAACTTTCCCAGAGCTATGTTCCTCTCTCATTCTGCATGTGTGCAGATTATTACTTTCTTTACTAATGTAGTAGTGTAACAAAAGAGCAAATAAGCATTGACAAAGCATTTCTTTGAAATTAGTAAAGAATAATAAGTTATTGTTTATATTTCTTTCAGTTTACTCTGAATGGGATTAGCTTTTTGTCCACTGTAAAATGTTAGCTGATAACATTACTACCAGTAAGTGAAGGTCAATGAGTTAGTATGTAAATGTGGGAGTAGTCAGCCCACATATAGTGTGTTAAAGGCTGTTGGTGTCTCAGTGGAGGCTACTTCCTGTCTGACCCTGACTACTGAACACTTTAACATTACTTACTAAGACAAACAGGCTAATCCTGGAATCAAGCTCCATCACAGCGCTATCAGGAGGCCCAGCTTTTTCCTCCCTGCCATCATCCACACAATGCAAAGGAAGTGCGTGTGTGTGTGTGTGTGTGTGTGTGTGTGTGTGTAGAGTCATGTGAGGCTGTCTTTGAATTTTTGCAAACATTATGAACTTTTTCTTCTTTTTTCCCTCTTTTTTTTTTTTTTTTTTTTTGGATTGTCCACTCCCACTTCTAATCAACAAAAGCAGAACAGTTTTACACTTCTGTGGTGACGTTAGTGGTATGTCTGTGGGCATGACTTATTTTCTTTTTGTCTAATGCTGGATTGGAATTGAGGTGCCATTGTTTCTGTCACCTGATAAGACTGATCATGTTGGATGAATGTGGTTGGGTTTTATCTGCAGTATGTATTTAATAAGAGCCTCAAGCTCCATCAATTGACACATTTCCAGTAATTACTCCTCTCCAGCAGTTCCCATGATGTCTTGATCAGATGGAAGCCCGCTTCAATTATCCAAAGCTCTCTCTGTTCTTGCTAAAGGCTCAGCTGCTATCAGAAACCTGTACATCACGCAGGCACATGAACACTATGGCAGAGGAATATGAGAACAGAGATATGAGAATAAGAATTGTCTTATTTATCATATGCAAAAAATGTGCAGGACTTTGTCTGTTTCTAGAGCGATAGTATCATATTTCTCTGCAATAATTAGCATGTTTATTTGCCACAGAACACTATAATAATATTATCTTGTGTAATTATGATCACGTAACCTTGATTACAGACAAATAGTCCAAATAATTTGCTGGTCATATGGGTCAGATATGTTTCGCTGAATGCTGGTCACTAATAAAAAAGTGTTGTCTCTTGATATTGTGTCCAGTCTAGCCTGTTAGTTCCTAGTGTATGATAGCTTTCAAAAGAGTACTGTAAGTCATGTTCAAAACATTGTGAATGTAGCTGAATCACAGTTCTTCTGAATTCTGGCCTAGCTTTATCTGATGAATAACATGGCTCTACTAGACACTGCTGGATTACAGTTGGGTTTGAGTTTTCCAGGTTTTCGAGTATTACGGGATTGCACACCTTTCAGTCCACATGACAGCCACCTCACTAGTGGCTAAAAATTGAAGAGGGAAGCTGTAAATTGCTGCAGTCAACAAAATCTGGTCTTTTTTTTTCATTCGCCAAGCAGAAAAATTATTAATGAAGCCAAATGATGTCAGCAAGAAGACATGCAAGAATGAGCATGTGATTGGCTAATGGCCAATGGTGATGTAAACTTCATCCATGTTTCCAAGACTCTTCAAGAAATGAATAGATTCTGTTAAACACAGCTTAATTGTATTTCTTAAAGTCTAAGGTTAAAGAAATTATGATTAGTTGTACACGCCACATGTACAACATTAATGAAGGTCACTCACTCATCTCCTCATTATCATGTGTATGTAAACATTATGACAAAGATAGATACTGCGCGTAATGTCACACAATGTGCAAGGACAGCTTGACTCTCCACACAGTGCAGAGGACTGTAGACTCTACATATCACTCTGCATATTTAGCAGTCAGTGTACAGGATGAATTCAGACACTAAAGCATTCAGTATGCATCCCAAGACATATTTGCAGCTGGTGAGAGAGGGGGGTAAAAGTCCAGCATTGGAGATGTGTATCAAAAGTAGATGGAAAGGCATATACATAAACATCAACTCACACGAATACACACACACAGATTCCCACATCTACAAACACACACACTGCTCACCCTGCTGGCCTCATGCTATCTCTGTTCTCCCAATTAAACAGATGCTTTCCCTCCTCCTCTCCTCTCTCTCTCCCAGTGTAACCGGTTGATGACTGGCTGGTTGTTTTGCAGCTCGAGGACAGAGACGACACATTCTTCTTTCTACTAGTCCCACCGCTGTGTCTCTCCTTTAATTATACTGGGAGGAACAGCAATCGCACAGTTATCAGATGATGAGCTCTGCCTTGGTCTCTAGCTCTGAACCCTGTGTGTGTGTGTGTGTGTGTGTGTGTGTGTACTCGTGTACTCTTGTACTTCTATCTTTTTGAGGACCAAATGTCCTCAGAACAATAGTAATAGTAATAATGTGATTCATTCTGGATTATTTCTGTGTGTGTCAGGAGTGAGTAGAGCTGTTTGGGAGGAAAGGTGGGTCATTGAGAGGAAACACAGGGTATTTTTGCCTAAGGGTCCACAGTGGGTCAATCCAGCCGTGGTCTGTGTCAAATGTTCAATCCCCTCAAAGTATCTAGGTGACCTTCAGGCAGAGATATAAAAGCTTTCATGCTCTCAGCTCTTCTGTGTGAAGTGGAAGTTCAGGAACTCTTTGCCCTGACCGATTTTAAAGCGGATGTTTGGACTTTGTATGCGGACTGTGCCGCCGTCTCTACAGTGGGTCTTTTCTCTCCTCTCACTTTTCTCTTATCTATTATTCATGATGAAATGCTTTTGTTCTGTCTGTGTGTAAATGTGCTGCTAATGTTGCACTTGATAAAAACACCCTCGATCGTAGTGGAACTAACTTGCGCTACACTTCAATTCAGTGTAAAAATCTCATCCGTCATCATGTCAGCGAACAAGTGTCAGCATCTGGAAAACAGGCAGAATGACACGGGTTGTTTCACTAAATGTTATTTGCGTTAAAAGAAATTACATTATTAATAAGGTTTTAAAGATTGTTACCAAATTGAATGATTTTCCGACATAGATAAGTGTATTTGAATTTAATGCTGTCATTCTTATTTCTCTTATTTAATTCCATTATATTGTATTTGCTATAAGCAGTACTCGTTAGTTAGTCTGTTCTAAATGTGAGCTATCAAATATTCATTCACTGTCTGTGCATATTTTTACACGTTGGGGTTAAGGGTGACAGTGGAAACATTTCCTGCATGTGTTTCAGCAGTAAATGTGTATGTGGCTAAATAATTCACAATAGATTTCTGTAGAGGTGAATGTTTTAACTACAGTACATAAAAGCACTATTGTACATCATATGATACATCATATCATCTCTAACTACAGACAAATCTCCAAGCTGCCTTTTCTGAGTTAAATGTTTTTAAACAGCTGAATGATTTCCTCTGTGACAACAGTGTGTTTGAAAAATAGAAATGGTAACATCAGTTTCCATCATTACACAGACGTTAGCCAGCTATATATTTCTGTAAGTTCAAATGATCACAGTTCTATCAGCGACTTCATTGCATGCATCTCTGACCTAAATCAGTGGATGACTCAGACCTCCTTATGGCTGAGTCAAGACAAATCGTTATTGGAGCGAAATCTGAGAAAAAACGTCTGACCACCTGAGATTATTCACACTAAACACCAAGGAACAGGTCTGTGTTATTATTGACTCTGACCTAAATTTTGAATGTCACATTAGAAACGTGACTAAAGTGTCCTTCTATCATTTAAAGAATATTGCCAGAGTCACACTGTTTCTCTCTCAGGCAGACACAGAAAAGTTAATACATGCTTTTATCTCCAGCAGGCTGGACTATTGTAACGCTCTCCTGTCTGGTGTGTCTAAGAAAGCTATTGGTCAGTTATAGCTCGTACAGAAGGCAGCATCATGTGTTCTGACGAAAACCAGACAGACAGCACACATTACTCCAATTTTAAAATCTTTACATTGGTGATCTGTCTGTCACAGAATTCATTTTAAAATTCTTATATTGGTTTTTCAATAACTGAATAGCTTTGCCTGTCTTATCTATCTGACATGGTTAAGACACATGTGCCTGCTAGGTCCCTTAGGTCCTCTGGCTCAAACCTCTTGACGGTTCCTGGGGATCTAAGGAGCTATAAATCTGTTGACACTTTCAAACGTAATCTTAAGACACATCTTTTTACCAGTGATTTCTCCTGAAGTGTTTTTACCTGATGGTTGTTTTATCCAACCCAGTCACACAGCAGTTTGTGAAATAGTCATGAAATTTAATCCATAGATTTGTGTACATGGACACAAATTTTCCTTTTTTTTTGTGACACTCAACACGATTTTCCAGCTAATGTGTTTTTTTCTGTCTGTCGGGCCTCTGGAGCAAAGAAGCTGTATTGTTTTTTCTCATTTGTTATTCATTTTTTAACTATAACCACTACATTACTCAACATTTTAAAAAAGATGAAATTTTTGCATCCGCCAGAAAGCTTGCGCGACATCTCAGACTCCAGCCTGCCTAAATATGAACAACATGGTATGCTTCTGTCATTTGATCTGACTCCTGATAGATCCTCGCATTTATTTCCTCCTACTTTGATTACAGAGGAACCTCCAGTCCGGTCAGATCTGGTAAAACTGGGATAAGCTGTCCCATGAGTTGTTTTAGTGGTTTATCTCCATGAGCGAGCATAGCATCACATCTCCACCCTGCCCCCAGAGAGAGGACACGGTTGACCATGGGGACATCTTGGCAAGGCTGAACTACTTCTCACCGCGGATCATCCAGATTATATCATCTCTCCCCCCTCACTGTTTTTATCACTCCCGTTTTCATCCTATCATCTCCGCGTCTCCGTCACTCTTTCTCTGCTGTTTAATGAGGCTGTCGTCCAGTTCGTTTTTTTCTTCACATCAGTCATTACGAACAGATGTATTTGAAATTAGGAGGGAGATACAAACTTCACAACAGCTCACCTATGGCATTCTCATTTTCCATCTGTAGCTCACTCGCTTCAGCAGTTTACTCAAAGTAGCTGATAACGCTCTGAGAGGAAGCAACCGACCCACTCCACCCATCTTTTTTAGCTTGAAAGACGCAAGTTAAGGTCACCCTCATCAAAGACTGCTTGGCTTATGCTTTATCTACAGTGGAGGCCTCTAGAAGTAAACAGGCTCAATCTGAAGTGTTTCCTGTAATTAGGGGATTTGCACATACAGAAACACACACACACACACACTGCAAACTGTTTTCATCAAGGGAAAGAACAGTCTTTTGTGCATCAACGCACACTGATGTATGAATAATGCGTGGCCGATGTCCTCTTTGGTTGTTTTCCAAAGAGGCAGCTTCACTTTACTGTTGCTCTCAATGACATTACATTATGAGCCAATCTTATTGTTTTGCTACCAGGAAATAGTTTACTGTAATTAAACCACATTACATTAAAGAGGAAGTGTGTGTAATATCTTGGCCTTTTAAACAGTATTGTTGTGTATACATTTTTCCCCAACAGCTTTATGAAAATTAGCATCACACTGAACATCAGGTAATTTTGCCAATATTTGCCATATTGCATTATCAGTTCCAGAAAATTATTCTTCTTTATTGCATTTTATTTAATAGTTTTATTCACAGGCTGCTAGTTCCACAGCAGTAAACTGGCAGTAAAAGCTAATAACACTTGCTTTGGCACTCGCAGCCAGACAGGGTGTGGATGTTCTGATTTAGAGGGACTCTGGACAGGAAGTTACCTTAGTTACTTTATTTTTGAAAACATAAAATTCAGTACTCCATGTTCTACTGCTTTCTTTTTTTTCTTTTTTCCCAGTGAATATTTTTTCAGCACATTTCCTGCTACCTTCATGAAATATATTAGGCATAAGCAGTAGGAAAAGTTCACTTCTAAGTTTATTGTTACGCGTACAAGATCGGCATTGGTTAAATAAACCACTTAAACCGCCTGAAAGGATTGTTTCACATCTTAATTATTTATCTTTAACATTCAATTTTCATGACTAAATAAGCAACAATCAGAGTTAAAGTTTGGAAGTACCATCATTAGTTATTATAACACAGTCAGTTAGTATTTACTCCCAATTTTGTCCCCATTATCTTACATTTTTATCTCTTATCTATTTTGATTATTGCTGTATCTCCAACACAAACCAAGAAGAACATATGCCTTCATGTTTCCAAATGTCCACCTCCTAAATGTTGACCCTTCATAAAGTCTACTGTACGTATGAAAGCAGAAAGATTCCTAAAAGCTTGTCCACCTAACCATGAAACACCTTGTTAAATCAGACTTAGTGAAATTCCCCCATTACCTCCAGTGAGACCCATCCAGACCTCATTACTCCCTTCATTCTCTTCACACTGAGCGAACTCCTTCCCATCTGCCCTGCCATCAGTCACCATGGAATATTTAAAGCCAATCGTCATGAAGCCTGCAGAGTGGATTTCAGACCTGCCACAGTGGGAGAGATTAAGCCTCACTGACCAAATTAAGAGTGAAGAGTGAATGTTATGAATGTGATCCCCGTGGCCTTGTTCCTTTTTCTATTCATCCCTCCATTTTCACCCCATACATTTCATTCATCTTTTCCTCCGGTGGGGCGCACTCTCATCGGAATCAGGGAGGATTTCTGTCAGGAAATCTTCTTAAAGCGGCACTTGGCAAGATTTTTATGAAAAAAAAAATTAATAAATAAACCCTTGTGATCAGACTAAATCATGAAGAGCGGCCCATCCACACTAATGAGGAGCTGAACATTTGGCCCATTTTCCCGAATGAATTGTTGGTGTCTGGGTGATCCCCAATGGGAAGTCTTTTACACGCATTAGAGGTCACAAATTCCAATTTAAGAATGACATACAAAATTTAATCCATAAACAACAATGACACAAAGACATTTAATTCACTAACTTAGCATTGAATTAGTTCTATAAGTCCAAACATTCAAACACCTCTTGCTGTTGTCTAAAGTAGCTTTATAGCTACAGGATAATGATTGTGAGATTGTTATTTGTCACTGCATTCATCCATCCTACTTCAATTTACAACAGCCTCTCAGTGGAGTCTGTTACAAGCTTACTGCAATCATTAAAGCGCTGCTCCACAGTGACTCATTGCCTTTATGTTTAAGCTTCTTTCTGTCATCTCTCTGTCCACTGATCCAGCCATCCATCCATCAGTCAGCACCTCTCCAGACAAGAGGTCTGCCTCTCACTGCCGTAGCAAATCTTCTTAGAGTCTAAAGAGCATTTGACTTTCTGAGTACCTTTCCTGCCTCCGTTTATCTTTTCTGCAACGATACATCTCCTTCCTCAACTGTCTGTATTGTAATGACTTCATTAGCATGACTCTTAATTACAAACAATATTGCCAAAAGAGTATAGCCTACACATTCTCTGTTTCTCTCTTCGCTGTCAATTATCTGCTCCATCCGTCTCCACAGTGACACAGAAACTGACACCTACACCTACTCTCCCTACAGATCTCTTTACATGGTGCATTGTTGCAGTTCTAATTTCACCTGCGCCAAGGAAGCATACGAGGTGTGCATTAGAAATAGCATCAGGCCATTCATTTTATATGTAATCTGATTAAAGCTTTAATTACAGCTACGGCAAATCCAGATCATCCACATTATCTTACTATACATCGAAAGTCATCTTGAGCTAAGATTTTTCTGGAATCGTAAAAGATGTCTTGTTAAAATTGGAATTAAATGAAAAATGACTAATATATGCCAATACTGTGCCAGACGCAGTTGTGGAAGAAGTATTGAGATCCTTTACTGAAGTAAAAGTATCAATACAGCAATGTAAAAATACTCCAAGTAAAAGTCCTAGTCCTAGTATTATGAGCTTGATGTAGTTAAAGTATTGCAGTAAAAGTAGTGGTTTGGTCCCTCTGACTGATATATTATTATATATGACATCATTAGATTATTAATAGTGAAGCATCAGTGTTAGAGCAGCATGTTACTGTTGTAGCTGCTGGAGGTGGAGCTAGTTTACACTACTTTATATACAGTTAGCTAGTTTAGTCCAGTGGTTCCCAACCTAGGGGTCGGGCCCTCTAAAAGGGTCACCAGATGAATCTGAGGGGTTGTGAGATGATTAATGGGAGAGGAAAGAAGAAGAAACAAAGTTCTGATACACAAATCTGTTTTCAGTTTCGGGAATTTTTCTCTAATCTTTGATTTTTGCTGAAATATTGGATCATTTGAACATTTATTGAAATGAAAGCATGTGAGAAGTTTAGAGGGAAAAATCACAAAAGCTTGTTATATTATCCATTGTGTCAAATCTTCATCTGAAAAGTAACTAAAGCTCAAATAAATGTAATGGAGCAGATAGTACAATATTTCTCTCTGAAATGTAGTGGAGGGGAAGTAAAGTATCTTAAAAAAGAAATACTCAAGGAAATACTCATCTCAATAAGACCTGTACATTTTTTTAACAATCCCACCACACCACATCGATCTGGCTTTCTCTTTTCAGCTGACATCCTACATTTTCACTATTACCAGTTTCACTGGAAGTTTCACTTCCTTACTTAATTCACAGATTAAGTAAGGAAGTGAAACTTCCAGTGAAACAGATTAAGTAAGGAAGAAATCTCTAAAGTGCAGTTTCATTGTGACTTTAAAAACAACATTAGGAAACTTTGTAAGTTGGTGGCCCCGAAAAGCAGCAAGCCTGAGGCAACTATTTGAATACTGAGGTCTTCAATACCCACAAGCAATGACATAAGTAGACCAGATTTCCTCTTTGTAGTGTCTAGCTGTTGCAGAGGTGATGAGGAGGTCATCCTTCAGCCGTCTCTGATGAGTCCAGTTTCCTCTGACAGAACATTCACTCACTTGGGGAAACACTTTTGGACTTTGCTCTTACATTTGATTGCATCACTTCCTGTGCATGAGGAAATATTCTTGTTAGTGACAACTGTGGCGCTCAAACACTTGTACTAATTAGTTGGAATGCCTGGCTTTCAGTACAGTAATGAAGGCTAATATAGTATGCATAGCGCATGTGTGTGTAAAATCTTGGCTAGTGCAGCTTTAAAATCACTATTTTTGAGTGCAGTGGAGTTGATAGAGTGTGTTTGTGCCTCTAAGTGGGTGTCATTAGCTAGATTTCTATCATTTGCATTAGTATTCACATGAAGGGTCGTGTCAATCACACTAGTTAACACACGCGTACACACCCACACACACATACATAAATCCCATTCATTTTAAAAATGTATATACACCTGCCACATTCCTACATTGCATGTTGTCTGAGGAACAAAAACTCACACGCACACACACTTAACACTGGCAGCCGTGTGAGACTGATCCAAAATGACTGGGGTACAACTCTCCTCAATGTTGGATTTGTTAGGAGGAATATCATCGGAGAGGAAGAGACTGAAAGACAAAGAGAAATGCTGTCTAGAGGAGAGGTGGAAAGGTTAGAGGAGAGAGAGAAAAAGAGAACATCGG
Source organism: Thunnus thynnus (assembly GCF_963924715.1). Taxonomy (NCBI): domain Eukaryota; kingdom Metazoa; phylum Chordata; class Actinopteri; order Scombriformes; family Scombridae; genus Thunnus; species Thunnus thynnus. Next base: position 3,315,037 of record NC_089529.1, read on the forward strand.
GTGAGAGAAGCTGTGTGAGAGGAGAGTGATAGATATAAAGTGTGTGTGTGTGTGTGTGTGTGTGTGTGTGTGTGTCACCTTCCTGTTATATTCATCTGCTTTTATACAATCTTTGTCCCTTGCTTTCTGTCATCATGATTGCTGGGAAGGACAGATAAGTGAAAGGCTTTCTGTTGACTAACAACATGATGCAAAGCAACCACATGTCTCAAAGGAGGGAATGGCATTCATTTGAGTAAATCTTTAATTACAGTAAATATAAATAAAGCCATCAATCAGTCACTGAGCACAGTTCACACAGTTTCAGTGTACTTAAATGAATGTCACTGAAAGCCATTTTCTTGACACTTGACACATTAAATCATTTTAAGGACATAATATAAGCTGATTCATAACAGAAACATGTAAAACATACACTACACATTTATTTCTGTGAGTAGCAGCTCTGTTTTGGCTTGCTGCTGCCTCTCTCTGGCCATAAATACACATTGCATGACAATTTCTTAATTTGCCTCTTTATAGCCTCGGGTGGATTCAAAAGTCTGCTCTTTGTTATTTAATTTATTTATCTCATAGTTTAACCTTGATTTAAGATTCTCAATACAGTAATCAACCGAATCTACAAATTATTAGAGACACTTTTACTTTGCAATGATGAATCCAAGTAAAACTCAAAACAATATGTAATGTGTGTACCAGTTGCAAAAAAGAAGACTGCAGATTATCACATCTTGTCTTTAAGTATGTCGTGTGTCATACTTTCTCAGAAATGTGTGCAAGCCATTCTGAATTAGATTTTTACTGTGCCTGTAGTGAGTTAAATCAATACAGAAGTGATTATTTTGACATTGTAAGTTAAAGAGCATCTTTGCCAGGAGATCACTGCACCTCTGTAACCATCACTTCAAGTCATGGATATGGATGTAAAATCTTTTCACCACAGTTCGTTTTTAGTTGCTGTTACAGAATAATGTGGGCTTAGATCATAACTTCTCTACATAGTCTGTATGTGGGACAATTTTACATGGCATATAGAGTGTCTGGGTTTTTTGAGAGCTGCAGCTGAATGTGTAGAGACACAATTCGATGCATGTTTAAAACAGAGTTGTATGATAAGATTGATTTTCATTGCTTTTATCAAAGGCTACATCTAACGATTATTTTCATTTTCAATGAATTATTTTCTCAATTAATCGATTAATCATTTGGTCTATGAAATGTCAGAAAATAGTGAAAAATTGCTGGTGTAATTTGAGTCAGTGATGTCTTCAGGTGTCTTATTTTGTCAGACCAACAGTCCAAAACCTGAAGATAATCAGTTTAACGTCATGTATGACAAAGAACAGCATCAAATCATCACATTTGAGAAGGTAAAAATGGCAATTTTTGTGGTAGTTTTGCTTAAAAAATGGCTAAAATGATTATTTGATTATCTAAATAGTTGCTGATGAAGTTTCTGTTGATTGTTGTAGCTCTGCTTTCATCAATGCAGGACTTTAACACCTTGATGATGCGTATGGACCAAACCTTGATGAGAAGAAGGCTCACACTGACCGTTGTCTTTTCTCTCCTCCTCCTCTCTCCATCCAGGCATATGGGCCCAGATCAATATTCCCCAAAGCAGTATGGATGTGATCAAGGGTCAGAACGTGGATCTGAAGGCCTCATATAAATCGAACAGCGACCTGAGAACCCACACAATCCTCTGGACCTTTTCTACTTCCAACAACTCCCAACTGGTAAGGAAGCAAACGGGGGACCCCATAAACAAGGAACATTTAGTCTGTCCAGTATACTGCGCTACCTCCAGCCCAGCAGTAAAAATGTTTTACTTTGCCATCTGTGGCTATAATATGTGGGATTACAGTTATGAAGGATGTTTGCTTGTTCTTATACTGTTAATCTGGCAAAGCTCTTCCTTTGTAAACCCTTAGAAATTAATCCAAGACAAAAATGGTTTAAAGCTTTCATAGAAGCACTGTATTATTTATATACACCATAAGGTAGCAAGGGTGTGTTTTTCTGTGTCATGATAAATGTGTTTTTACACATCAGACTATTTATGAAATCATTGTCACAGTGAAAAATGAAGCAGAGGAGTTTTGTGTAAAGAGCCCGGCTGTACAACCCCCCCATCCTCAACCCTGTATTGTGTCTTTTACACATTATCTGGGGACCTGGCCGTGGCTCGGCTTATGTATCTGTCTGGATCAGATTATTGGGCTGTGCAGATGGACTAACTAAAAGAGGAGCACAATCAAAAAGAAAACAGGGGAAAAGAGAACTCAGAGAGCTGGAAAAGACACAGTTGATTTAAAGTGAGGCCTTTTTTTCTCTCATACACCTGGACAGCCATCCAGTGTCTCACTCTGCTTTTCTGTCATTTATTGCCAAAAAGATGAATGAAAAGAACAAACTGTCACATCCAAGCCAAACCCAGATCCACTCACTCTGTAGAGAACTGAATGTGTGTGTTACAGTGATGCGCTGCCAGATCAGCAGTCCTGCAGCTAATGTGAGGTAATCTCTTCTGACAAATTAATTCATAAATTGAGATCAGAACGTTAGAAATATGTTAAATTACTAGTTCAGTCTTGTTTTTCTAAACTAATAGTGAAGTCTGTTTTACAGTATCCTGTCACCCAGCAATATGGAGAAAATCATAAATGGATTTTGCTTTCTCCATGTTTGCCTAAACCTGCCTTAGTCAGGGTCTTTATTACTCTATATAGACCTCGTATTGATCTCACATCACAACTGATCACACCTCCATACACTGACACCATGACAAAGTGGAACTGAGTCAACCAGCAGTGAAGTTTGATTGTAAGTAAATCAGGTTGTTAAATCCAGCTTTAATCAACTTTGAATTGCTGACCTGCTGAAAGTCCCCCATCCCTTTATAGCCACCTGCCTCAATGACTGTAACACTTTATATGTATGTATATGTATGCAAGCTTCACTATTCCATCACTAACTCGCTCAGAATGCTGGACCAAAACTGTGTCAGTAGTATTTAGTATTATTTAGTTTTCACAGTATTTACAGTCATCTTCTCATTATTGATGCTTTCAAGATTCAACTTAAACAATAAGGCGTGTGATGTTCTCTACTGTTCTCTGATTAAAATCCAGTCTGTGATACTCAGCTCCAAGCCCATTGGTTCTTAATGAAGATGTAAATCTTTAAAAATGGGGCAAAAATATATTCTTTCATATTTTTTTAATAATCAAAATAGTTTCTTAAAACAGCTAGGAAATGTAGTTTTTAGCCAACTTTACTCAAACAGGAGGAAATAGTGAATTTGTTTGTGTATTTTCAGCTGGGGATTAAACCACATTTGGTGCTCTAGTGAGTATTTCTGGCAGTAGGACAGTGTGTGTGGGATTGAGTCAGAATAAATTACAGTGTGTGTGTGTGTGTGTGTTCATGATAATGAAGGAACATGTCAGCCGGTGCAACCGTGTGTTTTTAATAGTTTTTGGACAACAGTGGAGCTCTACGGCACAGAGGAATAAGATATATCAGGCATTAGAGAATATTTGTTAGTAGGATCAAGTTTTGGTCTACATATCGGACTTATTGGCAATAAGGAAAATACAGAATATTGTTGGACTTGTCCTTTAAAATGCACTTCACACTGGCTTTTACCTGTGCCCAACTTCAATGTTTGTTCCTGTTTTTGTATGTCCGGGCTTGAGGCTGAGTTGACAAATCTCTGTGGGACTGTATTGGCTGCTGGTATTCAGGATGTATTACTGTTACTATTCAAATTCAGAAGAAAAAATCAAACTAGTTTCTATTTATTTTCTGCTGGAACTGTTTCCGCACCAGAACTGTGTCACATCACATCTCGTGAAATGGAGCAAAATGTGCAGTACATGATTTTGAGAGAGGACTTCATCAGTGGAACACAATAGTACTCGAATACTCTACTATTATACTACTGTAATGCATTCAACCAAATGTTAAAGAAATGCCAAACAATCACAATTTTCTAGACAAGAGATGTTAGGATTAAAAATCTCTTTGATTCTTTTGACCCAGGATAACAGTCAAACGCAATCATATCCACATGGATGTCAATGACACTGTTTCCCCTGTTGTTCTTAAAGACAGATGTGATTGCTTCAGTGCAACTGGACAAAATGAGTACAGCACATTCATTTCAAGCCTCTTTTATTTCCTGTTTCTTTATATCTGACACTGGCTCTCTTATCTCTTGTCCAGATCATCTCCTACACCAAGGGCTCAACTCCCGTGGGCAACTCCCAGTTTAAGGACCGGGTTGGTTTCATCGAAGACATGCCCTCAAAAGACGTGTCAATGTACATCAACGACACCCGGGAGACTGACTCAGGACGCTACGTCTGTCACATCATCATACCAAACGAGTCTGGCTACAGTGGCCAACTCAGTCTGGATGTGAAGGGTAAGATGCGGAGAAATGAAACTTGCCTGCACCATAGTTGCACTTCTTACAGTACGAAAACTTGACTATGAAAGACTGAATTCCATACAGTATGTTGTATAATCTAACAAAATGATGATTTTGTAATCCTCTCCTCTCAGTCCCTCCTGCTGTTCCTAAGTGCTCCCTAACAGGGAAGTCAGTGCCAAAAGGAAACGTGACTCTGAGCTGCAAGTCCAGCAGTGGGAAGCCCATTCCTATGTACAAGTGGAAGAAAATCAGTCCCACCTCTGAGGTCTTCTTCTCACCCATGCTCAGTGAGTGGAGCTAACTAATTGTTAATCTCCAGTTAATATTTGTAGGCATGTTTATGTTACTGCAGTTGCTGAACAAGTATTTTATAGTCAGGTTCCTGGAAGCTTACTGCAGCCCAGTTTTTGATTACAGAATTAGTAAATTACAGTCCATTGCAGTAGAAAGGATGTTAAAAACATCAACATAGAGACTTTCTTCAGTGATGATGTTCGTGCTGTAATAGTAAGAGATGTTTTTATAATAAGCTTATTCACTTTCTCGAGAGAGTTAGATGAGAAGACTGATAACACTGTTATATCTGTACGCTAAAAATGAAGCTACAGCCAGTAACCAACCAAGCTTAGCTTAGCATAAAGACTGGAAGCAGGAGGAAACCGTTAGCTTGGCTCTGCCAAGGTTAAAAAACAATTTGCCTTCCAGCAAGTCTTGTTAGCAACCAGCAAAGATTCCTGAAAGTCACTGCAACCTACCAAGAAATAGTTCCAGTATGCAACTCCCTAAAACACCACAAACTGTGGCTAAGCCAACTGTTGCATTGTCCATAATTGACAAATTGGGTGGTGGATTATTAACAAAGGACTGAGCTGATTTTATTTGTCTTGTATATAATCCCTGTTATTTTAACACTCATCTGTGAATTATCATCTTGAGTAAAATTCTGAGTAAAATGTAAAATGGAGCATATTCACAATGTCTAAAAGTTTAATATGTCAAAGAAGTGGATGCATCTCTGATTTTGTGTTGTCATGTGTGTGCATGTATGTCCATGTGCGTGTTTATACACATGGAATAATGTGTATGCATACATGCTTGACCGTAGTCCTCTGTGTTCTATGCTGTTTTAGATGAGAAGACCGGCACTCTGAAGCTGAGCAACCTGAGCACTAACATGTCAGGGAAGTACGTGTGCACAGCCAGCAACTCAGCCGGAGCAGAGAGCTGCTTCATCAACCTGGAGGTCGTTTCCTGTACGAACCACACAGCAACACAAACAATTCTATTTATCACCAGACACATAGAAATAGGAGAGTGTTGGAATCAGACTTTTAGTTGTTTTTGAGGGTTTCTCTTGTGAGTTCTTTGTTTATGTGCTTTGGTGTAATCATTGTGTGTCCCATGATTGTTCCTGTAGCCAGTAATGCTGGGATGATTGCTGGCGCCACAGTGGGCTCAGTGATTGGCTTCATCTTCCTCCTCATCTGCCTGGTTTTCCTGATGAAGAGGCGGCGAGACAGTGAGGATGACATGGCCAACGAAATCAAGTGAGTTTCTGTGGCTTATCCATGGCTGCATTTACGGAATATTTCATGAAAGGTTCCAAAACAGCTGTTTGCACAAAGGCTGACCCAGAATCTTATTTGATTTATATGAGATGATGAAATGAAGCTTTTTTCTTTGGTGGCAGAATTGTTCCATCACCAGGAAAATGCTATGACTTCATCTTTCTTACAACTATAAAGTAGCCGCTGCTCAGTCAGAATGACAGAATTGGTTGTTAATGCACTCTGAACAGATGTAAACAGCATCTGAATTTTTGCAGGATTTTTTTATGTCAGCCGTGGCAGGATCTCCATCAACGATAAAACATAAATCAATATAGAAATCATGTAAAACAGGCTTTTCATCACTATCAAAAGTAATCCAGGTGGCTGTTTGTACAGTGTGAACAGGAACTGCTAGTAACCAGTAAATATATGTATGAGAAATATACTGCACTGTAAATTTCAGTAAGAAACAATTAAACAGAAAATAGCAATCTATGATGAATAAATCTGAATACAGATACAAATACTGAACATTTGTGAAATGAACACATACAGAGAACAGCTTAGCTTTACACACCTGTGTCTTATCCACCTCCAGGGAGGATGCTCAGGCTCCTAAGCGTGTGTCCTGGGCTAAGAGCGGCATGGGTTCTGATATCATCTCCAAGAATGGTACCCTGTCCTCTATCGCCTCCAGCCCACATCACAAAGATCCCTCGCACCACCACAACAACCACCACCACCTGCAGCAGTACCCTCAGCGCCCCCCCTCAGACACCGCTTCTATCATCACCGCCACGGGCAGCATGGCTGGTTACAGACCGTCCCGCCATCACGGAGCCTCCACCCCCACCCACTACAGCTACAACAACAACACCACCCTGCCACGTGGACAACCCATGTCCTCCGGGGCCAGCACCAATGGGAGCCCCCTGCCTGGACCAGAGCGCTACACCCAGCTGCCCCAGGCCCAGGCACTCCCGCAGACCTACAGCCAACCTCAGCTGCAGCTTCAGGCGGCTCCCTCCCCTCCACCGCTGCCCACCTCTACAGTCACAGCCTCCAACATCACCAGGATGGGAGGGGTGCCCATTATGGTGCCTGCGCAGAACCAGGCCGGATCTCTGGTCTAACACCAGCAAGCACTGGCAGAACAGTGCTGTTGAGAAAAGATGAATTAAAGTTGAGGAAACAGTGGAATACTGTCCCTTTATACCGTCCAAAAGGGTCAACTGCTGATCTTTTTTTTTGTTTTTTTTTTAAGGGAACGCTTTAACTACTATTTAGCAAAGAATTACAGTAGATGAAAAGGTCAAATTCACTTATTGACGCTTGCTTTTGCGCCAAGATGCTTTCATGGCAAGACTTTCAGACACAGACTGTTTACTTGCTTAAAGTATACATAAGTCTCTTTTATATTCTGTATGCACTGTATACATTGCAAACTATGTATAGATATGATTTTCATACATTTGTCTAGTATCATCTTTTCTACTTTATCAAAGCATTTCTAATGTTTGTTTGTTTTTTTCAAATTTAGCTTTCCATCTTGTCATTTCTTCCAAAAATCTTTTTTTTTTCCTCCTGCCATGCTAATTTTTATAAAGTGAACAGAAAGAATGAAACAAGTGGGGCATTTATTTGTATTCAAGTCTCACAGATGAGTATACAGATGAAATGAGAAAGAGCCTCTGTAGGTCTGCTGTAATGTACTTTATGTATCATCTTTAATTTAATACTAGCTAAAGGAGGACTCATCAAGACCAAAACAGGTGTAAGCACAATATATCAGTTCTACTCAGAGGAGAGAATGTAGAACAAAGTGAAGTTAGTGAAGAGTGGGTGTAATGTATAAACATATTTGTATTACTGAGTATATTTCTGCAGCAGACTTATTGAAAGAAAGATAGGACAACATTATATACTGTATATGATAAAGTTTGGTAATGCAAAGTATCCTAATCCTTTTTTTTGGCTTTACATCTGTCGGTGGTTCAGCTTATAAAATGCTCTTAGACTCAATTCTTTAAACACAGATTAGCAAAAGCTTCTTAGAATATTGAGCACTATTCAGAATTGCAGTAAGGTGACTTTGCTAATGCACAAGTCCACACTTGAGTTGTAATAATTTTAAGTTGCCTACAGCATTGAAATTGTAAATATAATATTTATTTTCTGTGTGACAGACAGCAAAGCATATTGTTGGCCACAGCCTGTATGTAACATATGATAGAAGTAATATGTTTGCCTGCAACACTGGATACTGAACCAAAGATATACAGTATGTATCGCTTCATTACGTCAACATGCTCTCTTTATATGTTGTTTGTTTTCTAGTGTAGGTCAGTAGGAAAGCATTTTGATTCACTCCTATAAGCTACAGTCTTTTTTTCCCATTTGATTGACAGAAACATTACCAAGAAATGGTAACAGGAAGTTGATACAATTTTCTCTGAAGACTCATGAAGGTGCCTAGTCAGTAATTTTCAAAAATTTTCTAATATGAGAAGATGAAGATACACTCCTCCTCTTTAAAGTTGAGTACATTTGCTAATTTAAAACAAACCACAGAATATTGTATCAAATTCTTGTTGGCTTAATATTACTGAGCTAAATAAGCAAAAACTAAACCACAAAGAGGTTTCCAACAAAAAGAATAAAAAGAATTTATGTATAACACTTTAACACAGCTGTAGCTCATGTTACACACAGTAAATAACACAGAGACATTATTCTGTGAGGCTGCTCTGCTGGCCTTTTTTTAACAATTTTGACTTAGTTTTTACACATGAAACATCTTTATTACAGTGTTATACAGTTTATTACAGAGTCAGAATGTAACCAAATCGCTAGAGACGTAATGATCTTAACATATGTGTTAAATGTGTCTGTATTACCCTTGTTCTGGTCACTTTCAAGTCACATAAAGGCCTATTTAAATATCATGAGTCTGAAAATCGAAGAAATATGTATAATGATAGTGATCGTACTATCTGTCCTGCTGTAATGTCATTACACTGGAGAATATATTTGCTGTTTCGCTTCTTTTTTTTTTCTTTAGTGTGCACAGAAGGTCAGAATATCAAACCAATCCTGAAATGTATCATTTGAAAATTGATGATGTTGAAGGGAAACGTAACAGGCCCATTCTGAAATCAGTTTTGACACAAGCTTGCAGGGAAGTAACAGTGAAACATGTGTGGTAGTTGTATCTTGAAGGTTTGTATTGTTTTTAATACATGAGAGCAAAATGGAAAGATTAATGTAAGTGGTGAAGAAGAGTTAGAGAGTACAGCTACAGTTCATAAACATACAGTTTTAACTTGTGAATGGCATTTAAAAAGTGTACATTATGAACATTAAAATGTATTCGAGACAAGCCTTTATTTTTATACAGTAGTGTATAAGAGCACATAAGCAGAGTTTATAAATAGTTAATGTTTCATAAACTAAAGTGCTCACTGTCAGTGAGTTATGAATCTGGATGGATTGTAGAACTACTGTGTATAAACTGGTGGCCAAACTTGTGCTTATTTATACAGTAGTCCTGAACTGTGGACATTAATGTGCAGTGTGCACTTGTATCCTTCATATTTATGTTCATGGAAAAAGCTTTGTATGATATTTTCAATTAAAATACAAATGAACAAGTGTGATTATGAGTGTTTTGTCAAAATGTTAAATCTTAAAAATGATTTCAGTCTGCACTGACTCATTTCCAAAGCAGGTTTTTGTTTAGGATCTGTTCTAGAAAAAAATGTTCAAAGATTAGAAAACTTTACTTAGAATTAGAAACTTAACTGTAATTCAACAGGATGATAATCAAAAGAAACAAAGATCCCACCACACATGTTTTAAGACATATAAAATAATCTGCTTTGAATAATAACTTGTGTCTGACATGATTAATGATAAAGACAAACAAATACCCCATAAACAAATACTTAGTAAGGATAAAGATTTTAAGAGTTACTGTAATTCAAGATTAAGAGAGCTCTGGAGTGTGTAATCACTGTCTCTGACATTAATCCACTGGCCATAAAGAGACAATAAAGGGGTGGGGGGGATTTAACAGAAAAACCCATTCATACTCATGCCCTCATAAATAATTTGTATGACTTTATCCACATTTATTTTTGAACACACATCATGGGGCACAATCTAGTCAATGGTGATATTAAATTCAGTCTTTAGCATTTAAGTTACAGTTCACTTGCATTACAATCACTATTCAAACATTGTTTATATCTGAAACTGTCTATCCTAATACATTTCAAATACTAATGGCTGGATACCATGTAACGTGGTGACACATTCCCAGAGGTCATCTGGGGTTTAAACTCAGTCACTAGAGGGCAGCAAAGTGTATCTATCTGGGAGAGAAACCATCCTCATGACCAAGTGCACACTGTCATCTAAAAACAATCACTGTCAAATATAACCTCTACTGCAATCTGCCATCCTGAGGCAACAGTACGACCCTCTCCCTCCTGTTTACAAATACTTTCATTTTTACATAATGTACTTTATGATAACATGTTTCTGATTAATCAAATGACAATCTGCAGCATTTCCTGGTAGGAACACCCTCTTAGGAAGCAGGGCCACACGTGGCACAGCGCCAGAAAAGGATCAGATAGAGAAAAAAGCTTGTTGAAAAAAAAAAAAAAGCGTGTGCATGAATCTCTAAAGAAGGATAATTGATGTTTGAAAGGCATACTTTATTTTTCTCCAAACTGATTTTCCACCAAGGCAGTGTTGTTCAGTTAGGTTTACACATTGGCAATAAGCACCATGCTCAGTTATAGAGATGTAAATGATCCATATTTGGTATTTAAGATAGAACAAATGCTACTTTGTTAAGCGTTTTTGATACATTATCTGAAGAAAAAACATGCAGCAGAGAGTCTGTTTGCATCTCCATGTGCAGCTTGTTTCGTTAGCCTTCTTACATCAGCATTGATCACGTGACCTGCTAAACTCACGAGGTAAAGACAGCAAACGCACACACCATTAGGGTAGAATGTTTATTAGAATTTGCGATTAGCGATGTAACATTCACCTACATGGCGCAAAGGAAGTCATAAATATGCTAATATGCAAATATGCACGCCTTTACTGAAATGAGCTCGTCTCTTCAGGGGATGATATCCAAGGAAAAGTCAGTGATACACCTCCACGTGGCTGAGCAGGGTGGAATGCATGGTAGCCTGTCACTCTGATGACACAGTAAATAAAAGTAGAAAATCTGCAACACAGTTTATATCAAATATTTAGATACAAATTAAAAGAAATTACAAAAAAGTCAGAAGAGCACTGGATATTCAGAGAGTAAAATATAAAGAAAAAGAAACCCCAAAAAGAAAGCCGTGTAATGCACTGCACTGCACCCGTAATAGTTGTGTTTCTGTTCATTCACATGGAGCTACAGTACTAAGTTGGCAGAAAAGGTGCATGGCTTTTGTATTCAAATGAATTCCTTTTTTCATCTGAAACAACACAGGGAGATGATCACATGAGGATGCAGTATGGCATGTCATTCATCTTACAGTGTAGTCCTTATGAACCAATGAACAGTCAACAGAACCCAGTGGTTAAGAGGTCAGTTTATGAATAAGAGTCAGAACTTGACAACATTTAAATTCTTTCACAGGAAATGAAAAAAAGAAGAAAAAACAGTAAAGAAATTATGGAAAAGAAAGCTGTGGTAACATTTTTATCCCTGTACCAAAGTGGTGTTGTGATTGTTAATAGCATGTCATGCTCCATTAGTGAAGTCCTTTAAAAGTGGGCTTGGCTTGTCCCACTTGTTTAAGTATTCAGATGGCGGCCATTCGGGGGGTCTGGCCTGAGCTTAATGTGCAGGAGAGGAGAAGGTGAGCTCAGCGAAAGGCAGTAGTCATAGTTGAGGTGAATACGATAATGCCGATGGTGAGTATCCATGGTTGATAATGGTAAAAGAGGGGAGGTCATGCAGCTCGGGCCAGAGGCGAGGAGGGTTGGAAAAAGCCCTGGAGGAGGAGGAAGAATTCTCCATCACACTGTGGCCCCTGGCCTGGCGGTGCTTTAGGTAGGACACAAGACTAGAGAGGGGAAAGAGTGGATAATAATGTTAAGTCTTTACAATGATTTGACAGAACAAAGTTAGCTTTGATTTTCATTCTCGTGACTTCCTTACTACTGTATTTTGTGAAGCTCAGTTCACTATAACCACTTAAACCCATTTTTATTCATCAAATCCAAGCTGAACACTGACTTATTCTTCACCAACCACTTTGTAGCAGTGTTGAAACCTGTGTTTACCTTTTAATATGTAGTCAGTTAGCAGTGTAGGCACCTTCTCACTGTCCTCCTTCATGGCAAAAAGAACTAGGGGGAAGAAATACAAAATGTATCAACTGGATATGCACTTGTTTTTCCAGCCAGTAATTATCATTTGCCTCTGATACAAACGTTCTTCACTTGCTTACTTTTTGTGAGCATCTGCAGGTCGTCAACAGATGGAGGGGTGCCTTTCTTCTCAAATGGAATGACTGTGTTTAGATACTAGAAACAGAGTCGGGGTTCAGAAGGTTTAAGATAAAAACTGGGATATTTAACAGTCAAGCTGACAGGTAATGAGCTGGTATTTTAATGTGGAGGCTGATCAGTAGCAGCTTTCTATCACTGGAGTCCACACAGCATTGAACCTGAGAACTTATAGCAACAGCTTGACATTTTGGGAAAGAAACATTCACTTTCTAAGCTTAGCGAACTGTCAGCTGATGGTGATGATGCTGCAGCAGACAGTTAGCTTAGCTTAGTTTAAGACTGGAAACAGGGGGTAGCAGCTGAAACTGAAGTGTAAATAGTTAATAACAAGATTATGTGCCAGATTATTTCTTCAATTTTTGTACAGATTAAAGAAGTCATCTATAACTAGTAAATTAGTTTGTTAATTAGTACACTTTAGAGGTGATTGTGGGTGGAATTTTACCTTCGGACAGAGCCTAACTATCTGTTTCCCCTTGTTTCTAGTCTTTAATCTGTAAGTCAAACTTTTCATTTATTTATGTGTATCCGCCTGTGATTTATGTGGACAAACAGTGTGGGCCTTTAAGATGGATATTTCTTGCAGTGTACCATAGCATATTGCTTACACTATCAACAGAGATCAGGTTACAGTGGGCCAATGATCTCTGTGTATGACCTCAACTGTGCATTGAACTGATGTTAAAAGGAGGGTTCCCTTAACAATTCAAGGCCTGCTCCTTCTGATGTGTCAAAACATATACATGAACATGTAGATGCAATTCATTTTGAAAAAACATTTTGAATGACAAAGGAGTTTTTCAACAAAATTGCAAATGTGCATTGTCTTGTCATGCTACATGCTGTATAGGAACACTAACTGCTGTATTCTGAAACATTTTTGCATACATATTCAGAAGTATATGGAGTTTTTAATACTTCATACACCTTACCTGTTTGTCATTCCCTGTGCTTCCAAATGTCTGTCTGATGCCCGTCTGCAGGATGTTGGACAGTCCCTCCATGCTGAAACGCTGCAGGTCACGAATCACACAAACACACAAACACACACACACACACACACACACACACAGTACAGACCATTATGGCATGATACATATATACTGATGATCTCTATGACAACTTAGCTCCTCAGTAAAACAGACAGACAGGCTTACATCTGATCAAGAGTGATTCATTTTGCTGGAGTACAGTACAGACCTTTCAGCATCTCACATGTTGCTGACAAACAAGACATCAAGGTGAGATACAGTTACTTTTATTGTCTATACTGCATCTGCATCATTAAGTCATCTGTGCATTCATATTACTTCAGTAATGGTCTCAGGTACCCAGCAGTCACCGGATACAAACACTACTGCTGTGTTTTGCATTTTGTATGGAGGGAGAATCCATTAGGTTGTTTCTCTGTTATTGGACAGGAGTGGACTGTTACTGTATGTAGTGGACAGGTCACTTCCACTATAGGATCTTTCCTGGCAGACACTTTAAAGCCTAATGGAACTGAGATCCATTTTGTTAACAGTCAGAGGGAGGAATGAGAGCTAACAGGCACTGTGGTTTCACTGTTCTCTAATTTAAACTGGAATGATCAACCATCAAATCTGCACACTCATGAGCACGCATACTGGAAATGGATAAATACATTATGGAATAATTAACACTGGTGTAGTGACGCTGACAAAAGAATAAGATTGTAAAACACACACTCTCTTAGAATGTAAATAATTCAAAGGTGTGTTAAGCATACCCTCCCTCTTACCTTGGCAGGCATGGTCCCTGTCTTCTCCGTGCGGACCGTGGAGCCTGTATTCCCCGCGTTCACAGTTGCCACCGTCCCCGGCCCCTGCAGGCTCAGGGCCTTGTCCCGGCGTCTGCGTTTGCTGCTGTCTCGCTGCTCCTTCTGCCTGTTCTGCACCTCCATCAGGGCCGTGATGAACGTGTTCTTCACCTCTTTCTCGAACTCCAGCTCGTCACGCCGAGCCAACTGGCTGACCAGCTCCTCTGAGTACTCACGGATTGCAGCCTCCACCCGGTGCAGCAGTTCCACCAGCGCAGAGCTGGGCATCAGACTCAAGCCTGCAGCAGGGAGAGAAGGGAGATTTGGGAGGGAAGAGAGTTGTTTTGTGTTAAAGTATTTTTTCTTAAACTAAGGTTCAGACAGAATGCTGAAAACATACAGACGGTGTGAAAACAAGAAAAATCAGTTGAGCTAACATTGAGTGCATGGAGTTCAGCTTGAGTTAAAGAGCAAAACTTAGACTCAAATTCAAATTCATGCATCAACAAACTTATAAACTGTGTTCAGAGTCAGACTTTATTTTTCAATTCTATATATAATAATTTGGTTTAACACTGAGGAAATATCATTGATTTACAAAAAAAAGATCAAGGAAGACATTAACCAAAAGAGCTGGCAACTTCTAGTTGTTTCACATTATCAGTGATTCCAACCTTTTTTCCTCCTTTTGCCTGTGACCCCTTGATACAAAGCAAGGTCTTTGTCAGAGATTATATGTTTGTGAGTTGTGGGCAGTTCAAACACAGTAATTTTCTCTCCCCAGACTGTTTCATTTGAATAATTTAAAGGCCTTAAGATGTAAAACTATACAGTATTTCATAAGGAAACGGTAAAGATTAGAAACAAATCTAAGGCCTGTGTAGAATTTTGCAGCTGATTTAGTTTTTTCTTGTTTCTTACTGCAGTAATAATCTCACTACCCTGAATACTCATCGTCTAACTTCTTGGAGGGTCGTGATCCCCAGATTGAGTATCGCTAATGTTGACTGATGATAATTTTGCTGCATATTTCTTTCCGTTTCTTTCCACATTGATGATTTATGAGTCTATCAAGACTAACAAGAACTTTTTCAAGCCAGTTGTGAGCTAGAATTTCAATTTCAATTTTTCTCTCTTCCCTTCCATCTGAAAAGATCCAGTTCTCCCACAGCTCATTTGATCTTACAGTATGTTAAGCAAGAGTGATATACCTAAAATGTAGATGTAAAAAAACCCAGTTAACGATAATGCTACACACCAAAAGACTGGACATATCAATGCATTTACACACTGTGCTCTTCCACACACAGCTCTCATTCCCACAGTGGACAGGATAAATGAATTCTCCTCAGGAACCACATGGATCTGCAATATGTTTGGCGACAGGGTGCCTCATGTCAAAGAACACCTTCTCCTCTTGATCTCTCACCCATGGATGCTGAAATGAGATGACTAATGTAACCCTGCGGATTACTAAATCAAATGGTGATGTGTGGGGGGGCTCCCTGGCGACTCTGTGAACATGACTAATGATATACATCTCTCCCACATCTCTCCAAAATAAGATGTGAAGACCGAATATGAGAGTAAACAACTTATTAAGAAGGATATTTACTGCAGTATGTTTGTCCTTGACTACGGTGCTCATCGTCAAAAGCCACATCATAACTAGCCTTCATGTTGCATCTTCTAGAAATAGGGATGATGATATTTGTCATGTCCAGCCTATGACAAGGTCTCATCTGAGGGGAGGGGGGGTGGTCTCGCCTTTGGTGTTTTATTGTTTAGTGACATGCTTCAAGGAGAAACATTGACTGTAACCTAAAGAGTACTGCCATTACTGTTGGGTTCCTTTCAATGGAAGACATGTTTGGCTGTTTGGCTTAAATACAACTACAACATTTTGTCATTTTTGTCAAGAATAGATTCACATTTACAATAAATTTAATATAAAAACCTGTATCTTACACCTTCTGTGTCCTGACTGGGGAAGTACAGCAACATAGGAAGAGCAGACGCCTAAAAGAAGCTTTGTTTTGACAGGAAACAAACCAGTTCAAACCCGAGACCAACTGAAAACAGACTGGGCAGTCAAAGTGCCAGTGACTCTGGGCTGAACATGAACATGATTTATCTTCAGCTCTACCTTCATAGGAGCAGTTGTTGTTGGAGGCCTGGGACAGCTGTCTGATCTCCTCCAGCAGGGAGGGGTTGGTCCTGGGGGAGCAGTGGCTGCTCTCCTCCTCGTCCTCCTCCTCAGTTTCTCCGGGATCTGGAGAGTTCTCCATCATCTCAACTATCTCCTCAATTACCTTGGATGGTGAGAGAGTGAGAGAGAGAAGGGAGACAGGAGGACGGACAGGAAAGACATTAGGAGAGGAGACACACATCCATAACCATCCATTTGTCAGTAGAGTAAAAAGTGTACATATAATACTGAAATCCATTATTGATGCCTACACAGACTGCAGCAGCACTGTATGATGGACAAAGACTTGAGTTGGATTTAGGCAGGTGTCTGTCTAAGCTTCTATAGCAGCATGATCTAACAGCAACCCAACAACCCACACTGTCATACATGACATGAGTAGTTTTATTGTGATGAGAAAGAGCCTCTCCCAAAGCAGCATGCATGAAACACTGCACAAACACACAGTTTAAAGATAACACACACACATAGCCACATTAATAAATATATATAATGATTACCCGGGTGGCAGACTATGATCTATAAAAATAGGAATAACACATCTAGCAATATAATATTATTTGTGGGGTTCCTCAGAGGTCTGTTCTTGTCCCTTTACTGTTTTCAATCTTCATGCTAACTTTGGGTCAAGTAATGCGCACTTCCAATATTTCTTTTCACTCTTATGCTGATGATAGGCAGACATATTTGTCCATAAATCCATCACAGCTCTCTTTGCTTACCTCACTCACAACCCTTTCTTGCAGGCATAAAGTCTAGGCGTGGCCAGCTATCTGTCAACTCAGAAGCATTGACGAAATTAGATTTTTTTTTTTCTATGAGTGATGCACAAACCCTTATACATGCCTTTGTCTCCAGTCATTTAGATACTGTAACTCTTTATTTGCTGAGCTGCTCTAGAAATGACTGAACTGCCTCCGGCTTGTTGTTGTCGGCCCCCAGAGTGAGGCTGGAGACAGAGGGTAGTAGGACATTTACTATCAGGGGCCCACAGCTTTGGAATAGCCCTCCATTGGGAATGAAGCAATTTATGTTATATATTGACTTTTAATTAGTTTTATTCTTTCTTTTATATGTATTCTTTTTTGCTAATTGCATTGTATTCATTCTTTATTTACTTTTCTGTCTGTAAAGCAGCATGAAAAACTCAAACTTTAAAAAAAAGGATATTATGATTATTATTATTATTATTATATAACAAATTCTGAATGAAAAAGGAAGAATACTTAAAAAAATACCTGAAAGATGATGGTGAATCAAACAAACAAAACAAAAATACAGGATGTGTGAAGTGTGGAAGGTACAAGAAGACGAGGACACAAGCACCATTCTAGCTGAGCCTCATGTTACAGCCTGCTTTTTATCTTCATATCAAAAACAAGACAAAGACGAATCACTGTTTTATCTCAAACACACACACACACACACCTGATCAGCTGTGATGAGAGGCTCTTCACTCAGGCAGTTGGCGTTGTCATTCTTCTCGTTCATCTCCTCCTCCTCTTTTTCGTGAATCTGCAAAGAACCAAACAACATTTATGATACAAATGGCTGCAGCAGTATGTTTTAGAAGGAAAGGAGGTTACTGAGAGTCAGACTGCCTTTTGTGTGCCTTTTTCATTTTCCAAAAGAGCTAGATCCTGGAAGGAGAGATCATTCTGGGATTGCACTCATTTGGAATTCTCATGCTTAAATATTTGAAAGGTTTTACATTATTTAGTATTACTTTTTAAAAAACAATTTACTATTCCATTTGTAAAAGTATTTAAATAGTTTATATTAAACTTTAAATGTATTTACTTATTTACAATATTGGACTTTCATACAGTTAACTATAACAAGTGAAGTAATCTGTGCCATGGGCTGTAGATGTGGTAATGTCTGTCTGTCGGCTGGTTGGTTCACCACCTTGGTCCCGACCCAAAATATCTCAACAACTGTTGCATGGTTTACCATGAAATTTTGTACAAAAATTCATGAGCCCCAGAGGATGAATCCTACTGATTTTGGTGATCCTCTGACTTTTCATTTGAATGGATTACAATGAAATTTGCAGCAGATATTAATGTTCCTCTCAGCATGAATTGTAATTACTTTGGTGATCCCTTAGAGATTCCCTCCTGACATATAAAAATTTGTATCTGTAATGTTTTTTCCATGAAAAAGTTCATTTAACTAGTTAGACTTATAAAATTACATCTATTTCTTTCTCCCTCATTGAAAAATCCAAAATGTATGAATATACAGATATTTTTGTGTCAAGTTTAACTGCTTGACAAACGATGTCTTCTAAAAAGTCTCAGGGTGTTTGCACCACATCGCACTTTTTTTAACTAGTTGTGAGATGTCACAAATCATGTTCATAGGTACAGGCCTTTGACTGAGATTTAAGGTGAGCACTTAGAAACTTTGCTCCTTTGGCAGATAAATGTGGAAATAAATTTTGCACAAAAGAGATCAAAATTTCAATGTACCTGCAAAAATACTGACATTCCCATCAGCCTCAGCTTTCCATTGTCTTTAGTGCTAATTAGCAAATGTTAGCATGGTAACATGCTCAACTAAGATGGTGACAGTGGTTAACATTAACTGCTTAACATCAGCATGTTAGCATTATCATTGTGAGCATGTTAGCATGCTGTCATTACATATAGCTCAAATCACTGCTGTGCCAAAGTGCAGCCTCACAGACCTCACATGATTGTAGAGTCTTATCTTGTTATTATGTCCACAGTGTTAGTCTATTATTGACAATAGTGAGACAATTCATGAAATATTTCCTGTTTGCTGTTTGTTGAAAAATCCACAGACAGAATACTAGCAGATGTATTCTGTGGTCCTCATGTGTTCTGGTTAGAACAAGCATTGACAACCAGTGTGGCAGAAGAAACTGAAATTTATAGAAAATCCACAGAAAAAAAAGGAGAATAGCGTCATCCTACTGGCCTTAAGGGGTACTGTCATTTATGAATATCTACTGTTGGTCTGTTTTGATATAACAATAGAATTCACCAGCTGGGTTTGAAGACAGGATCTAGCTGAATATAAGCACTATGATGCATTCACACAACAACCCTCTCCCTCACGGACAAAAACATCTGCTCTAGCCTCGACCAGCCCAAACATGGCCTAGACTGCTTCAGTAAGTGCCTGCTGTCCAAGCTGAATGTGACAGCCAATTAAGCGATAGAAGGAAGAGGGAGACCTCTGCTAAATGGCAGACCAGTCAAAGTTGGTCAAGCATGACTTCAAGTGTCAGCAGTATGAGATTAAGAATCAGAAAGAATGGACCAGTTAGTTTCTCAGTATCTAGCTACACAAATTGGTCCTGTCATTCATAGATCTCTAAAACCATAAAAGTCTTATAAACTAGTGCAACAGACATTATTGAACCATTTGTAGTGAGTAGAAAGACAAATAAATACTACAAATCCTTCCTTATCTGCCATAAAAAAAAGAAAACTGGGGGGGAGATGGGTGGGTGCTACTCCCAAAGATATATGGAGTGAATGTTGACCAAATACAAAAAAAGTAGGAAGAAGGAATAAGCAGAAATAGTTACCTTTTTATTATTAAATTTAAAGTTTTACATATCATTGATGTTATTTTTTTTTTGTTTAAAAGCATTTTAATGACATTTGCGAGATCTAAACCACATAGTAAGATATAGAGTGACATGTACCTCCTGCTCAGAAAGATTGCCGTTGAGTCCCTCTGAGTCGGGGTTGTCCCAGGTGCAGATGTAGTTGTCAGTTAGAGCATCCCAAACACTGCAAAATAACATACATGCACACATGTAAGCTACAGCAACATTCAAACAACACAAAAATGTCAAAGAGAAGCATTAGAACACTGTTTTTGGCCTTATCTCTAAAGGCTAGACTATTTTAAGCTGGTGTGTCCACACACAGTTTAGTTAGACAGTTATATAACAGTTTTGACTAGAGTTTGGTGAGGTGATTTATCTCCCTGGTTATAAGGCAGTCTACTCAGCTCTGTCTTTAGCAGCCTGCAACTCAGTCAATATTTCAACGTGGCAAGTCAATGACTGCGGAGGAACAATGCACAACAGAAAAAAGCACAGCTTACTACTCGTTAAAAGGTATCCTGAGCAGAGATTTAGATAAAGCTTCTCACATCATTGTGCCAGTGCCTCTGCAACCCGGAGCGAGCGTCTGTCTGAGGAGGAATGGCATGAAACTGGGAGAGAAGTGTCCTTTGTTTTAGAGCCTTTGTGTTTTTTCCTCCTCCACTGAGAGGTTGGCTCAGGCCTCCTGCCCTGCTCCCAGTGGCACTGCCCACACCCGGTCACACAGTAGACACCATTCAGCTAACAGCTTACCTCACCAGCCATGCCTGCGTGCCATGGCTGCAAGCACCAGCACATAAACAGGACCAAAAGTTTCAATACACTTAAGATGAATATAAATAAAAAAGTTCATTATATGAAATGTGTTCCTCTCTTTTTATGAGCACTGCATTGTAATATATAAGATAATGGATTTTGTGCTTAGATGTTTTATGTTTTCTTGAAAGATAAGTAGATTAGATGACACCATCTTGTAAAGTGACTATTGTTTGCTCACAGGAAGTTGCACTGTCGCCAATGCTACCGTCATTCGCACACTGGAAAAAGTGGTTATATAACTCTATGATTATTGAGAGGTAGCTGCTTTGAATAGCTTGCTTTTTCCATGTTAATGTTTTAGTTTTAATGTTATTTCCATGTAAAATAGTTTCAACCACATTTGTCACAGTGCTATACAGTATGTTAAAATATGCTAACGAGCCACTGGCTGTAGCTTCATATATAACTGGTATCAATGTTTTCATCTAAGCTTCTGAAAGAATGCAACTATATTTCCAAAAAAGTTAAACTTTTCCTCTAAATGAAACTGAGCACTTTAAATGAAATAAAACCAACCCCATTAAAAACATTTTAAAAATCAGTAATAACCACAGCACAAACCACAGCAACACATGAACAGGACGTACTGCACACGTAACACAAGGACACGGTTTGGTTGTCATGGATGTATAATATAATGATAAGAGCTATAGCCAATTTTTCCCAGTGGTCACTCGCGGTATTGCAGTGAAACATCCCCCTGCGGCCCAAAAAGCATTTTCCCTATAGACCACCATTGTAAAACATCTGTAAAACTGTTGACATTATGACAATTATGACTCTTTCTGTTATCAATTTTGATCCATGGAGGTTTTATATTTGTAAAACTTTCCTCGAGCCGAGAAAAGCGATTTAAAAATCAATGATGTCATTACAATGTAAAGTCTATGGGCCAAGTGGGAACTTGTGGGCGGGGCCAGAGGGAGAAACACTACTACGCATATTCAGTAGGCCACACAACATGGAAGCTAGAAACTTTTTTGATGTATGTGCCAGCCGAGCAATTCTTATTGGACTAAATAGGCGCCATTTTCAGTTTGGAATCCAGCTCTTATAAAACATCAATGTCTGACCAGCCGGAACTGGAACTCTGTGTTACAAAGCTGTCCTGCTGTGTTTGTTGGCCCACAGCCACTGAAGAGAAATCATTCTGTTTAATATTCTAGCTTGTCGGACTCACTCATATCTGCGTTTCTAATCAAGCATCTGCAGGGATTAGACCAAAACGTGCCACAGACTGTTTTCAACCAAACAGCAGATTTAGAGTGTTGGCGATTATTTCAGTAGGTCTTTGAGTCTCTCTGGTTTAAAATGAGTCACTTTAATTAAGACTGCACCCCCTTTCCTTAAAGCCATAATACAACATCAGTGTTATGAAGATCAGTCTTAGTTTCTACAAATGGCTGATTATAATCTGTGTGGCACTGAGGTGAACAAATATAATGAATGAGACCTACTTGATTTGAAATAGCGGAATGAGTTGTCACTTTCAAGAATTGGTATTAAATGGGAGGAACAATGAGACAGAAGTCTAGATGAGGTTTGGAACAGTCACTATGTCTGATTGGGAAAAACTGACCTCATCTTGTCTGTAGTGCTTTTCACAAACCAGTGTAAGGCACTAGACTTGTGTCTTGGTCATAACATGCAGATTAGTGTAAGTACGTAGAGCTCCCAACCATCCACAGCCCTGTGTTCTGTGCTCAATAATCAAAGTCTTATTCATGAATACAAACTAATTTTTACCAGCAATTTGATATTGTTTTGAAAAAAATCACATGATTCCTTTCCAAACACTCTCTTTGTGCACTGACAGTCAAGCTATTTTTAGCCCTATTCATATCCACATGGTGTGAGGACGTCTGTGTTTCCGCCTCAGAGCCTGCTAGCTAAAGGAGGAGGATCTGGCAGTCAGCTGGTAGAGAGGCAGAGACGGAGACAGACAAACAGACAGAGTCAAAGCCAACTGAGGCGTACATCACTGCACATTGAATAATTCAGCATGCAGCCTTACTGTGGAGCGGGGAGGGGAGGGTGGGGTCATGCCGCTGATTGACTGGTTTGTTTGGGATGTTGTGGTCTGTGTGGGGGAAATATTTTGGCTTTTGTCATGTGTGGCGTGCTGGGCTGCTGAGCCACTGTTTTGGCCTCCAGTGTGTGCTGTGGATGGCAAGAATGGCAGCATAATGAGTATGTCAGGATTGGATTTACATAAAGGGCTGGAGGAGTGCCTTCTGTTTTTATGTGTGCTGAGATTCTGGCTGTGGTATCTTATTACGTCACTATAGAATAATTGTGTTTATTTATATCACTTTATTATGATTGCCTAATTAGATGAATCACAAAGCACAACCTATTTTGCAGAAAGGCTGAAATACTGAAATGGAGATTCAGTAAGCAAATGTTATTAGTTCAGAGCTAAGGATTATATTATTTTATTATTTATTATTATATATTTTCTGTATATTAACAATGTTGTAACATAAGATGCTGTTTGGAATGTAAATGTATTGTTATATTTAACCCTGTGGCTTCCAGAAGCATTTCCTGCATCTAAAAATGTTTTTTCAACTGACTGTAAGTGCTACAAGTACCATTTTATAATAATTCAGGTAATCCTGTTAGAGTAGCAGATCCATTAAGATCTCATTTGTGCATCCTGAAGGGTTGAAAAGGCTTATTAGCAGATGGCCACTAATGAAGGCCACAAGATGTGACTGAGAGCTTCAGAAAATGTCCAATAACTGGACCTTATGCAGCAAATTTTGTGTCTAACTATATAAATAGAGGTCACTCACTCTTCATCCTGCAGCCGCTCCTCATCCTCTTGGTTGTGTGACTGGCTGCGTATGGGCGCCAGGCCCTCCGTCTTGGTGTTGTAATTGTGGAAGCAGACGTTGAGCTTTTCGTCGAACTCGTTGACCAGGTCCTCCATCGACTTGAAGCTCATCATCTCAGAGAAGTTCTCCAGCTCAGAGAAGTCCTCGCGGGTGATGGAGGCCAGGGGGACGGTGCTGGTGGTGGAGTAAGAGGAGTGGTTGAGTGCTGGATGGTCCAGCTCATCCATCCGGCAGGGCCGGAGGTCCTCAAACTCCTCATCCAAACACACAAGAGGGGCTTCCATGCTGTCCCCTGTCAGGTGAATCTCTTAGCCCTGCACAAAGAGAGTGGTGGTGATATAATGTTTAATGCATTGAGGTTGCTGATTTCAGCATTGTATAAAATTGATTTTTTTTATAATGTTTTATCAGCATTCCCTTCATGAGGCAAGGTCTTTGTTGGAGGAAATGTCTTTAAAGGAAAGACCAGATCAGTCAAAGCACAAAAATCTGCCATGATTTGTATTTGTCCCCATCTGCTAGATTTACAAATATCCCAGAAGGATTTATCTGGCGTCTCCTAAATCATGCCTGCCTCACCTCATGTGGAATGGCACCATGTTGTCTAGACAAAGGGGAGGTGGAGGTAGATGTGCCAGAAGGGTACCAGGTCCCAAAGGGAACCCAACCAGTTGGCTTTACTGGTAAACCACAGTTAATTAAGTGCCCCTACTGGGATTTAACTGATGAGGTGTCCAAGATTCTGGGACATGAAAATATAAGGGTACATTTGTCATATATGTAATCTATTACAGTAAGGCTACTTTTCAGTGTCAGCATGAACAGGATAACATTTTTATCTCTTTGTGCTGTAAACCAGCATGTCTATTGTCAGTGTAAATATGAACATTGCTGATTAGTTTTATGCTTTTTAAGGGGTTCAAAAAAATGGAATTTGCTTGTAGAGAGAAGCTGGTCCTTTTTACTTGATTGTCATGATGGTATAGATGTAGATTTTTCACTCTACATACATTGAAAGGATAAAACAGTGTCTTGAAACTCTTCCTCTGAGCTCTTTAGGGCCATCAGTGATCGAAAAATAAAATGTAGTTTTATAAAACAGCAGAACGTAAAACGTGTCGAGCTGCAAAAAGAAGCATCACTGGTACGTGGAGGACTTCCTACTGCAGACAGACTTTTTAGAGAAGTTGTGCCTGGGTCAGGCTGTCTGACGCAGTGTAATTACAGTAGTGAGGCCTAAATTTCTTCCTTTGTGCTTTGCTAGACCGTGGCCTGGCGTAAGTGGGCGAGTACAGAGAAGTCCATTTAAAACAAGCTTGTGCAAGCCTCTTCCTCCTCATCACACCACTCAGCAAAGTACTGCTCTGTTAACAGCCGGATGCTGTTTTTCAGGATCTCATCCTTTCTCTCTGAAGCTGTCTCTTCTCTATACTGCTGTCTTTTTTTATTGCATCTGTTCCATTTTTCCAACATGTATTTCTCATTTCTCTTGAGATCTATAGCTAAGACTCCATGTTGAGATGTATCATCCCCTGCCTCCTTTAAGTGACAGTGACTGACAACTATGTCTTTCAATAGACCTAATTAAGGTCATTTTGTCCACTCAAATAAAGAACATGGACATGGAAATTACTAGCTGACTCTAACCTCACAACAGGGAGTCTTTGCAGGAGGAGCTGATGCTCTGCTCCTTGAAAAGTTGGCAGGGCGAACAATCACAAATTCAATTCCCTAATAGCACTTTCCAGTCATGCTGTAGCCACTCTGTTTACTGCTAAGTCAGTGTAGCAAACTGGATGTGGAAAATGCTGGAATATTTTCCTCTAGCGAAAGCGAGGCATGAAATCCCAGCATCCACATCCCAGCTGACAGCAGTATGGATGGTGCGGAGGTGGGAGTGTGTTGAAATGTGCAGGTAACTGTGTTGAAGGTCTGTATAGTGGAATGTATAGCCAGTGTATGTTAGATATATGTGTCAGCCTTTTTTGTATGTGACCTTCACAGAGAGTGGGGGTCTCAGGTGCGTTTTCCCTGCTCCACAAGGATGCAGGTATGAAAACAGCCAATCACAAGAGCTCATCAGAGGTCATTTAATTCAATGGAGACAAATCTATAACTCTATTTTACCATGGGAGAGGCGATCACTACTACCAGATCGAACAAAAAAAACAATTTCATTGCAGATTTTTAAAGCAGATTTCTATTTTTTTTTCTCCAACACAATCAAGCTTGTCATGTGCAGCCATTTTTCACTTGGTGGTTTATTTAGTAATTTGGGTGAGAACAATGCCAACACATGTCAGCTGCTATTAAAATCAATACGTGTGAGCCTGTTGTTTATCAGGAATATGGGATGAAATTATTGTTCACATCTATTAAGGCCCTTGGCATAAAACAAAATAGGACCCTAGGGAATCTTACAGAAATTTAATCACATTTGTGTTGAAAATACCTGTCAAACCATTCAGATTTTGTCCCACATAAACATAACTGTAATGGATTCCACTTCAAATCAATATTCAGGCGGCCGAGGCAGAAATGGAAATCAAGCAAGTGCATGTCATCAGCTCATCAGAGGGAGAAAAAAAGAAGAGAGTGGGGGGAGGGAGAGAAGAGCAGTGAGAATAGAGGAAGGAGAGATGGAGGAAACCATGGTTACAAGGCAAGGATGGAAGGAAGATGATGCAAAGCGAGGACCTCAGAGGGGTCAGGACTGAGCATGAACATGGAATAATGAACAGCAGGATGATACGGACAGTAAGAAGACTGATTACCTGCAGTAGACGTGCTGCCGATGTTATGGCTTGGTGTGTAGACAGGACCTGCTTAGACAAGGAAAATCTGTGTCTAAGCCTCCCTCCGCTGCAAAACCCTCGGATGAGCAGCTGCTACATTCATTCCAGGGTGAAAGACGGGGAAAAAAATATCAGGGAGAGAAAGATGGCAGCGTGGTCTGAGCTTTGGTCTGTATCCCTTCCCTCACCCGTTAGCCCACAGCCACCCTTATCTGTCCTCCCACAGCCCGTTGTTTTCCAATCAATAGGCAGCCAGCCCAGCTCATACAGAGCCTGCGCACTGCCAGGCCTCTGACGATATCAGCTCACCCCCTCCTTTCTTCTCTCACCAGCTTCTCTTTCTCTCTTTGTGCCTGCCTCCTCGCTCCCTCCCTCCCTCCCTGCATGCATTAATTCCCAAATATTCATGAGGAGAGGAGAAGGAGGGGGAGCAGTAGGAGGTTTGGGGGAAGGAGATGTTTCTGTGGCAAGGTAACACATTGTACATCTGCCCACCTTGTACATAAAAACATGCTTACTATGACACCAGCTGCCCCCCTTTCACCTGCTGAATCACTCTGACACAGACCTGAGTGGAATAACACATCCAAAAGAGAATTTATTGTTTTGAACCTGTTTAGCACAGAGAGAATATGGGTAACATGAAGAAAACTCATATCAAAATTTGAAATCAAGCTTGTATTTGCTCCCAATGTCGGTGTCTTCTTTCTTTCTTTCTATTTTGAAAAACAAAAGAGAACATGTCAGGGAAGCAATGTATATGTAATTAGATTATGCATGTACCCATACATAGAAAACAGGAAAAAAGTCAAACACAAAAGAGCATAAAAAACAACAACGTTTTGTGAGCTGAATAAACAATCTACTCAATTCAATAAAGGCTCTTACAACCAGAATACATGCTCTCTCATAAAGAAACAGTAAGTCATTTTTTATACCACATTGATAGAGTATGGGGAGGATAAACACACATGCAGGATTGAAATGATACGAACCCATTTTGCATTTTGACCAAGAGGAGACGGCACCAAGAACACATTGTTTTGAATCCATCAATATTTGAATAATTAAAGTATTTTTTCAATCTGTGTTTGAAAGTCAGAGTGTTGGATGGACATGACCACATTAAATGACAAGTTGTTTTGACACACTGCCGCAGAACATAAATCATCATATTTACTACCAATCTTAAGAATTACATGCAATTTATGAATAATAGTATGTTGTGTTTCATGTGATTTATTTGATCTAGTGATTTTTATTTTATTTTATTTACATTATACAAAACGTTGCAACAAGTCTCGTTGTCTAAGTCTATGTTGAATATTAAGGTTATTATATATTATATATTATGGTGATAAAAGTGCTTTTGAGAAATACAGTAAGAGTCGATGTCTTTTAAAGAAATATAAAAAAATGTGAGTTTTGCCAGAGAATCTCTTGTACTGACTGCTCTTCACTACATCATTTCACAGGCAGCTCTCAAAAAAGAAATCATATATAAACACAATTTATAAACTACATTCAATACTGAAAACTTGAACATTTTAAAACGCAGCAAAACTTCTTCCTGATCTTTAAAAAGATGAATCCTAACGTCAGTATAAGACAACATACAACGACAGATGCTAATGAAAAAGGCTCAAAGATTGTGAACTTCATGTTGCGTCCATCAGAGCCTGTGATCTAAAATCTGCATAATCCCTGCTGTCAATCTGTGGTCGCGGTTTAGACCTCCTGTCTAAAATCCTCCAGCTGCAGGAGTATAAACACATGCACTCACATTACTGTTATTATCACACTCAGACTGGGAAATATTATAATATGGCTATCTTTGTGGCCTGGAACATCCAGCTCTCCCTGATATGAGCAGATTTGACAGATTAAGCTTTTTATAGCCTGATGGTTTGAGAGAATTGAGAAAATAAGCAGTCAGAGTGTGTTTGACTGATGACTTGTATATGTTGCATGTTTTATTTTCCTGCAGCCCATCTGTGACTCTACTGATAAAGATGATCCATTTTGTGCACACTCTAGGCTACCTGGTGATTAGGACATTAGCAGAAAATCATCAATGTGTTTTTTGTCCTCCCAAAATAGACTTTTAGAAATTGGCAAGCAAAAATATACCAGGCAAAGACAAAGAGAGAAGCTGCGGACTGATTCAGTGAATACATGACGTCAGTACACAGGAGGTGCTGCGCCCACCTGCTGGGTTAAAGATGTTGCACACTATAAAAAAT
Organism: Thunnus thynnus; assembly: GCF_963924715.1. Taxonomy (NCBI): domain Eukaryota; kingdom Metazoa; phylum Chordata; class Actinopteri; order Scombriformes; family Scombridae; genus Thunnus; species Thunnus thynnus. The sequence goes on from NC_089529.1 coordinate 3,343,834, forward strand.
TAAATCACACATGACAGAACATACTGTGCTCACAACACCTACAACAGTAGGGAAACACATCAATCTTAAATGTGATTCTTCGTTTATGATGTGTGACGCTAGAAACCGGTAACACAAAAGCATGTACAGTAAGCACTCTGTGGTTGAGCACTCAGTATGCAGCGCATCTACTCAAATTTCATCATTATGAGTGTGAAACACACCATTGGAGGCAACATAGCAAACCAGCCAACAAACACCAACTTCATTAGTCTCTGTAAGCAGCTGCTTCTTCCCCACAAAACAAGAGAAAGAAAAGGAAGAAAAGGAGATCTCACCAGTCAGAGGCCTCCCATTACTACGGCAACATAGCTCACACAGCCAAGCATTGCACAGACGCTGGTTGCCATGGTTATACTGTAATTGTACTGGCTAAAGAATTACTCTACAAGCAACACAGAGGAACAAGAAGGAGAGAGCTCTCACTCTGTTGTCCTTTTTGAATACAGTAAACACTGCCAGAAGTGGCTGTAAATGTTCTGCCTTTGTAAGTTTTGTAAATATATAGAATTTGACTTTTTGTAAATTTGTATAAGAACATAGGAAATAGCCATACTGCACACTGATAACCTGAGGCGCCAGATGGTTTCTTACACAGAACCATCTCACAAGTCATCCATCGAAACTGTTTGGAAAAGGGCAGGCACTTTCAAAAAAATACTTGGCAGGTGATTGGATGAACCATTTGTCTATCATCGTCTTTCCTCGCAAGGCGGCTGGATTTGTGACGCTGATTTGTCCGAATTACCGGTAGTTCGGACACAAGCACATAACTTGAAGCCTGTAAAGATGGATTCTTGAGAGATCAAGAGATCCAGCTGCCTCACAAGGTAATAATAAATTATATTTGCAGTGACATTCATTTGATATTAAATGTGCAGTGTCTTTTTGTTTAAATTTGTGATGAATGTACAGCATACTGTATATCCAGTATGCACATTTACTGTAACAAGTGAATAATGACAGCTGTTGCAGGTTATCATAAGATGGAGACAGATTATATTTCAAGTGTCATTGCACTCAAACACTTCAGCAGCTGATTTCACTGATTAGCACACCTTCAGTCTGCTAACGAGCTGCTGCTGTGTTGGTCTAAACAATGGATCAGTGGATGAGGCGCTGTTTGCCCTGAAGTGATTCTCAAAGGAGGATCTTCCCCTGCATATAAATCCCACACTTATAATGATTAGAAGACCCAAAATACAACTGTGGCTTTACCATACATTGTGCCAAGTACAGTTTAGGGCAAAAAATCATTTCATGTACGGAGACCACAGGACTATATAAATGACGTAAGTTAATATGTGTTTGTCTGTGTGTCATAACTTAGTAAAGGGAGATTATAAGAGAGTAACGCATTGAAAAACACACGCCCATAGCAGCATACTGCAGCTGTAAGGAGTCCTGAGATCAGCACAAATCACAGTGCGTTCATTGCACTGTCCAACATGAACAGAATTTAATGAGAATTAGATTCTGCAGCTCATGAGAATCCTTCATTTGGATGTCTCAAAATCCATACATATACATTATATATAATACAATCCTAACAAACATAACAAATATACATGTAAAAAACACATTTTGATCCATGTTTTCCAAAGAATACTGGTCAATATTATGTCTGTATTTTGCTGACATCTTGTGGTGATCAGAGGGATATCATGTCAATAACTTGCTTATGCCACATGATATCTCAGTTATAACAGGATGGTAATATGATGTAATATCAATAAATTAGCCTTCCACCACCATCAAATATCACAAGGATTAGAGACTTGATGTCAAAACAAGATCTAGATCAACTTGTACATGCTTTTATCTCTAGCAGGCTGGACTACTGCAACGGACTGTTCACAGGTCTGTCTGATCAGACAGATTCAGCATATCCAGAATCCTGCAGCCAGGGTTGTAACAAGGACCTAAAAAGCTCAGCATATAACCAGGTGTCAGATCACTACACTGCTTACAAGTTTCTCAGAGAATCAACTTCAAAATAATATTGCTTGTTCATAAATCATTGAACGGTTTAAGTACTAGATACATATCAGATCTCCTTACCCGGTACAAACCCTGCGGATCTCTCAGGTTGGCTGGTTGATCCCAGAGTCCAAACTAAACATGCTGAAGCTGTGGAACATTTGCCAGAAGAGCTAAGATTTGAGACACCACTGACTACTTTCAAATCCAAGCTAAAGACCTTCCTGTTTGCCGTTGTTTTTAATTAGTGTAATACTCTGTAAAACTCTAGAGCTACAATTTAATATGCGTGCACAACTTATTGCAAACCAACTTGCACTTTTTATTATTGTCCTTATGATTTGACTTGCTTCTAAAAATTGATTTTTTTTATCTTGTCAAATTTAGGTGTTTGTATATTTTTATTATTTTTATTCTGTGTGCTTTTATTGTTATCATTTGTTTTTGTTATGTGCTTTGCCAGTGTAGTCTGGTATGAAATGTGCTCTATATAAATACATTTGCCTCGCCTAATATCAGACCTGGGTGGTCTCATTATGTCTCTTACTGGAGGACTGAGACTTGAACATATTTGAGGCTGGATGGATTATTTTCATTATAACAGATGACATTTCATTTCTAGTGCAAACAATGGCTGACCTGAGGTGAATTCCCATTTGTTTTGCTTTCCATCCTTTTCTTGAAATGAAATCTGTGCAAAGTTTTGTCTTCAATATCAGACATGACAAAGCCACAAAAAGTCGCCAATATATATCATCTCTTTATTAAATCTCTTTAGTGTTTATTTACTGCCCGTCAGAGGTTTCTGAACATCCTACAATATTGCACTTCTCATTTCTCAAAGTGCTCTTTACAAGTCAGTAACAAAGCAAATGACAAATGTCACACACTCAGACAAATAAAAGAACATCAATAAAAGGTACGCAGAAGAAAACGTTAATAGTAGCAGCGTTTGCTAGTAGTGTCAGGTGTGTTTGGACAAAAACAACAGTCCCATTTCATAAAAAGATTCCTCACACACTGACAAATAGCAGAGGAGGCTGGAGATGCAAATGAATCAATTTATTTCATGTGCAAAAAGTGACACAAAAAACATAACAAAAAAATGAAGTAGTTAGAAAGCCTGTTTATGTCTCTAGAGTCATGTGTAGAAGTTGTGCTGACGATGGTCCTTTGACCAAAACCTTCACTTTTTGTCACATTTTTCTCATTGTGGCACTTTTTGCACATGAAATAAATAGAATGAATAGCTTCTTCTACCTGTATGTCAGTGTGCAGGCAAAGTTTTTATGAAATAAGATGTGATGTCCAAAGATTTTCAAAAGCTGTCCATAATGAATGGAATCTTCAGCCTTTGCACTGCTGCTCTCAGAGAAGGACATGCTTCATCTGTATCACCTGCAGCTCTACCTGTTCTCACTGCTGGAGAATATATCTCTTTTCTGCATAATAATTTGTGTGAAATTGATTATTTTAGCGTTATATATACATTTCACTTCCCAAAGGCCCATTACTAAACATGCATAAGAGTGTTCACATGTGCTTCCCATGGTGGTTCCTCTGCATATTGAAAGAGTCATATAGAATCTATATGGAGGGAACCTGCTTGTCCATATTTGTGTTGGTAATATTTAATGTAGCTGGATATGTAGTTTTATAGCACAATGTCTTCCAACCCTCCAAAGTCTAGTTTAAGCCTCAAGAGACAAGCAGCATGAACATTTGCACATTTCATAAAATGATTTGTTGATGAGCGCCCCTAACCCTGATTCAGAACCAATCATGTGCTTAACAGGCCAATATATACTCTGTTTGTACTGTGAGTGTTTGATGATGACATGTGTGCAAAAACCATGTTCTAAAGTCTGCTTTGCCACATTTAGATTGTGGTCTAAAGTTACTGTCCACTCAGACTGAGAGAAAGACATAAATTGCTGAACATAGCGAGGGACAACAGGCTGTAGTTTTGAAATGTTTCTTTGCAAGAAAGAATAAGAACATGACTTGATGTGTTGCTCAGGGTTTATATAGTGATCAAAAGTATCGCCTGAGTTCTTGGAGCATGATTTAGTACAATAGGTCATATCAGTATCATGCATCTACATTGTGAAAGTCTTTTTCAGAGAGGTCATGATTGCTTGATAGTTAAATACAAGGTGCATGAAACCCTTGCTGATGATGTGGACCAGACAGTGTTTTCTTTTCAAATGATGTAAAAGGTGGAAGATGGATGGATTATAGAATATAGAATATTTCTTTACAATCTATCTATAATTGTTTTTTTCATCCCGATTTTCCATATTGCCATTTGCTATTTTGATCTATTCTGTACACACAATATGTATGACATGTCTGTCCATCCTAGAAGAGGGATCCCTCCTCTGTTGATCTTCCTGAGGTTTCTTCTGTTTTTTCCCTCTTAAAGGGTTTTTTTGGTGGATTTTTTATCTGATTTGAGGGTCTAAGGATAGAGGGACTGTAAAGCCCCCTGAGGCAAATTTGTGATTTGTGATTTTGGGCTATATAAATAAAAATGGACTTGGCTAGAATATTCTTTTAAAATTGCCATTATCTTCTCACAGGGTTGTCGATCCTGAAGCCTCCTCCAGTGAAGTGTGGTTTGCTGCTCAGCTGTGGCAGCGGTTCCAGCTGCTCCACCTTGGTCTTGGTCCTCTGCTCACTGAGGAAACACACAGAGCACCAAGACATAAGAGAATAAATGTGAGGATTGATGTCTAGGCAGGACTTTAGAGAATCTATCCATGCTTTCATCTCCAGCAGGTTAGATTACTCTAGTCTTCTTTTCTCAGGTCTCCCCAAAACAACTCTGGCAACTTCAGCTCATTCAGAATGCTGCTTTGACTTCAATAAAAGGCATGCAGAAGAAAAAGGCAATAGTAGCAGCGTTTGCTAGTAGTGTCAGGTGTGTTTGGACAAAAACAACAGTCTCATTTCATAAAAAGATTCTTCACACACTGACAAAATAGCAGAAGAGCCTGGAGATGAAGATGAATCCATTTATTTCATGTGCAAAAAGTGAAACAGTGGAAAAATGTGAAAACAGGGGACGTGACTTTTTGTCACATTTTTTATTGTGACACTTAATGCACATGAAGTAAATAGAATGAATAGCTTTGTCTGCTTTTATGTCGGTGTGCAGGCAATGTTTTTATGAAATAAGTTGTGAGACCGACCAGTAGATTAAGCTCACCTGTGAAGCTTTTTCTGGCTCAGGTACTTCTTCTTGATGTTTGCCAGCTCATTGGCCAATCTTTGATTCTCACTTTTGTACTCATTCATCTTTGAGTCGACCACTCTCAGCTCAGCTATCAACGCCTGTGGAATCAGAGACAAAATATCAGTTTTGTTTATAGATATGTATATATATTGTATGTTGACCATTTGACTTTGGTAAAAATGTGTCAATGAAAGGATTGGCTGTCTGAAGCAATATGGACTCACAAGTCCAAAAATAAATAGACACAGATCTAATGAAGTTTGGCATTTCTTCTTGCAATATACTATAAATGTTGGATGTTGTTTTGACGCAATTTGTTCTACATAATTAAAATCGTTCCACTGACTTTTCATACAAGCCTTCATCAGATCAGAAACATATTGGGGCTTTCATTCTGACAAAGGCCTTCACTGGACCAATTTTTTATGGAATGATTTTATTTGCAGAACAAGTAACAACTGTTGTCTACACTTGCATGTTTTTAATGGACACTGAGGATTTTGAGGGACTAAAACATATAGTTGACTTGGGAAACATTGAATCTAATGGGGTCAAATAAGACAACATGAAGGACTGGGATACTACAAGGAGCTGAGGACCTTGAGCTTTTTGGTTCTCTCTCTGATCGTCCACTGGCAATGCTGGAGCTGCTCCGCTGCCTCTGGACCCGGCTGCCGGGCCAGAATGTGCTTCAGCTCCACATACAGCTTCTCCTTTTCCTTGGAGGGGAAATATGAAGGAAGGAAGAAAACATTTATTCTGATTATTTCAATTAGGAAAAGGCACCAAAACTTGCAACTCCACTCCAGATCTGGTTTAAAGCCACTATGTGTTTGTAGAAAAATGAAAGAATACAAGAAAGGCTGGTGTAGTCTGTGTGCTGCTTTGAGCTCATTCATTGTCAGTGTTGCAGGGTGCGGTCTGTGAGGGGGCGTGCATCGCTGTATGCCACAGCGTTTTCCTTGATGCTGCCACCAAATAATGTCCAAGTCAAACATTTTCAGGCAGAATTACTACAATACTGATCTAAGCAGCACAAGATATATTTGTAATCACACATTCCTCGCTGAGAGAATTGAAGGATATAAAAATATTGCTATAAATTGTTTTAATTTATCAATTTAAGTCTTACAAAGTTGAGTAAACAGCAGAAACCTAAAGTAAATCAATATTTGCTGTGAGCAGCTTTGCCTTTAAAACAGCAGCAGTTCTCCTCGGTTCACTTTAACACAGTTTTTCATGGTAACTTGCAGGTAGGTTGTTGTAACCATCCTGGAGAAAGAATGTTCCTCTGTGGATTTATTATTTAGTCCATCTCAGGTGCTTCTTCATGTAATCCCAGATTGACTCCATGATGTTGAGATCAGGGCTCTGTGGGGGCCAAACCATACCATCTGTTGTAGGACTCATCATTCTTCTTGTTGCTGAAAATAGTTCTTTATGACTCTAGCTGTATGCTTGGGGTCATTGTCGTGTCATGAATAAATTTTGGACCAATCAGACACCTCCCTGATGATATTGCATAATGGATAAGAATCTAAACATCTAGGGTACCTAAAACTTTTGCACAGTACTGTATCTTATTCCTGCTCCAAAAAACTATTAAAAACACATCAATCAGCCACACTGTTGCACTGGGTGACATGTTCCTTCATTACATATACAACCAAATGTGGATTTATTGGCCACAGAAAATAGTCCCCAACAAATGCAATTTTTCTTGCTGTTTGAGCACCATTTGTGAGCACCGTTTCAGTGCTTAAAATAAACGATTTCTTATTCTTTTATTATTCTGCATGTTTGAGGGTCTGCCTATTAACTTGGCTGTCATCGTCTCTTAGTGTTAGCATCTAAGCAGCTGGCTGCTGTTCTCCCAATAATGACTTTCCCATATGAATACAACAACAGAGGCTGAAGGGAGGTAATGCTCCTTTTTGGAGAAATCCCATCGCACATTCTCCAGGGTAACGCCATGTTACCCTGGAGAATGTGTACACACTGAGAAGTGAAGGGAGTGTTACCTGTAATAGGAGTTCTCTTTCCTCAAGCTCTTGAGTTTTGGCGATCAGTCGTTTCTGTAAGGACTGAATCTTCTGGATGAGTTCGTATTTGCTGGGGTCACTGCCCTGCAGGGGAGAGTCACTGACATAATGTTAATGGCCTGACCTTTTCCTGTTCGAATAATGAGGTTTATTCTGCTCAAACAGGCCAAATGTCTGTCGGAGAGATACCTTTGAATATCTTTCACATAAATAAAAAAATAACAAATATGGCAGTGATGTTTTCAAGCTAACCCACACAGACACTTCTAAACAAGTCCTTCACCTCCAGTCGTCTCCATCTATGAATATTTATGGGCTTCAGCTGTTCCTCCAGCACACTGTTCCTCGTCCTTTCTCTGAGCAGCTCCCTCTGCAGGTGGAACAGCTCTCGTCTGCAACACAGCAAATCCACTGTAGTATTTCACACGATGTCTGACCTTTATACCTAACTATATCTGATCTAAGAAAAACAGGAAATACCAGCAAAGCAAAAAGCTTCTGGTGCTTGGGCTGGTTACAATCATAATCATATCATGGAGATTATTCCTACCTCCTACTCTGTATCTCTCTCCACATCGCTCCATCGTGCACTTCTATCCTACATACAGTTCTCTGTAGGTTATCTCATTCTTTCTCCATCCTGCCCTTTGTGCTCAGTGCTCATGTCCTGCCCTCCTTCCTCTCTTTCTCCAAATTCTTCTCTTTTCTCTTTATCCTGCTCAGCCTCTCTTCTCTCTTTTACCTCAAGTCCTGTGTGTTGGGTACAGTCTTGTCCAGGATGTTCTTCTTGCGCCGGAGCCTCTTGATCTCCAGCTTGAGGAGGTGGATGTCTTCCATCCTCTGGTTGTAGTGGAAGTCCCCCTTGCTCAGGATCGATTGCTGGATCCTGATCTTCTCATACAGCAGGGCACGCTCATCGTTGCGGTGTAGCAGCTGCTTGCCCAGGTTGTCCCGCTCTCTGATCACCTTGAGAGATGTTTCATCCACAAATAATGAGACACAGAAAGGAAACCCCATTTCAGAACTATATCTGTCATTCTGTCTTTGGGTGCTTCTCATTTGTCTTAACACTTTGTGTTAACATGAGACATTTCTTTTGAATGTATTAATTATTTGCATCTAAATTCATTGATATTCTGTTTGCATATGAATTACTTAATAATCTGGGTTATGATGAGAACCTGAGGATAAAGGTGACATGAAACAAGACAGCCATTCTCTACCTCTTCTTCTCTACCTCGTTCTCTATCTTTACCTGTTCCAGTTGTTTCCTCTGTCGGATTTGCTCGTCATCACCGTCGGCTATAATCTTCTGCAGTTTTTGTTGCTCTGCTTTCTGACTGTCAATGCGCTGCTTTGTTTCCTCCAGCTGAAGCTTAATCATCTGCAGCTCCCCCTGTAGCAGGACACAGAGAGGACACACACATGCATACACAAACGCTATTCAGGCTCCGTTATGAAAGTGAAAAAACACTGGCTCTCTTTGGCTTAGATGCTGGTTAGTGGTTTTCCCAGTACTACATGTACTTGCCATGACAACTGTCAACTGAATGCAATGTTAAACAAAACACATGGAGTACAATGAGCTTCTTGTGGTAGAACAAACTGAAGTTAAATCCACAATTATTTATTTAGCAGACTAACTAAAAGGGCAAAATACCAATCTGAATGATGATGAGGAGCTCAGAAGCACTGAGGAAGATCGGGCTGTGGTACCTTGAGAGTCTCATTATCCTTCTCTAAGCGCTTGTGCTCCTGCTGATCTTTGGCAAGGGCCAGCTCCTTCCCAGTGATCTCATCTCTCAACCGGGTGACCTGGTTGTTCATGGTCTTCATCTTCCTCTTCATCTCTGCAATCTCTTCCTGAGAGGCGGAGAGACAGCGGAAGGAGGAAAAGAAGAAGCTGGCTGGCTGACTGTGTGATTAACAAACAAACAGCTTTGGATGACAACAACACTTCATTCCTACCTGAGCCTCGATGAGGTTTTTGCTGTACAGGTTTCTTTCAGACACGACAGACTCCAGCAGGTTCTCTTGCTGTTTGAGCTTGCACTCTGCCTCAGTGACCTTCTTCCTCCAGTCAAATATCTCCATCTCTTTTACTTCTACGTCATTCATTTTTTGTTGCACCTGCAGAAGAGAGGAAAAGCTTATTCCTGCTTTATTGATGCTCGCTACTACTATAAAAATCATCTTGTAAAATTCAAATAAATTCAAATAATGAAATCCAATAATCTAGTCGTTCTGCGTTGACCTGCCTTCTGCATGAGGTTGCTGGTCTCGTTGATGTAGCGGTCACGTTCTTTCTCCAGCTGCTGGATGATCTTGCGCTGCTTCTGGGCCTCCTGCCGGTAGCCGCTGGTCTCGTGTTCCAAGGTTTTCTTGTCCTGCTCGAGGAGCTTCACCAGGTTCTGCTGTTTCTCAGACGAGTGCGCAGCTTTGATCGTGTTCTATTGATTGGGACCGTAGACACATATACAGTTACATGAGGAAATGTATGTTAATTCTCAGGTTGAATGTGTGTCTCAGCAGATACCTTATTCAAGATGTCTCTCTCTCTGATCAGCTCGTCTATGGTTTTCTTGTCAGCTTCAACTTGCTTTTGGGAAGATTCAAGATCTGCAGAGGGAGGAAGATGAGGACAGCTTGTATTGACAGTGACAATGATGAGAATACAGACAGTGATGATAATACAAAGTACAAAGAGAATGAAGTACATCACTAGGATCAGTACATACAGCACAGTGCCAGAAACAAACACATGGGCTGTGATAAGACATGGCCATTTCTTCTTCTCTCAGTCACCTCATAAAGTTGTTGAGCCTCCTGCCAGCTCCTGCAATCTATCCATCACCCCGATGACCCTTATTTATGTAAAAGTGCATTTTTAGCTCAGATAAACCTGCTGATAGTATTTAGAGAACTATGTCATTGTCATGGACTCTGTTCTTTAGGATTTCTGTGTTACACATCTGTTGTCCAGTCTTTTTGGTCATTTGGTTTTGCTCGTTTATAATATTTGGTTGGTTGGTTTGAAGGACTTTCTTGCACTCTTGGTTAGCTTGTGGTGTTGTGTACTTGGGTTTATGTTCATGTTTATTCTTGGAATGTTAAATATATGCTGGGTTGTATAAAGAGTATTGTGTTTTCTGGGTTTTGGTTTTCTGTAGCTGTGTTCCTGCACTCCTCTCTGTCTGTTTTTCCCCTCCACATCTGCCCTGCATCATGTTCGTCAGCCCTGCCCTGGTCCCAGTGTCTTCCCAGCGTATCAGTTCCCATCCTGCCCTTGTGTCTTGCCACCTGTTCCTTGTTGTCTGCTTAGTTTCGTTTGTATTTAAGTTTTCTGTTCAGTCTTTGTCGAGTCATCTGCTCAGTTTGGTCTGTTCTGCTCAGCCTGCAATGTTCCTGTGTCTCAGCTTCTTTTGAGTTCTTCAATAAATATTCTGCCTTTCATCCCGTCTGCCTGCTGTCTTTTGCATTTGGGTCCACCTGCTCTGCTCTCCCTGTGACAGTCATTGTTAAGAAACAACATTTTCAGCAGCTGCTACAGTTCCACAGTTGAGTTCCTGCTCCACAGTTTCCACTATGATGGATTGATACCTGTTCCAGAATAATTCTCTGAATTTTCATTGCAGGATTAATGCTTCTAAATTAGAAATGACTATACTGGTATAATGATAAACAATACTATTAAAAAACTAGTATATTTTTATTAATTCACATTTTTGTTTTCTCTGTTCACTCATCTCATTTTTTTACCTTCTTCCAAGACCTCCAGATGTACATGTGTTGGGAATAATGTGTTACTCATTGTTTTGTATTGTACTATGCAGGGGCATTGTGAATTAGCAAATACATGCATATCCACATATGAATGTATCAGAAGACGTACTTGTGGGTATGAGTGGGATACTACCACACACACTTATGTTTTTAGACAGACTTGTGTGTGCACAAATCTGTAGATGTGTTGGGAAGATACACATCTGTATATTATGTTTAATGTTAGTAGTATAAATACTTGGTATAAAACAGTCTAAATAACTGCAAACATTCATACACATTTGATTTCAAATGCTCCTGCTTTTTTTGTCTTATTGGCTAATTGTCTATTTGTAATCATATGCTTGCATGTTGTACATGATGCTTATGATGAATGTTTAGGTTTCATCATCTCATGCCACACTGAGAACATATTTAAGCTTTAGACTGATGAGCTCACAGGGGCACAGGCAGGGTACACAGATGATGATGATTTATGTCAGACTGTGAAACACAAAGCGAGCTCCCGTACCCTTCTCCAGACCAACGATCTGAGCTTTCAATGTCTCCTTCTGCACGTCCACATCAGCTTTCTGATCCTCCATCTGGTGAAATTTTTTCTGGATGGCTTCTCTCATCTTTGTTTGTTTGGCAATCTCCTGGCGCATCTGATTCACCTCTTCTTCTCTCATCTGACAGGCGGGTGGAGTTGTATGAAGCATTACACCGAGGTAGCAGGGAGGGAGGAAGGTTTTGAAAAAGGAGATGAGAGTGGATAACAGATGTTGTGCGCACATATTAGGGCTATAACTCATTAAACAAATTTTCAATGTCTCTCTAGGAAATTAACTGAAGGGAACAAAACTGTTTCACATTGCTGAGGACAAATATAACAACCCTTTTAGGTTTTTACTGGGAGTATGAGTGCCCCCTCATGGTTCAATAGAAGAAAATCATTATCAGGTATCCTCCACTGATGTAGATTTGAGAAACTTCAGAGAAAAAACCGAGAAACATTCAAAGAAACAGCTTGTTATTCACTGCACTGATTGAGCGTGCACAACACCGGTGCAAGTTTCAGGATGTTTTCCGAAGTGAGTTGATGAGAAGTGTGTTGCTGGACCAACATGTACCTTGAGTTCATTTGTGTTCTGCTGGTTTTCTAAAGACAGGTGTTCTTTGACTGATGAGAGCTGCTCACACTCCTGCTGCAGCTTGGTGTTCTTTACTTGCATCTGCTCCAGCTCCTTGGTGGCTCGCTCATTCAAGATCTGTCACAGTCAGGGAGGATATTGAGGAGAGGCAGGAAATGATGTGTGTTTATTACAAAACAGTATGAGGTCTCTGTACGAGGTGTCATTTAGAAAATGAATCACTGCAAGTGATTCATTTTATCATTTAGTATTTAAGTGATTAACTGACAATTACATGCGTATTGGTTTTAAAATGTTAGAGTTAACTATCCTAAATGGTAACAGATGGCAGTAATGTGTTCTTTAAATGAATATTCTACTATTGTACCCTTTAGTTTTGTATACTGGTTTCATAGAATAGTTAACTGGCTTATAGCTTATTTATTTAAATATATTTTTGCTTCTGAATAGATGAGTGACAAGATAGAAAAGATAAGATGAAACCTGAATCATATGCTATGATTTCAACCTAACAGAACATCTGTGGGAGGTTTTGGAGGGTTTTGATGGTGCTCTCTACCGCCATTATTAAAACACCAGATGAGGGAGGGAGGGAGTGTTTTGGAGATGTTTGTTCCATCCCTCCAGCAGAGTTTCAGAGACAGAGAATCTATGCCAAAGTGCACAGAAGCTGTTCTGGGGGCTCATGAGGGCCTAACACCTTCCAGGTGTAGGTGTAAAACGTTTCCCACTCCTACCTGGAAACAAAATGCACTGCAATTTAGCCACTGGCACATTACATCAGCTGGTTCTGTAATAGATAATGATATGCTTCAGGTAAACCATGTGACTTTCATTACCACTGGGCTCTGTTTTATTTTTAATATTAGTATTATTTGGTAATTACTTAGCTGTAATTTAATTATTAACAGAGACAGTCGCAAACTACTCAAATGTCTCTCTCTGAGTGTTGATTAGGCTGCTTTTACTGTTAGAAAGGGACGATATCTGCACCATCACATATAGTTCCCAGCTAATCGTGGTCCAGTAAGCAATTTACACAAGTGTGATGTGAAAGCTTGAAGCCTCCAGTGCAGATATACTGAGAATGGATTCTGGATTTTTCAATCAGGGAGAAAGAGTTGTCATTTAAAGAATTTCTAACAAGGAAACTGAATTTTTTAATGGACATGAACAGATCAGACACAAAATTGTTATTCTAAGCTGAGTGTTTTTATATGTCTTAAATGTTTCTGGAAGGGATCTTTAAATTACAAGAGGACCAGCGAGTTCACTGAAGTAATTGGGGCTTTAATTGTTACTGGGCTGAGGATGAAAAATCACAGATACACTGTATGAAATCACTCCACCTACCCTAAGGAAACAAACTGCATCTGAATGGGGGCTTCAGACTTTATGTTGGTTTTATGTTTAATTTATCACTCATCTATATAACAGTTACATTACATTACACCATATAGAGTAGGTGCCCCAATCCTTTGTTCACCTTCAGCTCTTTCAGCTGCTGCTCCAATCTCTGCTGCTCCTCTTTGGCCCTTTGGCCCTGCAGATTCAGAGCTTTGATGTCCCCCATCTTGGTCTCCATGTTGACATGCAGCTGCTTCACCTCCTTGTCCAGCTTTTCCTTCAACCTCATCTCCCGGGAAATCTCATTCTGTTGCACTTGAAGCTCCTGTTGAAGCTGGATGTAGACACACAGAGCAGCAACAAGTTGGCATCAGAGCTGGATTTAATTTCAGGATCCCTATTAGAGTAGCCTCAGCATAGCAGTAGGTATTCTTTCCAGGGTTTACAGCTGGACTGGATTCACTTTCAAGTCTACTTTGCTTTGGCAAAATATTACATATTTAATTAGTTACATTAGAAGTCTGTTTTCTGTCAATGAGAATTTGATCCACATTTACCTGAGAGATATTCTCTAGAGCACTCTCCTTTTGGGCCTCTAACTCCTGCTGGGTTGCGATGACCTTGTTCAGTTTTTCTCTCAGACTCTCCACTGTTGTCAGCAGCTGGTCCCTCTCCTTGGTCACCTCCTCATTCATTTTTAGTAGATCGCTGAAAATACACATCACAGTTGGTCCCTTTCATTTTACCAATATACACAGTAAATTATGGAGAGCACGGGGGGGACAAATGTGTCACCTCTGCCTTTGGTCCATATAGAGGCCAGTTTGTTGTTCAGCCATTTTTGTTAGGTTGGCAACTTCTTCTTTTAAATTCCCGATGGTCTCTTTGTCCTTTTTCTCTTTATCATGAGCAGCATCAACCATTTTCCAGGCTTTATCCAGCTCCTAGAGTGTAAGCACAGGAACATTACAGCAAAAGTCTGTTAATGGAATGATGAATCTTGAAGGGAAAAAATGTAAAATATCATCTAAATATAATAAAATACAGTTCAGTCTACAGGTGGTCTAATACCCATGCTTGGAATTATGCTACATCAAGCCATACAAACTCTAAATAGCTAAATAAATAAAAAGATGTGCCACACAATACTGTAACCTCTTATAATTTGGCAGTATACCCTCTTTAGTGAAGTAATTGTTGTCTCATCTTCCTGGGACAGCTTCAGGGCAGCTGAGACTTTGGTTGAGGTGGACACAATCTCTGCATTCAGCTCCCTGCATTTGGACATTAGTCTCCTCTCATTCTCACGGGATTTCTTCAGTGCATGGATGAGTTTCTCATACTCCACCCGGATCTGGTCCATGCTCTTATCCCCAACAAGCTCATTGAGGATCATCTGGAACTCCTCCAAGGACTCAAACGTGTCATCTCCTGCTGGTCCTGGTTTCTGTAAGTACAGCAGAGACACAGACTACAAGTGACAATTTGTGAAGGCTGAGAGTGAGTTTAACAGGCTAGACTTGGCTCCTGTCCTGATGAAAAGAGAGGTTCCAGTCCACAGATAGGCTGCACAAAACAAATTACACAGGTACGTAACTTATGGTGTGTGAAAGTTATCACAGTTGAAATTATTTTTTTTATTTTAACTTTGACTTACTTACTTTAAAAAAAATAATTTTAAAGTGTTGACTTTATTTGAACATATACCTTACATTACGGTAAAGCCAATACATATTTGCAGAGTATTAGCGAACTTGCTACAGTTCACTTTCCACACGGTCTAATAGACGTCAAATTTGCAAAATTTCGACGACTTTGAACTTATTTTACTGACAATAACTTTAACCAGCGTTATTTTAAATGAATATACTGTATAAGTCAACGTTAAGTTGTTAACTTTTATGAGACCAAAAGGACTTACCTCCATTATATGAATCAAAAATTAAATGTAAAATAAGTGAGTCTTTAGAGCTAGCGTAGCATTGGTGTTAGTTTTGTCAATAGAATTGTTGACGTGAGTTGCTAAGCAACGACTGATCTCGCGAGAGAAAGAGCCGCTGGTCTGGAGGGTGAGACCACTGCTACACTGGAAAGTAACCGTGAGATTATACTAAATGTAAACAATGTCTGTCAAAGTCCTTCTACCAAGGATATTGCCCAGATAATTATCATTAATTCCATTCATTTAAGGATAAACTTAACATTTGCACTATAGCACAAATGTTTTAATGCCACTGTGCAAATAAATAAATGGGTAATCAACGAAATACAACATTGTACAACATATGTTAAATTCAAGTTTAAGTAGCACATGCTTGCCCAGTTTCAGAATGCTGCATACTGTACTTTCAATATGGCCCAAAACTGTGAGAGGTCCTTCAAGTAAGAGCTGGGCAGTAATATATTAGGTCATGTGTACCTTGTCATCATATATGATATAAGTTGAATTTGTATTTTTCAGGTCTTAAAGATAGAACTTTTTAAGTGAAGATATTTTAGTCATGGTAGGTAAAGCACAGGTGTAATTAATAACATTCATGATAGCTGCACTCCATTTAAGTTTCCCAGAAAATCATTCCTGTGAGTCAGTAAATGCCAGGGCCCTGCAGACATTTTGACACGTCAACATGTCAAAGCAGGAAACATTAATAACATTAATGATGGCTGAATCCCATTTAGTTTTTCCATATTCATAAAGCATGATGGTTCACCAGCATGGCTTCCTTGGACACTTCTACTGGGGTATTGTTAATGCTATCAGTTCCACCTGTGTTTTTACTGCTATTACAAGTCAAAATGTCTGCCGTGAAAACAGTCTCTTACTGGGATTACTGGGCCACAGGAACAGAGCCATCACATATGTTTTTATTTCCACTTGTGCTTTTCCTCTGACAAGTCAAAATTTTACACAAACTGATACAATTTGTTGGTATTAATGGTAACCCTTTCATGTCACAGTGGCTGCCTTTCATATGCCATGTTTTTGATTGCCAACTAAATATACCTACTAATGTGTGTGTGAAGAGTAGAAAAATGTAATAATTCCTTAATACCTAAATCAATGATATGATGGAGTGTATGGTTTAGTGCAACCCTCATCCTTGCTCCTCCTGGTCATCTTGATGCTCATGCTGCATGGGGGGTCTATGAAGATGGGCTCCAAGAAGTAGAAGTACATGTGAAAGAATTTTCATTCTTATGATGAGCAGATCTGAGTCAGACAGCAGCAGAAGGAGCAGGGCGGGTTTTTAATCTATTACACAATCATTTCCATTTCAATATGCTCCTCAATTAGGCAGCCAAGTATTCAACCAGCTTTTAATGTTCACATATTTTGATGCCACAAAGCTTTTTTTAATGCATGTATAGCTTTTTTATGGCAGATTTATTTTTGCAACATTAAAGTTAAGCACAGGTGTAAATAATTCTGTTAATTAACGATGGCTCTGGCATGCACAATACTGGAGTCCTGGAACCAGAACACCCAATATTGGTTACACCTGTGTTTGACATGTCAGAATGTCTGCCCTGACGAAGGTATGTTGCTTTTTTGTCTTTAAAGATAAAATATATGCATACTATTTTCTTATAAATAAAATAGTTTTTAATAGAACTAGACCAGTAAAGGCCTTTCAAAGGTTGAAATGTTAAGACTGTGTATTTGACCTTCAACACAAATATTAGATAGCCATTTGCTGTGGAGTATTTACCTCCTTTTTGTAGCCTAGTTTCAGCTTTGACAGCCTGCACTGTGTCAATGTCCATTAACCATCACTTGGAGTCAATAAAACCAAAGGAGAACTTTGAGAATATGATCATCCATGCTTGCAGTTAGCCACTGATAGTGTGCTACAGCTTACAGTACAGCTTCACTAGTGATGATGCACATGTAATGAAAGTTACTTACCCTCTACATTCACTTGGTGAGCTCCTGACTTTTCAGACTACAGTGGCCAGCCACATTTGCAACACTTTGTAATAACCAGTATACACTGCAGTGCAGCATAAGGACTTGCTTATTAATGTTCAGATGTCTCATCTCACCATGAAAGGACATTGCATCATCCAGAGTACTGATTGCATACTTCCTTCAAACCAATTTTGACCTAAGTGTTGAGTGACTGATTGCCAAAGGTTGCTGCTACCTACTTCACCCTGAACTACAGAGAGATGAGACTCAGTTACAGAAGCCTGAAGCTGGCAGGGATTCAGTCAAATGCTCAAAGACACAGGAGATATTTGTAGACATTGGGGGCATTTTTTCTTTTTTCCCCTGCATGCATTATCATCACTGATGAGGTTTAAGAAGATACCATTTCAATGAGCCACAGTTGTCCCAAGAGATATTCCAGACTTAAGTGATGGATTTTGATTAAACTCTGTATAAGCTTACTGTAGACCAAAAATATAGTAGGCTAAATATATATACTGTTATATAACATGCAAGTATGGTATATACCATAAAAGTAACTAAACTAAATAACTCATCATCTTTTGATGAAATGCATGTTTCCCTTTTTTTATGAGAGCCAGCTTAACTTTTTCCTTTGATACCAACATTAGTACATTATCACTGCAAACAAGCATGCTAGCAGCTCTGTGAGGCTGTACTTGGTAGAGCCTCACAGGTTTTAGCATGTTAACCATGTTTGGCAGGTTTAGCATGTTAACCATGTTCACCACTATAGTTTAGTATTTTGTTAATTATCACTTAACATTAAGTTTTTTAACTTTGTGTTAAGTGAAATCTATAGGTATTTGGTCATAAATCATAAATAAACTATTAGACAAATTAAAACTTTGACCTGATGATGGCGCCAGATATCAGGGGGTCGTCATAATAAGTAGTACTCTTAAATGTCTGCAATCCATATTGTGGACATTTCAGTCAGGACCAAAGTGGTGGACTGATGACAGACATTATCACAGGCCATGTCTCAGGTTGTTGGCTTAGTAATGGACCTAGTCCAAAAATGTTTCATTAACACCATGTTGATGTCTATCTATTCTGATGTGATGAGGAAATGGAAGTTCAATGGTAAAAGTCATGAACATTTCCTGAATCTGACTCTAATCTTGTAGCATTATTGAAGCAGCATTGAAATCATGTAACTATCGTTTGTTTTCAGCTAATTTTTCACTAATCTAAATGTTGATTGACATTGCTTTAAATGAACTATTTTGCAGATCATGATGTTGCTTTTTCATTGATTAGGGACAGCTTGTGCCAATTGGGACAAAAGCCATGTCCCCAATTTGTAAAATGCTGATTTTTGGGTCAGTGGTTAAGGTTAGGGTTAGGGTTGGGTTTAGGCAAGTAGTGCTTATGGTTAGGGTAAGTCTCCAGGAAATGAATGTTAGTCTATGTAAATAATCCAAAAGTGACGTAAGTAAACCTGTGTGTGTGTTTCCCATCTTTCAGACATCCACTGGTTTCCATTCATTACATTATTCTCATGAGAAAATGCAGTCTGCTGATTTATTTTTATATGTACAAATATGAAATGAATGGAAAGCAGTAGTTGTCTGGAACAGAAGGAAAAATACTTGCAAAAGTACACAGTACACAGGCATAGTGTTGATTGTGCTGAAAATAATTATACACCTTTAAATGTTAATAGTGCATCGAATGATGAGGACCAGTTTGCTCAATAACATGAAAAATCATCTTAGAAAATTTAAACATTTTAATAAATAAAAACTGATGTAATATACACCATTATGAATATACAACTACAACAAGCATACCAAGACATTTGAAATACAAAAAACTGACAGTTCAATTTAGTTGCTTTGAAAGCTTCAATTTTTAGGAAGAGTGGGGGTGAGCAGGAATTACAATAGCCATACATTCTTGTTAGTGTTTGTGCCAACAAATATAAAAAGCATGACGATCATGAGCACTGACTTCTCAGAGATGGTGAACATAAAAAAAAAAAAAACAACAAAAAACTGAATAGTTACATATCTGGATTAAAGATTTCCATGAAGAAACATTTTGAGGTACTGAGTTGTCTACTCTTGTAACTAACAGTGAACACACTCACATGTTTTTTTGTTTTCAGAAGGTCATAATAAGAAAAAACCCCATTAAAAATGAAGCCTGTAACTCAAACAGGAAGACTGAACTGTTAAGAGGAGACAATGAGTTCAGTTTGTTCTTCTTCCATTTGTATTGCATTTTGTGATGGGAAAAAAACCCCCAAAGATATCAGCTTCATGAAACTTGTACATAAACATTAAGTTTTCATGTATAGGCTCCAAAACGGTGAGTCGAGTGTTTGCAGCAAACTTTTTTTTTTTTTTTAAAGAATAGTTTTCATCTTTATAGAGACATTATTTCAATGCTCTGGTCTTCAAACATACTGTAGTAACACTGCAGGTCCCTTCTAAGGAACAACCTCCATCTAGTGGTGGGGTTTGGAGTTTGTTCTATTGACTCAAGAGATGCATGGAAGTCTTAATGTCACTCCTTCCTGTCACCGTGTTGATGTTGCTTATGCCGCACAATACAAGGGGACCAGCAGGTACTAAGATGGATTTAAATGTCTATGACGAATACCGTATCAAAGGTCATGGCGAGCACATCTGAATCACTTGGATATAACGTCTTTTCACCGTGGCTCAGCACCAAACACAATGTGTGTATACTATTTGCAACCACCTCTACATTAGACTTTGAAGCACTGTTGAAGTTCCGACTAAAACGAAATGAGAAAGTTGTAAACTCAACCCCAAGAAAAAAGTCATTATGGACAGGTGTATTCAAACGAATGTTCTCTTTAAATTTCCTTGCTTTAAAATTTGCCGCTCAAAATGTTAGTCCTATCTGATCTGCGTATTCCCTGAAACACACCACAGAACCGGGTCCAGTGACGACTTACCGGCCAAACAGCATTCCTACAGTACAGTACAGGATAGTGTAGCTACATTTTGTCTGAAGCAAGGAAATCACTAACTTAAAAAAAAGCACCACAGATGTTTTTAAATAGCACCAGTTGTCAGAATGTACAGGTATATGGTGTGTGTGTGTTTTTTTTTTTTGGCAATGTACAGCACTGAATTGAATGTCACCAATGTCTAGAGTAACTTTAGCAGCTGCTGCAATGCTCACCCTCCTCTTCTGAGCGAAAAGGCAAGAGAACGTTCGTCGCATTAACTTGCACATGCGTCTGCTTATAACAAAAAAAAACAAAACGAAACATTTGGATCCCCTTATGTCAGTTCAAAGCAGCATCATGAAGCACTGCGTCTGTTACATACATACTGTAAATATACGCTGTAAAACATTTCTATTTGCACAGTTTGTGAATCAGATGAATATACATTTATATTGATGTGCTCTGCTGTGATACAGATTGCAAGGGAGCACCATAGTAGGGAAAAAAAAACAAAAAAAGATTCTCACCATTCTTTCATGCTAAAAAATATTTTCAAAAAGATGTGAACGTGTGATTGCAGAAGCCAGCCTGGTAAACTGACCGGAAACAAATAGTAGACTTAAAGAGGAGCTACATCCCAAAAAACAACACGAGTGATCAGTGTGGTAAGATGACCGGCCCACAAATAATTCAACAATTACTTTTGCTATTCACACAGAACGGATGTCGCTATAAAAACTAGTTTGCTGTATCCTTTTTCTGAGAGTGTCTGTGTAATCGACAGTGAGATGTACAGTACAGTGACAGCCGTTTGGGTGCACCATTCTCTTTTTGTTTTTGTACACAGCTGAAAAACCTCAGACAGACGTCATATTTTTCTCTACTTTGTGTAAGACTTTGCATCGCTACAATATAAAGCAACAAATGGATATAAAAATAATAGAATATAGACTTATACATTCTTGAAAACAAGTACTGTCCCCAAATATAGATACTCATTACCATTTTGGTTCCATGACAATATATATGTATTTATATATAATTTTTTTTTCCTCTATATTTCCTGGCTCTATAATATTAAATTCTTAAACTAATTTCTAGCATTTAGAAGATTTCCATCACTCACATAGACGTTTGGTCTGTTCCATAATGTTATAATGTGTCACTGAAGCAGACCCTACACTACTCAGTTCCCACTCAGTCTTTAGTATAGTCGATGTGCATCGTGTTTTCTTCTACAAAAAAATATATATGACAAGGTATGCTTATTTGAGATATTATATACAAGGTGTAAGGAAACCTTTTTTTTTTTTAAATCTCAAATCCGTAATGCCTTATTGTACACTCAAGTTTGGACATTTATAAGATCTCAATACTTTCCTCTGTGTTGCTGTACGGACACACTGATGGCAAGTATCTGCAGTCTTTTGCGTTACACAAAGACTGATTTTAAACGAGCTCGGCTGTGTCTCAAGTTTGGGATTAAAGTCTCTGCCTCGATGAATCCCTCTGCTCAGCAAAAGGTGATATTTGTTTATTTTGCAATTTGTCTGTGATTCAGCCTTTACTTCCTGGAAGAGGCATTTAATTTCTCCTCTTCTTGTAAAGGATGTTCTTGACAATCACAAGAAGAATCTGATAGATTAACATATAATCTCATCATTTAAAGCTAATTGTGATGTTTACTGGCTTGTGAGATATCATTTAGTAGACTGTAGCAGTGGATTGTGATGTTATTACATCGCACCGTATCGCTGTATCAATTTGCAGTTCATGGCCAAAAAGATCATATCGTGAGCAGTCCTGACCATGAGTCAGAATACCTACACGTCTATTATTTACAGTAAATCACATGATATGATTCAACTCTAATTTGCTCAACAAATTGTTTTCTCTCTCTTTTTTTTTTCGAGGAGAGAAGGACAATGATATGGCAGTTATCGGTGTAGGGTGCAGTGAGCTCGGGGGGGGGGGGGGGGGGGGGGGCAGAAAGGTGCATTTCAAACAACAACGATAGTAAATAACAACAAACTTTTTTTTGTACTTGTGCGGCATGTGTTAGCACCAGAGATTCTCCACTCTTGGCATGAGATAAAAGCCTCTTCAACACGTCAACAATACGGTGATAAGTCTCTCTTAATGCATGGTAAAGTCAGAGAAGGACGTCAGACTCTTCCTTCTCCTCAGCCCGAGAGTCCAGAGGGATACAGTACTGAGATTTTCTTTACAAATTTTTAATGTGATTTAAAAAAAAAAAAAAAAAAAAGTGTGATGCTTTTTTTTTCAGACACCACAAAAATGACTTCTCAGCTTTATGATATCTGAAAATGTGAAGCACTATCAGGGGCAAATGTTATATATGTGAATGCAGAGCTACTGTCTTTATAATTCATGGAAAGTCTGAGCTAAGGTATTTCACAAAGAATCAATCATATTCTAAAATTTACATCTATGTACTGCACTTAACACAAGCCAGACTGCAATTTGACAAATATAGCATTAAATCGACTCGTTTCTTTTTACTTCAGACGACGGTTCGTAGCTAACATGGACTATAAAAAATATCAATCGATAGACGTCACGGAAGTAGTAAAGAGCTAATCTACCTGGCCCTAAGAACCAAATCATCTGGAAACTATTCTGGATGTTTAGATCCACGGCACTTGTCTAACTACATGGCATGTGCTTTTATTGCATCTCAATGCCACTGTGTCTTGAGGGTCAAATGATTTTAAAATTTGAATGATAAGTCTCGCTGTAAATCAAATAGAATCTAGTCAGATTTAGCGTAGCATTAGGATTACGTCTGCCAGTATAGGAGGTGGTTTACTGAACTGGTTGTCCATTCTTTTTTTGTCCTGTGCACTGCTTTTTATAGTCAGTTTAAAAGCATTACTACTTACTTTGATCTTTCAGGCTTTTTCATTGGCTTTTTGCTGAGAAGTTTGGGATTAAACACATCACTGTTGCCACACTATTCTCGCACATAACAGCTGCAGCATGTTTGCTCCCGTAGTGGCAAATTACCCCGGTTTTGTCAGTAGCATTCAAATGTTTATACCATGCAAATAATTATCTTTCGCTATACACTATGTACACGGACACATTTCTCAGTGGCACATAAAGAGGTATACAGTAGTTCTAATGTCGGGGTGGATGTGACTCTCACCCTCAGCCTTGTTTAGATGTTTCACACTGTCCTCACTTCATTTAAGTCTCATTAAAGCCCTTGGGTGATGAAAGAACGGCACAGTCACACAAAGCTACAATTTCCCCACCACCGCCGCTTTGTTTGAAGAGCTCTATTGTGACTTTGAGTTTTCAGGGTTTTTCTCTAAATCGGTGTACTCAAGTTTTCATGGTATTCATTCTCTCTACATTCAGCCAAAACATAGAAAAAAATGAACCATAACTGAACCTTCACTATATACAGAATAATTTACATTTCAGTGCTTCAGGTTCAGTTATTTTGATCATTTTCGATGTGGTTTCCCTAAAGAATTTCGGAGGCGACTCGGACCTCTGCTGTGCTCTGAGGGAGACGTCACTTTTAACTTGAAAAATATATCCTGGCTCTGTGAACACAGTCACAGCAGTATCTACAGAAAAATAATTCCCATATTGAAATAAAAAAATGGGGATATATTTCATATTAATTTCTGTACCAGCATGCATATTATTAACCAATTTTAATAAAATATGCAATTTCTTATTTTACAGTAGTAATTATAGACCTATTATATCTACAAATTTCAATATAGAATCTTTTGTATATTTTAGGTCTTTTTCCACATCTGTCTGTTGTTTCTTTTTAAATGCAGGATTTTTACATGGAGCAATATGTTCAGTGTGAAGTTGGCATCAGTTTATGATTTCACAGATGTAATATACGTAATTAATTGTAGAATTAATCTCTCAACAAAAAACAGGACAATGGGTATGTATGTATGTATACTGGGACAATATGTTGGTATGCAAATTACAAATATTATTGTTAATACAGTTAGTTTTGTTTTAATTAAAACTCTTTAAAGGAAGTTGCAGGACTTTTCAACATCTGTCCTACTAATCCAATATTAATCACATTCCAAAACCACATACTTGGTAAAAAGTGGTGATTTCTTCAATAGAATTTAAATCTTTTTTAAAAATTTTTTTTTTTACTTAATATGGATCATGGATATTGTTTTTTCTCCACTTAGCAGCTTTGCTATCAGTAAGGAAGTACTATCTCGCTAATTTCTTATAAATGTAAATATCGTCCTGAAGGTCCTAACAGGGAAATTCATTGTGAATTGATAGTAATCACACTGTCCCTTTAGTGTGTTACCCTGCCCGTTCATACACAGCCAAAGTCCATGACTTCTGTCCCCTCTATCATGCAGGCCTAGAACGTCTTTCACCGAAACAAACCCAGTGTCTTCATTCATTCAGCTCATTCTCTACGGAGCTCTGCTATGAGGACCCACAGCAACACAAACATCAGAAGTGAAACTTTCAATAAAACCAAAACGTCCTTCTGAAAGGAAAGTAAAGCACTCCTCTTTTTAAAAAAATACCATCCTATAAACAGCATAAAGACAATGATATTTAACAGCAAGAAGGCACAATTACACACTTTCCTTGTAGAGTATGATGCATAAAAGTGCCTGCAGTTTTTCAAATATCACTGTATGTTATAGTAAAGGCCTTTATGGAAGAGGAGCTCCATATTTCTCTTTCAGTGTGATTTTGAATCCAACCACCACTCCAACAAGCGCCTTCTAACCACTTTTATAGCCTTTTCTCCTTTCTTTATATAAAAAGTTACAGCAATTATACCATTATGAAAATGCAGGTGGCATTTGCAATTAGCATTAGTACAGCATTACTTTATGGTTTGCTTAGCACCTTAGGCTGACTCTACTGCTAAAGCACTCATGATGACATGGCTTCTGACTGATGTTTTTCAGTCAGCATAAGATCATTTAGTGCCTTACAAAGAATTTAAAAACGGTGTTGGTGTCACATGGTGGATCCTTATTTTCTTCTTTCTAGTTTATCTAAGCAAGCCAAAACAAATTGTGTGCACGGTTCTTCAAATACCACAGCATTCACATCAGTGGGCAGTAGCCCTAATGAATACAATCTTGCTATTTGCTGATAGTGGATTTGTCAATGAATTGTCTTCTATGTGCATTTCATGCCACTTCATTCTCACTGAAATTATTCCATCTGACTTTGTTTGTCTTTGGAAACAGAGATTGTAGTTTCAGTTTAGTTACAGATGTTAACATTGCATTTTACAGATTGTATTTTAATTTCCACAAGAGGTGCATTATATATATAGATGTTCCAACGTTGAATAATTCATCATAAATAAAGGCACTAACATATTTACTAAAACACTTTTTAAACTGCTAAAGCAACCAAAATGCATCTGTACGATGCTTTAATTAACTTTGTTCCACTACGCTGGATACGGTCGAGAGTCAGGACACTTTTTAGAAAAACGCTCTCGAGAGACTTAGTGATAAGCATTCCCTGCATGGATGTAAATAAGAAAAATGAACATCTCTTCTTCTCTCAGTCAAATATGACAGGAGAGGTCGGTTGTCAGAGAATCATTTTAAAACCTTGATACTTCCCCTTTTAGCCAGCGTTGACTGTAGAAATAGCTTCATCAATCAACCAAATTTAGTCACTTTAAATGTGGCTTATTTCAGAAGACTATGTTGGAGTTGAAGCTGCGACAGAGTCTTTGCTCAAAATCACAATCAAAAAAAAAAAAAATACATCAATAAATAAATAAATACATAAAAACTGCACATTACCAATTAACATACCTATGAGCAATACCACTCCAAACACATGTCAGCAGAGCATGGATACTGCTTCCATGTTGTATTAGGAGCCCAAGATATGCTGCAAGTGAATACACCTTATGAAGAAACCGAGCACCTT
Organism: Thunnus thynnus; assembly: GCF_963924715.1. NCBI lineage: Eukaryota > Metazoa > Chordata > Actinopteri > Scombriformes > Scombridae > Thunnus > Thunnus thynnus. The sequence continues at coordinate 3,370,220 of NC_089529.1, forward strand.
TTGAGCAAAACTGAAAAAAACGGCAACAATAGCTTGTAGTGTAACATCATACACCCATCCTCTGACTCTAAAATATGACGCAGCTACAGCGTGTGTAACATGTGATATAGTTTCTGATGTTATGGCACTTCCTCTATTCATCCAATAAATAAATAAATCATTTTAGCGCCTTAGTATCCACATTTCAGTTCGACAGGCAAATTTAATCAACTCAATCACTGGAATCTTTCAAAAGAAAGGTAAACATAAACTTTTGGCTCACTGTGTTGCCTTCAATGCCACATACTGTCTCTTAAAGGATGGCTGTGCGCTCAGCATTTTCATTTTTAAAATGGCAAGCACATAAAGAGACTAAATACAAAGGCTATGAATAGAAAATGGACAAAAGAGGCAGGTACCTACATATGCGTGCACAAATTGCAAATAAAAAAATAATTAGAAATAAAAATTAGACTCAAGTGAAGCAGGCAACCAACCAGAGGCTCCATTAAGGCCAAACAAAGCCATTGTTCTCTATGCCCTCTAATATGTAGGAAAAAATACTATCATATACTATGGCACACAATCCTATCCTCCACTATGTATGGATGTTTTTTTTTTTAAATTGAATTGTTTTTGGCATGACTATAGTATTTTTCTGAATAGGATTTGGAGCCCTCTACACTACCTAAAGTAGAAGAACTGGAGAAGATGTAAAGGAACGGACACAAATGTATGGAACTAAATGGAAAGATTTTGCTCCAGTGCAAACTGTTCGAAGAAATGAAAAGCTAAAGACAGAGTTGATGAGCGGTTAATTGGAGCAATTAAACGACTTCATATTGGATCAAATGATTTTCTTCACGTTTCTCACTTAATGTAATCTGATTGAAAAAGTTTGTAATCAGTTTAGCATTGTTCATTGTGCCTAATGGTTTGTTAGAAGATTGTGTGAGCTGCAAACATCAGCTCCTGGTGAAACCCTGTGATTCACTGCTGAATGACATCTATTGAATAAGTAGTTCCATATAGTGAAAGTCAATAGAAGAAAGTAAAGTAGTCCGGGGTTGTGTTTCTGTTTGTCAGAAAATTCCTTAAACAACAAGCCCAAATCTTGATCATTTACAACAGAGCAGAAAAATGTGAATTTTTTGTGACAGAATTATCATCCTAAAGATAAATAAACGGAATAAACTCAAAGTCTGTTCATCTAACAAACTTGAAAGAAGTACATACAGCATATGAATGAATAACAAGAACACATCATTACAAAAGATGTGAGCGGAGCATAATGACTAAAAAGATGAAAAAAGGCTAGTTTGTTCTGCTGGCTGATCCCGGTGGTTGTGTGGTCTCGTGTCCTGTGCTCTGAGGTATACTTGGTAGGAAGTGAGAACAGCCATATTTGTGAGGCGAGTTTCTCGGCAGATTAAGAGACGTTGCTGGCGGAGAGGATCTGGTGGAAGGTGCTGCTGTAAACGGAGACCCGCAGGGCTTTTTCGGGGGTTTGGATTGGCTCAGCACAAGAAACATGACCCAAGCCTGGAGGAGCTTTTCAAATTAAAACGGTAATACTGGAGTAGGAAAATTGGGATTTTAAAATAAAATGGGAAAAACGGGAGTTGGTAATCAAATATTGCTTCTTTTTGACTATCTTTTTGCACTGGAGTAAAACTTTGGAAAACTCTGATTTGAATTGCTAGAAGTCAATATTTTTTTAAAGGGAATACTACTTGATTTAAGCATATGCAGGACATTCTTAGGCCTTTGGCCATCCCAATCAGTAGTTGTAAAAACAAACATTTTCAGAGGGAAAGCCTCAATCTGTGATGTCAGTCACTTTACCAATGCTGCTGTATTACTCACAGTAAATAGAGACCATCTGTACTTTTTTTTACTGAAAAAAAAAATGTTTTTTTTATATTTATCTTATTTCTGGTTCTTTGAAGTTCATTTGTAGGCATCACAGATTGTCAACATGGCAGAATGCTTACTTACGCAGATTGAACTGACCAAGGGCTGTGCTACAGAATATACCAATCTGAATGCTGAAATTTAGTGCTATTCCCCTTTAAAGATCACAAACTGCAAACATCTTTAGTTGATAGTGTTGTTTTTTTTCCAACTGGGATGTAGCTAGTGTTATTTTGGAATGGGGGGTGTGTAGCACGTATGTGACCTTGTCCTCATGGGCTTTCAGAGGAGGGTGGCATGGTCTAGGTCTATGTTGTCCATGCTAGCCAAAATAGCCTTCTGGTCCTCCCGTGGTGGGCGGCGGTACAGCAGAGCTGAAAAGCGAGTATATGGGTCATGGAGGATGGGCCGTTTCTTCTTCTTGCGGAGGTAGAGAGCTTCTTCGGGCTGGAGTACCTGAGAGGTGTAGGCCTGCTGGGTCTGAGAGGTGGAGACACCTGCAGGAGGGAACATTAAAGGCAGGTCACTGCCACCAGAACTCATGGTGGAAATATCTACAGGTAATTCTACATAATAATGCCATTGACATCATTTGACATCATTGACAGTTGTTATTCTACTGAGAAAATACTTATAGGGGTTGGCTGTTCTTGAATACGATAATGTAAGGCTGCCCCTTTTACAAAAGAAAGGTCAGTTTTTTAATATAACTGGAAAAATGGATCATTTTAACATGATCCTTTTAATATTTAGAGTCTTTACTAGACACCAAACAAAACTATGTGTATATATACTATATACATATAATGTCATATCATGGAACTTTATTGTTGCGCAAAATCAACACATCTCATTAAAACAAGAAATGTTTCTCGTTTTAACATAAGTTGGTTTATTACCAAAAAAAGAAACTTTCATATGTTGTTAAAATAAGAAAAAAGTCAATGCCTAAAAAGATACTGTAGCATAGATCAATCATAACTGATCACAATATAATTATATAACAAGATCTGGACCGGTGTGTGTTTGTCTGTATTATGACTGTGGGCTGCAGTCATATTGTTTTTGGTAATTATTGTGTGGATTTGGTGTCAATTTGGATCTGTGATTATTAACGATCAGGCTACAATTGGGTACCAGCCATTGCAGTGAACAGACATCTCCCACTCCTCATGACAGCATGTACTATAAGCATGAATGACGGTGTGCTTAAATGTGCATTCAGTTCATGGCCTCTCTCTACAGAACTCATCTAGCACCCCAGGTTCTGTCTGTCACTATTTAGGTTTCAGTGTAAGTAGTAGTGTATGAATCCATTAGCACCACTCCTCCACCCCCACCCTCAGCACACATGTTGTTCTACTTCCTACACATATACTTTTACGTATACTGTATATACTTTAACACAGGGCTAACACATTTTGAAGACTTGTCCCTGCAACCCTGCACAGTGTAAGAGGGAAGAGATAATGGATGGAGGGATTCTATCACCGTATCCCATCCCACGCATGTCTTCTCTTATCTTTTGCTCATTTTAACAGCATATGAAAGTTTCTTGTTGTGGCAAAAACTTGTTTTAATGACATGCATTGATTTAGTGTAAAAACAAGAAAAGTTATAAAATAATAACAGTAATAATGGGAAAAACAACAAACTCTTGGTTGTGTGTGCTGATCTGTGCGTCTGAGTATAGTATGTTGTTTTTGTGTGTACCCATCTATAGGTTCACTATGTCAGACCTTGTACATTTCAGTACATGTTTTGTGCGCTTTTGTTTGGATGGATGTTGCATTATGGTAAATGTAGGATTCATTGTTTTTTTTGGAGCTTGACACATACTAGAGACTAAAAGACAGGAGATCTCTGCCTGTGCTGCTTCAATTCTGACCATTCTGTTTTTAATTTGTCTCTCGTGAGTCCCCAAATTATGGGAGCACAGATCAGAAGCATGTGATATAATCACTATTTACTATTTACTAGTGAGGTTTTGCCTCGTTTATGTCTACTGATAATAGACAAAACTTTGATGCCCAAACCAATTTGTAATTATGATATAAACATCATATTACACAACATTAATACGTACAGCATTTATTGAGTGGACACAGCAACTCCTATATCTACTTTTGGCAAATCACTGGGAAGGTTACTCAGTTCTAATGTCTCTGCTTTCTGATTTTTGCAAATTAATTTCACAATTTTGGAGAAATCCTGTTTACATGTACACTTGTGCAGAGAGAAAGGAAATGTAACTGCTTTGCAACTCTGTTGGACACCACATATAAAAATGATGCATCCCCTGTGTGTAGCAAAAAACAAACAAACAAAAAAAAACCCAAAAATATAAATCTTTGAGAAGAAAAATATAATTTTTCCTGTGCTCATCATGATTTAGCACATTTTTAAACATATCAGTGTTTAAAGAGTGAAAGCAGACAGGAACAGGGTTCACACCTGCTTTCTTTCTGGTCTTGGAGTTATTGTTGTTCATCATCATCTTCTTGGCCTTTTTAATACGTTGGTATCTCAGTGCATCAATCCTCTCAGACCCCGAAAGGGCACTCGGCGCACCTCGACGTTTTCTGGATAAAGAAGAGAGAGAGGGAAAAACGGGTAACTCCAGGCCAAACATAGTCAGTGGACTGTGTTTCTGCACTACGGAGCGCCACAAAATCAGAGACCCACACAATCTCAAAACAGCACTGCTCGTGCTAAGCAAGAGGTGCTGCACATTGCCGCAGGATCAATGTGAGACACCTAAAGAGCTGTACTCTGAAATTTTTCAAAGGTTTGATGAACAATGTGAGAAGTTCTACTATTACCATAACCTTGAACATCGTCTGGTTTTAGTAAGCATAATGTTTATGTTAATGATGATTATGTTAAGTTCATAAATCCAGATGGTTTAAGAAATTGTGCACCTTGAAATGTCATTGCCCTTCAAGGACATCTAAGATATTTTTGCTCAAATTGATCCAAACAATCTTTATCCAAAGAAAAGCAAAGTCATACACAACTGCTGAAACCGTCAGTTCACCTCATGGTGTGGATTAGGACAATGAGTAAAGTTTTCGAGAAATACAACATTTAAAAAGACTTGCATTGTTGGTTTCAGAGGAAAATTCTCCAAAAATGAGGACTACTTTGTATTTTGAACAAAATGTAAACAAGACAATTGGTGATATGTTTGCAGATTGGATGTTTCTTTTAGAAATGAATCTATTCTGCTCTGAAAATAACAGATGCAAATGTTTCTTTGGTGTGGAGTGTATATTTCTCAGCTGCTCATGATTGCATCTACAGACCTCCCTCCCTCCCTCCACGGAGGCCCTTATGACTTGGCAGCCAACAGATTTCTGCCACAAACACACACTTGGTTCTCTCAAGGCACAGAAAACAATTAGCATTACAGAGAGGCCATCTTCCCGCCGTGGCTGCAGAGAGAAACCGAAGGACGTTAGTAGAGGGGGAGAATCACAGCTGAGCAACAAAGCATCATCAATATGTATTCATAGACATGGATACTGTCTACAATGGGCTTCACCATGCTGACAGGGGGAGAGATGGCGGGAGGGGAAAATGACTACTCGGGAACAGTCACATAATGAAAAATAAGCCAAAGAAAAGCGAAGCACTAGGACAACAAATGTAACAAGAATTTATCCATATAATTGTTTCTTTTTTGAAACGGAAGAGCAATATTTAGCGATGGCATGCATGGCAGTTTGCACATGGAACACGACTTTAAAGGGGAATACATTCAAAAGCACTTCATCGGGCAGTTCACTCAAACATAAGGGAGTCCTCGACCCCCCCTGTGCCCCCCCTTGCAAGCCCTTGGCAAAATCTTTGTTCCTTAGGATAAAAAGAAGTGCGTAAGCTATTTTTGGTGGGACACTTACTTCACATGGCAGTGAGAACTGTTCTGCAGTCCAAACTTACAAGTGCAATTGTATGTTTAAAAGTGGATGGTTTGATTCATGCTCTGTACAGATGCTTTATACAGGAGATTAAGGCCATGTGTCCACCAGGAATCTATTCTGAGTTACTTGAGCTAAAGAGATGCTTGCTGGAAGTGCTGGTCATAGTTCCTGCCTGTTTAAAATCTGCAAGGTATCTGGTGCATTTTTATTTAAAGATGGTCTATTTTTTAACTTCTTGAAACTGGTGCTCTGAGAACTGAACACATGCTAAACTTTCAACACTGCCAGGAACATGCAACAGTATTTCTATGGAATTGTTAATGCAAAAAAAGAGCTGTGAATGATGGCTCCCAGTGGACACACAGCTTAAGGTGACGTCATAACGCCAATCTTACAAAATATTTCTTGGAGATTGGGGTCCAAAATATTTTCAATTGGTGTCAAACAATATAAGCATCTGTAAAATATAAATGGCTGAATATGTCACGCTTGAGGAGAATGCTAAGAGGGTTATTACGAAGTGATCATCTGAGAATGATAACATAAGTCAACATAGACAATCCTATCATGACTAAACGGTATGCCACACCTTGTAATTATCTATGAACTAAAGAACAACACATGAGAAAAGTAACTGGTGATCATACCTGTTGGGAGAAGCATATTTGCTTTTTATAATGAAAAAGTTAAGTTGATGTAAATCCAGTTCTAGGACTACTGTGGCCATCTAATGGACTTCACTGGTGGTAGTTCTTTGAGAAAGCAAAGTAACAGGTAGGACAATGCCTTTTACTGTTTGCATTACTCTTTCCTGGCCACTGGCCAGAGGCCAAAGGTAAGATGAGGCTGGTCCACCAAATGCCTCGTAGGTTAAGACTGAGAACGAGGAGAAGTCTGGATGTCTGTTTAAAATCTTGCATCTCCAACAGCGAGGAGGAATGGTATGTTGAGGAGTGCTCACTGCCCATACTCCTTGAAAATCAAAAGGCTCCCCAAAGGTGCATGTGTCCTAATTGGTTTGATTGTCAGGCCTTGATCATGCATTTGGTAGGAAAAACCATTTCCAGGAGTTAAGCAGTAGCAGTGCATTTCTTTCCTTCTTGGCACAATTAAAATTGGGAAAATGTGACCCAGGCCTTCTGCTTGGCATATGGCTTAGAAGTGAGGCTGGTGGTAGCCATGGTAGCATTCCAAGAGTGGAGGAGGAAGAGGGATTCATGGCCTGAGAAGCTGTTGAGTGGTTTGTAGTAAGTCAAAGAGGATCTTGCTGAAACTCAGTGGCACTGAGCTGGAGTGATGGGAGCAGGAAGACTCCGTGAACTGCAGCAGAAGCAAAAGGAGTATCCATCCTGAGCCGACAAGTGAGTCCAGCCAATGGAGAAGATCTTGAGCATGGTATCTTGAAATGATGCTGGATTGAGGCAGTTATTTTGATGAAGAGTGCTTTGCACTGATTCAAGGTGAACTGAGTGACACAAACACTGGTCTTCCCACTCAATTATGGCTTGCTTCTACCTCGCTGGGTGTCAAGTAAATTGATCTGTCTCACGGTGCTAAGGCAGAACCTCATTGGGGTAAATCAATAGAGACATTCGTAGAGGGCTGAGCACGCATTAAAGTAGCATCAACCTACACTCATTTAATGTTTGGCTGATGTCAAAGTGTTGTCTATAGACTAAATGTGTTTGTGCATAGATACATGTCTGAAGCTTGTAACTATTCGGTTGGAGCATAGTCTGGTTTTTGGCCATGCACGGATGTGTTCTTTGGCTTTTGCACCACATGCTACACTGAAATGTATTATAGACCAATAGGTGACATTATTGAACTCATTTTTAGAACAATGCACCAAGTGACAAATAAATATTTGAAAAATATAGAAACTGGTTTGAGGCTGTTGTCTAATTTATGCGTAAACCTGGTTTTACCTGTGGTGTGGTATTCCTATTAACAGATTAAAAAGTTGAACATGAATGTGGTCAGTTAGCAAACCACTCAAGCATGAAATCATGTTGGTGATACATCTCTGACCTGATCTATTAGCTAACAGATGGCATATGCATATCAGTCAGAATGCATACTGTACTGAAGACTGCAGAACTCAAAATGCATAGCCACTTTGAGAAAAAGGAAAAAGTAAAGAACTGAAATGCACTACACGGTTGACTGAAATCAAACAAAGACTCAAAGTCTTGTATTCCCCTTTAAAGGACGAGGTGATCAAAAAAGTCCCACCTGCTAACCCCCCCCTTTCAGACATGGATCCAACCCTTACCTATTGCGGTGTAGAGGACCTGGTCACAACAACGCTGCCCAGATAGCTGAGATCAATCAAAAACAAAGCAGGTAAGACTCCAGGAGCCATCAAGAACCACCATACTGCCCCTAATTCATAATGATGGAGACATTGCAGTACATGAGAAGCGGACAGGCCCTGTGACACACTTTGCCCAACAACCTTCCCTTGGTAGTCAGACCTGGGGATGTCCTGGGGGCAATTAAAGGGGTTGGGGAGAAGAGGGTTACAGAAAGGGAAGGGGAAGTAGGTTAGGAAAAGATCTGAAAGGGTGGAAGGTAGGGGAGAATTGGTTATGCAGTCAGGTTACTAAGGCCGAGGATGGGCCGCAGGGCCTGCCAAGATGAACTCCTCTTAAAGCATCCCTCTGCATGATAAAGCCATCTTCAAACGCTTGGAGCTAGACATAACAATGGGTGTTTGTTTTGTCTGGGGAATCAATTGGATGAATATTATGGGATTCCTCCTGTTAGGTGAAAGCAGGGCAACGCATGATACAGATGGAGAAACAGGGATCCTGTGTTGATGTCTGCCGATTCCCAGGCTTTTAGGGGCTCGTGCCAAACAAATTATACAGTGCATTGCTAATAGTATTTTTCATCAATGATGGACTGTAGCCCCAAAAGGTCTGAAATTTCATCTGTGAAGCAAATGCATATTCTAGTCAATTTGCCAATAATTTACTTTTGTTAATTTTCTTCATTTCACTGGAAAATGCAATCTATTTTTCAGGGTGATCATTTTGGAACAATGCTTCACAGATTCAGTGGATGAATACCTCTAATTTGATGTCTGACATGAAAAGCAGCATTGACTGGACTGAAACTAAACTGAAAATTTCAAGAGCTCATTAAATGAATCATTACAAAATAGTATTCCTTTGACCATAGTTGTCATTTTCATCTTTCATAAAAAGTGTTATCAAATGAAAAAAACACAAACTAAACTATAAAACTATAAACTAATTTGCCACAGAGATGATTTTAAAAATTAATGGATATTAGACAGCACTTCAGTAACCAAAATGTCAGAGCAAATTGACACATCAAAGCATTATGGGTTGGGGCAGATGACTCAAATGGTATCCCTATCTGCATGCCTAATGCACCTACCCTGAAGCTGACAACTGGGATGGAGAGGGCTCAGATGGAAGGATCCCCTCCTCAGTCCTCCTCTGAGATGGCATCTGCCCAAATATGTTGCTGCTTTCCATGGGGGGTGATGGGGACTGGGAAGCTGGGTAGCTGGTTGCAGAGGTGGCAAAGGCCATGTGGGAACGGTAGCTGGGACTTGCTCTCCTGCTACCCTGGCCTTGGGCAGGTGAGGAGGAGGGGGAAGATCTCCTTGAGAAGCTGGCTGTGGAAGGAGGGAGGAGGGTAATCTCAGACATCTGTGGGGGTATGGGAGGTTGGATAATGCTGGGACGTGGCCTGGGACGTACTACAATCTCTGGGGAGCCCTCATGAGAACTAAGGGGGCTTTGGGTGAGGGGTGAGAGTCGAGAGGGCTGGAGAACCACCTGATGCATGCCAGAATCCATCCTACGAGCCTGTCTGGGACTGAAACGAGGGGTGGTTTCAAACCATCGTGTGTCCAGGCTACTGAATGTGCTAGGGACAATATGGGCCATTGGATCGGTGTAAGGCAAAACCGGCACACCCATACCGTGGCTTCTGTGTCTTAGCTGCCCTAAATGTGCCTCTTGCATAGCTAAATGCTTGGCTGGGGAGCCATGAGGCTTGGCCTTGCTGGGAGACTTGCTTGAGTGGCTCTTTGGGGCCTCCAGTGGCAGGACAGCTGGGTAAGTAGGCATTGGGAGGGAGGAGGGCTGGAAAGCACTAAGGGGAAGAACATGAGGTGGGGGAGGATAGGGGGAGTCGTGGCGGAGATGCAAAGGGTGATGTGGCGGAAAAATGAATTGGGGCCCCTCCAGACCTGCAAAGGTGAAATCCAGTCCCTGCCAAATCTCCGGGGAACGAGAGGAAGAAGTGAGTGTCAGAGGAAGGGGAAAGCCAGAGACAGCATATTGTGGGAAATCACCCTCCCCCATTTCTTCAGGAATCATGGGGTGACCAAAAGGACCTTCAGCAAGGTATGGAGGGGAGGACATGACAGAGCTGAGTGGGCTGGTATCAGGCATGTAAAAAGGAGGCGGGGGATCATGATCCCCAGGGGGGCCTAGATAGCCATAGAAAGCCCTGTGGTGGAGAGAGCCTCGGATCTGCCCTGTGGCCTGGAGCCGACTGCTCTCCATGATAGTCATACCTTCGAAGGGCCTCTGGAAACGAGGGCTGTAGGCTGGAGGCTGCAGGTAGGATTCCTGACTGGAGATGGGGGAAAACTGGTGAGGCCGAAGGGGGGGCATAACTGGCGGCAGAGGCCTGGGATCGTCATTCTCTTCATCTGACTGTCGGAATTCAGGATAGAGGTCTGATTCTTCCACAAAGGGGAAGCCCTCAATTCGCCGTGGCTTAACAGACATTTCTGCATCAGTGGGATCTATAACAAAGCGTCCATCTGGGCCTCGGCTGATGAGTTCAATGGGTGTTGTTGCTTCAGCTTCATGCTTGGAGATGCTGTACTTCTTGCTTGTTATTGCTCTTTTGGTCTTCTTGTATAAAGACAATTCCTCCTTCTTCCCTGGACTTGGGGGTGGTTTCTTCCCACGCTGGTCATGACTATCTTCAGATGATTCTGACGGGGATGCCTTTGAACGAATGCTCTCTGGGCTCACCTTTCCTGAAGATGACCTACGGGGAAGAATAAAGATGTGAATATTCAATGCAGTTCTATCTCAGGTATCTGCTTAATTGGAATTTTAAAATCCAGTACAGCAAAGCTGCTCTGATGGTGCTGGTGACAAATCCAACTACACACTTCACACAAGATCATGATTTATTTATTTGTTGGATGGAACGATGGATTTCACTGTTTAAGACTTTCTAACTTAATGATGCTTGATCACACAGTTATGTTTAAACAATGTAGATTAGAGACAAATTTGCAAATTAATGACACAATAAACAATTTTATAACCACAATGACCACATAATCAAATCCATTTGTGTTATTGTCAGTATGAAAGACTATGATGACTAAGACACATTGTCACATTCTTATGTAATTTATAATGTAATTAGTAGCATATCAGAAAAAAACACAGATGTAAAAACATAAATGATGGCTGCACTTCATTTATTAAAATTCTACTTCAACACAATATAGTGAGCCATGAGTGAACAAAGATATCCTGTCAAGTGTGTTACCTATAAATTTTCAATTAGCACAATTAGGAATAAAGACGTGTCCGAAATAACCTATATAAATATATTATCTGCAGTGGACTCATTTGCAACATCTGCCTGAAGAGACATCAATGCCACAAATCTCAAATGTCTTGAAAATAAACCAATAGGAAATGAAGAAGAATGACTTTGATTTTACATTGTGATTGTGACCCAGCATAAACTATGTGTAACAGCCAGGAGCCTATGTGTCTTTGCTGCTACACCATCTAAACCTTTGATTTATTTTTATTTTTTATTTTATTTAATCTTTATTTAATTAGGCAGTCACACTGAGATTAAGATCTCTTTTCCAAGAGAGACCTGAGAACAAAAAACATACATAAGACAAGAACACAATCAGCAGACAGAAACAACATAACTACATATTAAACAAGGAATTAATAAAAAACAGTTAAAAGAACCATAAAAACATCAGATAATAAAGCTTTAAAATCTCCAAGGGGAATGTAAGACTCAAGTTTAAGGGCAATTTGCAGTTCATTCCTTTTAAAAGGTGCATAGTACCTGAAACCAGTTCCCAACATTAGTGCATACCTGAGGGATATCTAAGGTTAATTAGTTACTGGATCCTGTACTGTACTAGATTTAAATGAGAGAAGAGATGTGAGGTAGTTTGGAAGCTTCAACAGTAGAACTTTATAGATGAATAACATGAGATGGCTTTTTCTTCTTGCCTGTAAGGAAGTCCAACCAACCGTGTGATACAGAGAACAGTGATGAGTATGAATGATGTGATGTCATTTGTGATAAAGCATAATGTACTATAATACACAGGGTTTAACTGCTGAAGTGTTGACGGGGCAGCATGACAATACAGAATATCTCTATAGTAAAGGACAGACATGAAGATTGACTGCACAATAGTTTTACGGTTGGAGGAAGACAGACATTCTTTGGTTCTACACAAGAAGCCTAGTTTGATTTTTAATATTTGAGTCAAATGTTGAATATGAATCTTGAATGATAGTCTGCTGTCAAGCCAAATTCGCAAGTATTTGTATGACTCAGCAATAGTAATATGGGTGCCATTTAAAGTTTTAATGGTAGGATAGTCAGAGTCACTGGTGGAGGAGGAAAATACCATGTACTTGGTCTTTTCTGCATTTAAAACTAATCTGTGATTAAGGAGTGATATTTAGAAAGCATCAAAGGCAGACTGAAGATGAGTCAGGGCCTGGGCTGGGGTGGAGCCTCGGGTATATAAAATTGTATCATCTAAAAAAAAAAAAAAAAGAAGAACACCGAATTATTAATTAGGTAGAATTATGTTATTTATGTATAATGTAAACAGCAATGGACCAAGGACAGACCCCTGTGGCCACCCATTTCTGATGGTAAGAGGGCTTGACTGAGTACCATCAGCAACAACAGTCTCTGTAAGGTAAGAGTGGAACCAATTAAATGTGGCTTCATCTAGACCTATAGACTGTAGATTGTGGAATAGGATTTTTGATTGACTATATCAAATGATTTTGAGAGGTCAATGAAGAGAGCAGCCCAAAATAGTTTTTTTATCCAGGGAGGAGACGATGTTATCAGTGACTGAAACTGCAGATGTTATTGTGCTGTGACCCAGGTGAAAACCAGACTGTTTTGGCTGTAGTAAGAAGTAAGAAGTTTAGATATTGGACAGCAGTTGTCAACATAAGAGACATCACCACTTTTGTGTAAGGCTACTACTAAGGTACTTTCCATGAAGCTTGTATCATAACTGTTAAAAAGTTTTGGTTAAAAACATGTGCTAAATGTGCACAGATTAAGGGGGCACTTAGATGAAGAAAATATGGGTCAAGGTTATCTACACTAGTGTTTTTGCATGTTTTTAACCTGAGCAGAGCTTTGTGAACATCTGCACTGCTTTCGAAACTAAAAGCAGTCAGAAGAAGCTGAGGCATTGGGGTCTCTCTCTGTTAGACAGATATGGTAATTGTCTGCAGTTGGATCTGTAGACATATTTTGAAGAAAATACCAGAGGAGAGGAAACTGTGATTCAAAGCTTCAACCATGGATGATCTATTGGAACTATGACCAGATACTTCTTTGATTTGTAGTGGAAGATGTGACCGTGATGAATTCTTAAGAGATGCTATAGTATTCCAAAATTTAGTGGAACTATCACAGGCACAGAGAGCTGACTGATAATAATTTGATTTAGCCTTCCTAATCATGCTGGTGCAGGAGTCCTCAGGAGTGCCACTGAATCTAGCCTTAGAACAGGCTTTGTCTAAAGTAGATGGCACTGGAGAGTTATGACCAGAACCAAGGACTGTATCTGTTTTTAATTTTGTTTTTGTTTTTTTTATAAGGGGCATGTCTGCCAGCAATAAAATTAAAAGACTGTGAAAAGTTTTCCGGTGCCACAGCAGGATCAGTAATAGAGAAGGTTATTATCAGTGTCAGAGATGGACAAATCATTTTAAAAATCCTGAAGATTAAAATGCTTCTAATTTCTTGTGGTGATACTTTAAGATTGAGATTTAGGGATTTTGGTGTCTCTGACACAGGTGACAGGACAGTGATCACTAACATCACAGGCAAAAACTCTAGAAGCAGGGTATTTGTGTGGTCATGAAATTAATTAATGTGGAGTTAAGAGGATTTTGATTTGATTTATCAATCTTTTCCATACTTCTGGCAGAGCAAAGCACTGACACATGGGCAGCAAAGGACACATCATGTACTTCTATGCCTCACTGTTATGCCACTAACTTGGTAACTTTACCTTGACATATACTCAGCATGAAAGGTGAGGTTTATGAGAGTGTAGATGCAGAGGTTTGGTGACACGAGACAACTGTTTTTCTGTCAAGCAGTCAGGAGGGTGCACACAAGGAGGCGATATCACACACTAAATGGAACAGTGTGAATCTCTGCAATATATTCAATTCATGCATAATTCTATCACAAAGAAGTAAAAAAAACTTGACAACAACAAACCGATTTGTTAGTACCCACACAGAGACTGAAAATATCTTTCGTGAAGGCTCTTTGACAGAACATTTGGTCATTGCTGAAAATGGCTGCATGCTTGTCTTGGTACCACTTTCACTCTTACTATCTAATGAATATTCTCAGTGTTGGATAGCTTCCCCTTTCTTTATACAATAACATGGACATCTATTTTTTATTTCAGTAAATAAAAATGTCAACGTCTGGCTGTGTAAGAAAAGACTCATTCAGAGCTTGTTACAAGGGAGAATGCCTCTGTTAGTGCTACATGTGATACTTGATTATGTTGGATATGTTGGGATGGTTAGGATGTAAATTGGTTGCAAAACTCTCTGGAGTCAAACTTGGGAGAAACAGCTTGCTGAATCACATCATAGCCAAAAAGTATATATTTAAATTAAATAAAACTTTGATTTGAGCAACACTGTAGCAAAAGGGTTGAGGTAGTTGTCATCAACAGCAAAGCAATGTTCTGGTATGGCAGATGGGTATAACTAACAGATGGGTTGAAAAGGCTTTGATCCAAGACACCTACAGAAAAGTGAGAATATTACCAATTAAAGCTCAGAGTGATGCCCAAATCTGTTCAAATCAGTTCAACGGTCATTCTAATCATGAAAGCTACTTAAGATGGCCCAATTCCGACAACTGCCTTTTTCTGTAGCTTGAGTTTGAAAATTCTGGGTGGTATCCATATTATAACTGAAACATCCTCCCCAGACTCATCACTTTCAAAGATTTTACAAGTTCAGGCAGTGACATAGAGTGATATAATTAGTATCTGACACTTTAAAGTACATTATATGCAACTCTGTTCTCATTCAGCAAGATATCCTTGTTAATTACTACAACATGTCTTCTAACAGGAAGGAGGAAATGCAAACCATGATTTGTTTTGAAGCCACAATCACTTTATTTAGTGGTAAAAATGAAACATATAGCCAGTCCTCAGCAGAATCTGCTTGTGCTTTTAATGACTGTGTTGTAAATAGAGTGTCAGGTGAGGTATCTGTGAAAATCACACCCGCTTTATTAAACTACAGAGAGAAATACTAAAATATCAAGCAGCTTGTCATACAGTAAACTACAGTGATAATATACATATAATGTAACAGAAGCACATACATCACAACAACTATACTTGACTTGCTGCTTTTTCTGTGTTTTCCCACGAAAAAAAACCTGTTCATATACCATAACAATCATCAATACCTTTAATAATTAATTCACGTTATCTCCATAGATTTGACCATCATCCCTATTGGTTACATAACATTTTACTCATCAATTTCATTTATTATTTTAGACACCAGGGTAAAACTGGGCTTGTAATGTGTTGTAAAGTACAACCAAAGGTATAGTGGCCAAAACTATAAAGTGCAGGCTGTAAAATGTGCTTAGTTCACAGTACATGATGCTCTTCATACCACCCGTATCATGACAAAAAGCAAATTAAGGCATTTTATGAACACAGCCATTGTTCATTAAATGGCCACTGAATAAACAGTCAGTGATGACTCTTGATAGTAGAAAAATATAGGTTCTTAAAATTTACTCTATCATTATAGAATTAGTTAAAGTACACAAGGGTCCACATGTCATGAGCAATAGCTGGCACTGAAGTGACTGTTACAAGTTCTAAATGCAGATAAACACTTGACTTTTCAAGTAGGTCAACATAGTTGATGAACAGGTAGTGAAGAAAATGTGACTGTGCTGGCATCTGTGGTGGGAAAGGAATAGTGGTGAAATCTGTCAATTCAAAAGTGTCGCTTAGACATGGAGTAGGGCTGGGCAATATGACCAAAATCTCATATCCCGATATAGGTCATTCCATTTCCTGATAACAATACCTATCACGATAAAGCACATTTTAATTCAGTGAATAAATAGTTGGTCTGTCTCCTCAGTCTTCCCCTGCTGGCATAAAGCCACAAACACGGCCACACCCCCACACACCTCCGCTCAACCCTGCAGCTGTAGCAGAGACTCTCACACACTGAGCTGAAATTAGAAGAGCGCACATAAATTTGGTAAATAACACAAATAAAGACAGTCTGTACTGTGTTTTGCTGTCATTTATAGTTGCCGTCTCACTGCTCTTCAGCTGCGGGGCTGAGCCCTCCACGTGTGTGCAGCGCAGCAGAGGAGACAGACAGCGGTGGAGAGTTGACAACAACTAAACTCCTTATGTTACTGTAAATGTCGTAAAAGCTTCGCGAGTAAAAAGCCAAGAAGAGTAATTTATCAATGTAATCCGCGCAAAAGATGGACAGACTCTAAATGATGAAAAATATTGTAAAGAGTGTGATTTGCGTCATAACGATATAGACGATATCTAACCATAGAGCATTATAGTAGACATTTTTCTCTCGTCACACAATATATATCGTCATATCACACAGCCCTAACATGGAACAGTGATTTAAAGGAGTGAGCAGCTCAAACCACAAAAATATTCACAAAGCATGAGCAGAGTGCAGTGCACAATGCAGGAAACAAGGATTATGTTCATAAATACAGTATAGCACTGGGGGGTATAATGACATAACCACACATCTCAAGAATGACTCCATTCCTCTTTCAATAAGTCCTTCAAGATTTAGATATTAAGTTCTATTAATTTAAACTGATCAAATTGATAGTTTTGAAACAGGATCCTAAGTATTTGGATCAAGTAGCTCATGAAAAATAAGGTGAGCCAAATTTAGTAGTGATACCTGTTATTTCAGTGTGCCAGATACATATTTAATCAACACTACACATTTATTTTTACTGTGTATACTGAGCATCTTTGGCACAAAAATTTATTTCGGGAAGAATTAATTCTATCTTATCTCATTTTCAGTTCATTCATTATTACTGAACATACAGTACGACCTAAATTGGGATGGTTACACTACACTGAGTGTGCACTGGGCAGCTGTAGCATTTAGATCAGTAAGTAAGTATAAGTATTGGATCAGACTCACTATCTGATATCGATACAGAACCCAAAATTAAAGGACATGGATCATGATCAAGGCCACAAAAACCTGATCAGGACATCCCTGGAATAATCCCTAGAATAATTTCCAAAAATGTCAAACTATTCCTTTAAATAATCAAGACTTAATTCTGTCAGGTATTACATGCAGTATAATGTCCATTCACTGTATGGTTATTCATTTATTATGGTATAATGATTCATTTACTGAAACATCAATAATGAGGCAGATGAAGAAAAGAAAGCGAAGACTACATGTCCCATTATAGACTCCTGCTGTCTTGGATAAGAGTTAACATGAGAGAAATTCGTAGACTGTTTTGTGACCTTTCCAACTGCCTTTGTTTCTTGTACTGTGCCACATGGCAAGATAAATTATTTATCTTAAAAAAAAAAAAAAACCTCTCCAATAACCAGGGCTGAACCTTAATTTTCCCAACATCCTCTGACGATGAAGATCCTCATCTTTCATGAATCAAAGCATACAACCAGTATTGTTGTTGCTGTGTAGGGACATTTTGGCCAGAAGCATGCAGCCAGGTCAGGAGTTTGAGGAGCTGGGGCTGAACCAAAGTGCAAAGGGGTGTACACAGTGTGCAAGAAAAGGGGTCAATGGTTGGCACACTCACTGAGGACTGGAAGGTTGGGGCCTGTACCTGCTTACGTCCAGCCCCTCCCAGTAGGGCTCAACACTGGGAATGAGGCTAAGTGGGCTCCTGTAGAAGTGGGGAGATCAGACAGTGGGGAGAATATGGAGATAAACAGAAAGGCTGAGAAAATAGCTCGATACTGTTAAGTGAGTTGAAATGACAGAAATGGAATGAAGCAATATTGAGTTACAGAGAAGATCTGAGAGGAAAAACTGTCAGGAAAAAAAAAGCTTTAAGACAACAGAGGCTATCATGGAACAACAAGAGGGTGGTAAAGGCAAGAGAGAGAAAAGAAAAGCGAGTAATGATGTGACCACAGCACTTTAAGACCCTAAGAGCATAAAGCCAAAATCCATCATATTTGTTCAGACACACAGCACTAGTCGACTGATGCAACTCAAATTCTTTTAGGTGCGTCTCATTTGTTTCTTTTCCCCTCACACCCTCCAAAATAAGACTAGAGGAAGGAGGAAATTTAGAAAACATGCATTTCCTGAAATGAGATGTCATTCCCAGTCATGTGCCAACTGTTGTTGCCATGGAATTGTGAAATATCAGTCTATACATGTAGTTGTACAATCAACAGTTTAGACACAATTAGAGGCTAGATTTGCTGTTTTGAATGAAGCGTTTTGTTTTGGGTTTTTTTGATACTACCACCAGTAGTCGCCAAAATCAGATATTTTCAAATTAGATCATCCTGGTGATATTCTACATTTTTCTTACTGTAAATAAATCCCAAATAGCCAAAACCAACATTTCCTGAACACTGAACACATAAATCTGTAAGAATAGGTCACAAAAAACCACTGCAGTTTTTCACAAATGTTACTCAAACAGTAGGACATTGTGCATTTGTTGGGAACTATTTTCAGCGGTCGACTAATCCACATTTGGTGCTTTAGTGAGTATTTCTGAGTCAAAATAAACTACAGTGTGCATGTTTATGATGATAAAGGAACATGTCACCCAGTGCAGCGCTGTGACTTAATGATGTGTTTAATAGTTTTTGGACAACAACAGAGGTCTGTGGTAAAGAAGAATAAGATATATCAGGCTTTATGAATGAATAACAAAATCCTCTGAATCATCAGTTCCTCATCAGTTAAATTGGTTGTTAACAGATATGCTGATATTGTTTTGAATCCCATGTACATTTTTAGCAATGTATTCCTTGCTTCATTACAATGTTTCATGTAATATAATGTAAAATGTTTTTACTGTTTTTGTGACGTGTGATGTGATATTGATGTATATTTGTCATGCAAGAAAACAAATTTGTACTTTTGTGCAACAAAGGTGGGAAATAAAGTAGTTTTGATTTGATTTGAGGACCATTGTGTAGGATTTAGTGGCATCTAATGGTGAGGCTGCAGACTGCAACCAAATTAATACCCCTCACCCTCCCTTCGCCTCCCATTCCAAGTGTGTAGGAGAACCTACGGTGGCTGCAAAACTTGTGAAAGGGCTTCTCTAAAGCCAGTGTTTGGTTTGTCCATTTTGGGCTACTGTAGAAAGATGGTGGGCACTGTGCGCTCCCTATATAAAGGGCTCATTCTAGGGTAACAAAAACACAACCATTCTTATTTTTACAGGGATTATACACTAATTAAAACATTCTTATGAATATTATATTCCATTTCTGCCAAGTCCGTTCTGCTAGATGCCACTAAATTCACACTGCACCTTTAAAAAATATAGAATATCACCAGACTCTTTCTTTCACACATATCAAATACATTTTGAATTGTTTGTTGAATCAGAAACAGAAATTAAACGTATAAAATGCAATTAAAGTGTTACTAGTCCATGTCAGCAGTCTGATAAAGCTGCAGTTTTGTGGTGATGCTGTTTAAACCCAGTATGCAGAGATATCCAATGAAAAGCTGTGTGCTTCTGAAAAGATTTCCACCTAGAATGGCCATACATTTTCTCACTCAGGCCTCCCTCCTCTGAGCAGAACACACCCGCCTCATGGTGGTTATTTTGACTTGTCTAACACAGGGGAAACATGATGATGGATGCTTTGTGTTTAGGTGTGCATGTTGGCTCACTGGCATGGCTTATTAGATCCATAATTAATGTTATTAATTTCACCTGTGCTTTCCTGCTATGATATGTCAAAATGTCTGCTGTGAGAAAAGGTCTATTAAGGGAATTGAGCCGTCCTTTATGATGGCTGATCTAATCGATTTCAGGGACACACAAAGAGGGAGTCATTAAAAGACATGAAATAATACTTTTGTCATCTGCAGCCTTGCTGTCATTACGCTCACAGCATTGTCTGGGAACATTTGACACATGCATACCGTACAGCTGAGTTCACAGAGAGAAAGATCTACAGTAAATGTGATAGATAATCAGAGTTCAGTCATATCCTCTGCTGCACAAAGCTGTCTTTTTTATCTTAAAGGAGGGCGTATATGCTGTATATGATTTATTTTTTTGTTGTTTGATTCTTGGGAGATTTTGTTCAATGATTATGAAAACGAATTCTAATATTATGGCGACTTCTACATCTCGAAGGAAATCAGCAACAAGATGTGAAATAACTCAAAATTGATGTGTATTGTTTGAGTGTCATATAAAAAGTGGACAGGTTGCTTTCTGTTGGACCCTTTGATGAGTCTTCCCTGAAAAGCAAATGTCATCAGTCAGCTGGATCACGGAGGCACAAATCCACACGAGAGCTCGCTCCTTCCTGACCAACAATCAGCTGATCCGGTTGGAAACAACATCTTTGCTTTGACTTTCCAACTGAGGCTGAGCAGCTTTCATTGGAATGAACCAGCAGTTTGAATACAACATCCATTGTTACATACATTCATGGTTTTGTCTGACCCTTCCAACCATAATATATAGTTGTTGTTGTTGTTGTTGTGTATTGCAAGCAATATTGTGTTTGTGCATTTTTTTTTACATCAAAAACAGAAACCCTTGCCCTGACTCACTGTACAGGCTACAATGCTAACTAGGCCAGTTAATATTTTGTTTGAAGTGACACAACTCTGCTTACTGTTGTGCAACAGAACACTTAATGAACCTGAAGAGGATTTCAGCTCAGAGGTTCAGGTTTTTTCTTCTATAAGCACAAGAAACATCCAACAGTAATGATGAAATTATTTAGGTATCAACAGAATAAATTCATTTCTGTTGAACCCCTGAAACACTGAACATATATACGTGTTAATATTTGTATGATACACGTCATTCTATGTTTACTTGTTAATGTGTTGTTCATGAGTAATGTGAATAATGTTACTGCTCAGATTTTGCACTATCTGTACTGTGTTACAAATGTCATTTATACATCTCACTATTTGCTTTGCTGATTCCAAATTCTATTTGGATGACAGAGCGCTGTGTTTATTTGTGATGGTCTGATAGTTAAGCAGTAAGCAAACAAATCATTACTGTTGTGATGATTGATAATGAGTCTTCTGTAGAGTACTGTGCAGTGAAGCAGTTGTGTGTCACGTAGGGGTAACTTACGGAGTTTCCATGCTTTTTCTGAGGTGGGTTATGGAAAGAGGGGGATCTGGAAGACAAGAGGAAGACAGAAAAGAGCGACACTGCCATTAAAGATGAGTTTTATTTGTGTATGATAATCACAGCTGGGGTATCTGTCTGTCTTATTTTTGAACTTTGAACAAAAGATAAGAGTCAACAGAATTCAGTGATACATTTTTACAATAAATAAATAACTGACTCAAGACATTTACATATATAAGTTATATAAAAGTTTATAAAAGTCCTCAAAAAACTGATTGGTATTGCTGCTGCTGATCCTGGAGCAGGATTCTAAAACAGAAAACATCAAATATAATGACTCTAGCCCTGGCTGCTCTCTGAAGTGTCATTTACACACTTTTTAAGCTCATATTTTTAAGTCAAACAGTCACACTTTCCTGTTTGGAAAGGATATGACTGAGATAAAGCAGCATGAGGTTGCAGTTTAAGCACATGAATCAGTTGAGTACAAGTTAGATAACACGTGTGGTAAATGTGTCATACAGTAGTTACATTTTCTATGAATTTATTAGTACTAATGAAATGGTAAAAACACAGAGCTAATGTTAGGACAACATGAAATGCCTGAAGCTCATAATACTACACCATGACAGGATCTTCTGATTAATGAGTGAATTTTATTTTTTGTGATATTCAGGAGTTCTCTAAAAGTTGGCTTAGTGATTATGGAGAAACAGTAGCTATTAATGATCGGGGCTTTCCTCTCACCTTTTTTCCTCTTCAGCTTCCGCCGACGCTGCTTGTTGACGAAGCAGGCAGCCATCGTACTGAACAGCACGGCCGCTGCCAGGAAACAGATGGTGGCCACAATGCCAGCCACCACCGGCCGCGCCAGTCCGGCTTCCTCCACCATCTCTGGAGGAGGGAAGACGTCTGCGGGGGCGAGGAGGGAAGAGTCAGGAACGTGAAGGAAGTCACGAGTACAACGGCAAGACGATGATGATGTGGTGATGGGGAGAGAAGGATGTGAGAAAAGAAGGTTTTGCAGTAGGGCGGGTTGGAGAGATGGAGGGAATGATGGATTAATGCAGACAGCAAGATGAAGCATTTGTTAAATATAGCAAACAGAGTCAAGAAACAGATGTAAAACTTGTGTTTGTTCAATAGACTTCTGATATGGGACTCCTCAAGATTAACACTAATGTCAACAGTCATCTTCTGGCTCTGAAATAGGGGCTGATATTTACCAGGAGATTACAACAGATGTGAGTACACTGAGAAGAGCACACTGTTCCCGGCAGGAACACACTGTGCTCTGATTAGGAGGCTTTTCAATGATATGAGTTTGAGAACTGAATCAGATTTGTGGTGTTTTTTGGGGAAACTATGCATATAAGCTCCTAGGCCATTTCCTCATTTCATTAAAGGGGAACTTCACCGATTTTCCAAATCAGTGTTGAAGGTACAGGTGATGTCACTGGAGTCCGCATCGGTTGGGGCTGAAGACTATAAGTTTGAAAATGGAAAAAATCTGGGGGGTGGGCCCGCTAAGAGCCTATGAAAAGAAAATTCCTGCCATATTCAGTGAGAGTCAAATACACAGGAACTGACCTTTACTACTGCATGCTAACCTAAACTCTACTGAAAAGATGCAAATACATGTGTACTACCTGACTGCTACCTCTTTAGGTTGTTTAGGTTATAAACACTGACATTATTATTAAGGGAACACAACATCCAGTCTGGTAGAAGAACAAACATAAGGGCACTTGTACGTATGCCTCTAGATGACAGCAACAATGTATAATTAAATGTTCAATCGCCTTGGCAGCAATAATGCAGTGTTCTTATAATGACTTCTAAATATAATGTATCTGAACGTTATTTCAAATAACACCAGAAGAAAGCAGTAGGTACACTACAGGACGGCAACATCTTTAACAGCCTGAAACAGACATGACATGTCTGCAGCAAGCATCTCAGACAGGAAGGAAACCTGGATCTAAACAGACTTGTATCAGGCATATTTTATGATACGATGACATGGCTGTGCATGAAAAACAGTCCTGAAAGCTGAGTTCTATCTATTACTTATTATTAACAGAAGTACTTGGTTGTCAGTTTGTTTTAGCACTGTGTAGCATTAACAGCCACACACAGCAGCAGTAACATGGGAGAAAAGAAGGGAAAACTCAACTAAATGTACAGATTTTCAAAACCAAACAAACCATAATAAACCAGTAATTCATGGAATCTGTTACATGTTACATGAACTGGTACTATGCACATCTAATACGTGACCATAGCTTGTCAACATACAGTTTAAGATTCTTCCCTGAGTTAGGATCCAAACTTAAAGAGATAATATTGTCACTAAATATTGATAACATAAGCCAAGAGTGCAGATCTGTCACACACATTTAGCTACAGTAATGCACAGCAAATACAGCCCTGTACCATACTATGATGTTGCACTTCTTCCTTATTTTATGTCCAACATGACTGGCTTCACTCTTCAGCTGCACGCATCACATCCACAAATTAACGCAACCGGCAGATTTGTGCATTAACAATATTATTATAATAATGAAATCCCAGCCAATGCACTAGAGAGGACAATATCTCTGCTGTGCAGCTACTGATGAGTTAACTCCTGCTTACAGAGCTACCAACCCATTGTCCTCACTTATTAATGCTGCAATTGTTTCAGTGACCTACATGCTAATGAATGGCACAGTGAGGACCGAGGGAGGCAATGTGTCAACCTTTGTTATGAACTTGTTAGTCTGGTTTATGTGCTGCAATGAAGCAATGATACAGCAAAATGCAAAGTATTGTACCTCTGTATCAAGAGAGAAATGATTAGGAGCCTTTGATCTCGGCATTGCAAAGCATTTCAGCTTCACCAACGGGGGGCAGCAGAGGACTACCAGAGACCTAAAGGTTCCTGTGAAAATCTTCTCTCTAAATGCTACCAACAGCTGCTCTAACCAAATGATGTGTACTCAGTGACCTCTGCAGGGACGCAACATCACATTTTGAGGGGTTTAATTTAAGATTCACAACAGACTTTCAGTATTGCGACCAAAAAAAGACCAGTTTAATTATCCTTTAAGCACAAAGCAGCCCAATGCAATCCATGGTAGATGGGCAGAAGGATGATGTCATACTCTTCAGGATGGTACAAAGCGGTGTGCATGTAAAGCAAGCTTAAATTTAATAGTGCTGAGTAGGCAAAATGTAAAGTTGAAGTTGCTGCGTGTGCAATACATCTACAGCAGCATCCTCAGCTCAGAAATGTTAAGATAGCCTGAAGTTAGAGAAGCAGGTTACTGCCAGAGATTGTTGGGTTGAACTCCTAGCATTGACAAGAAAAGCTCCTCTGAATCCAAAGCAGCGAGCAGGGTTTCAACCAAAGCACATGTCATGTTATATGCAGATTTTGCTAAAGATAACAGGTTCCCTCATTTATGAAAGCATAACGGACAGATGTGATGTATGCCTCACCTGTGCTGGACACTCCTACAATGTTGCTAGGCTCACTGATCACATCATCCATGACGGCCATGACGCGGAACTCGTACCAAGCCTCCTGGGAGCGGGAAAACATAGAGATCAACATTCAGAAGGTAAACTGTCTCTTATGTCTGGTGTCTGAGAGGTTCAATTAGGATTTGCAAAGCTGTAGGATTCAATTTGTGTCTCCAAAGATCAGTCAGCTGAACCATCGAGGCGTTGGAAATAAAAAGTGAAGCTCAGTCACTGACAGTTAACATTTTGTTTTAGTGCCACAGTGCAACAGCAACTATACCGATTTTAATTGATGAGATTCTAAAAGGCTTAATGTGACAGCAGCTAAAAACAATTTTAACTTTGGGGTAAAAGTGAATGAATGTAAATTGAATTGGACATGATTCAGAGTCTTTATTAAAGGGACACTCCACCAGTTTTTCACATGAAAATCAATTTACTCTTCACATACTATTCAACCTATGAAAACAGTTGTATAATGTCTTCTGTGGCTGAGGGAGCTTTCTTAAATCAAAGAAATAACCCTGATGATGTCACAGTGATGTCATCAGGGTTATCATGGATGGGACTTGAGATATCGATCATTATGAACTAGGGGCTTGGGGTTTGGAAGACATGGGCATGTACTAGGCAGGAAGGGTCTAACAGAGGTAACTAACAAATTGCATGATGGGAACTGTAGGATCCAGCATTTTGGAAGTTGTACCCAAAGAGGGACAAGAATTCAGGATAGTTCAGCATCTGTTGCTTTGATTTTAACAATTCCCTTTAAATTCTCCTGAATAGTCCCCTAATTTTATAGAGCTGCAATACTAAATAGCTTTAGTATAGCTTTAATAGAAATTCGAAAAAAAAAGGAAATGAGAAACTAAAAATCACCAAATCAATAGAAGCAGGAAAGCAGGAAAGCTACTTGGCTGCACAGTTGGTGTAAGCTTCTAATATGCTGTGGACTGAGTTGTCAGCTCAGTTGTTTCCTACATGTCAGAAAAGATTGAGCGTTTGAATGTGAGAACTGTGTCACAGTAAACATCACACCAAACGTCCACTCACAAAAACACACACACAGACAACAAAACAGAGGATCCCTCCTGGTCAAATTACCTCAAACAATACAGTAAGAAATATGCAGAAAAGTTATACAATCTAGGTGTAGCGTGTGTGTGTGTGTGTGTGGTGAGAGAGATGGAGAGAAGTGTGTGTGGGTGTTTGCTGTGCCATCGAAGGAAAGATAAAAGCATCTGCATGGAGCTGAAAGTGGTAGTTAGATTAAAGAAAGCAGCTCACACATGTCATGGCGGGAGAATTAGCCGACATGAACAAGATGTGAAATGCTGAAAAAGAACCTTTGTGTCAGAACTCATAAATCAGTAGAGATATATTGATTTTCCTTTGCTGTGGTGAAAATATTTCTAAGAAATTCATTGTCCTCTAAAAATGCACATTCATACTTCATACTACAGTGTATTTAATTTCATGTTTCAGTTACTATTCTCTGTTTGGCTCAGAACATGCCGAGCTGCAGAAATAAAAGCACGCGTGTATTCTGTGTTCTGTGATACAACACATGATAAAGAGTAAAAACAATGGCAAAGAGTTTCATTGGCACACAGCAGCACCCACAACCCAGTCAGTATGTGCACACCTGCATTGTTACTATGACAACCAAAGTGGACATGGCAGCACATTGCCTTTACAAAATCTGCTCTGGGAACTTGTAAGTTTAAGAGCATTAACATCAAGGTTGTAAAAGACATCAACTTTGCCTGCAGTCTGAACACAGACTCAGTGGTGAACTCTTGGTTTCTGGATATTTTCGTACTGTCAGGTTCATTTAACGGCTCAAATATAATGTTTTTTCAGCGGTTGTTAGCAGTAGTTTTCAGGTGTAGTCTGTCAACACCTTAGGCTTCTGAATGACCAACCAGCTGAAACACGAGTCAAACATGTTAAGTAGTGACATAACTGATGTTAGTCATTACATTCTATACGTTGAAAAGTGCTAAAACTTTACTTTTACAAAGTTGGCTGAGGGTTGAGGTATTTAATAAAACAGACAAAGAAATTGCTGTCATTTTTTTTTCTTACACCTTCAGCAGCAGTACCTTGATATTAAAGATGCTAGAGGAAATTATGTTTGACCTATTGGTGTCCAATTTTTTTACTCATCAGTCTTTTCAGCTAGCCCTTGGTAAATTATGAAAAATCCAAAATACCCTCCTGATTTAAAACATTTTTAGGAAATCTTAGGATGTCGACTCCGTTCTGATAAATAATGTAAAGCAGCACCTATTCAGCACACATTTTCTTGCAAACATAAGGCTGCATCCAAGGACCACAGTTAGAGAAACATGATATTTCAACACAATTAAATGTGACATCAGGTAATAGCTGGATTACTAGTGGAAGCTAACTGCCTGATCCACTGTACAGTAGTTTGAATTTACATCATAAAGATTTCTGCATATGTCTTCAGTGGTTTTTAAAAGCTATTCATCAAGCTGAAATGTGTGTTTAACCCTCCACTCTGTCCCAGACATCTCTTTAGTCTGGAAGCCACAGTTGTAGGTCTTGTCTAACACTGTGTAAATTAACAGTCCGTGTCCTGTCTTTTACCTGGATGAGGTCTCGGGCAAGCAGCTCCGTCTCCCCAGCGGGAATGCTGTCGTCCAAGACCTCCCATCGTTCCCCCAGGCGAAACTCCATGACATAATGCTGGATAGGTGCTGTGTGATTGGCAGGCGGGATCCAGGTGAGCAGGACTCCCTGCTGCGTGCGATTGGCTGTGAGGCACCGTGGTGGGGTAAGCAGCACCAATGGTTCAGGGGTACTTATAGGAAATACTGAAAGAGCACATTAAAGGTTGAGAATGTGTGTGAATAACTCAATTATATATTCAGTGAGAAGTTCCACCAGCATGACAGTAGTGAATCACTTTACACTTTGACACTGACATGCACAGTATCTTAACTTGACTGTGACTACATGTGATTAAGCTTTTATACCAAATGCATCTCTGACATACATTATGCAATTCAAACGCATCTTCACCATCATGTTATCTCTGAATCCTTCCATTGTTTAAGATCATTTCATCAACATTTCATCTTGCCAGTCTATTTCTGGCTAGCATGCTGCTATCCAATCTACTCAACTCAATTAAAATATGTATATGCTACAGTTCAGTCCCATTTTCATAGTTGCTTCAGTTGAGTAGTTAATCACTCTGAATTCACCGTTTACACACAAACACACACTGATTTTCTCTGACCACTTGTGGAAATGGTTTAATTGAAAGATCTTACAGTTTTTGCCATTTCGCTTATTCACTAACTCAGATAGTTATCCCCATTAAACACAACTAATCATTAACTGTAGATGGTGTCCAGCATACTAGCTACTAGGTAGGATGTCTGACTTGCAAATGACTAGTGGATGACTTTTTAAATGAGAAGACCATAAGCAGCCTCTGGGCTGAAGGCTTTGTCGTCTTTGTTTTTACTTCTTGGTTGACAGAGAAGGTGATACAGTGCGAGTCGTTATCTCAATTTTCAGCATGTCACTTATTTTTAAGTAATAATCTGTGACAGCTTCATTTACACTTAATAAATGCCCCTTTTCTCACTGCTGTGAGGAATGATGCATAATGATTTAACCACCACATTGTTGTTCTCACAATCTGGTCTCTCTAGTTCAAAAAAAAAAGAAAGTATTTTTTATATTTTGCATTATGTTTGTCTGTGGCTATTAGGGCTTAACAATTAATCAGTTTTATATCGAAAACAGCTTCATAACAAGCTGTAGCAAGTGAAAGTTTGATTAGGCGACTGTTAATGTCAACTCCTATAATGACAACTGTCATCACTAAATTTACTCAGCATAGTTAATTAACATTAATTCAGTAAACATAGGTTCTCTCACTGAATGCCGATGTCTGCATATTTTGGCCAAATGGTTTTGTGAGGGAGGAAACACCACTCTGTATTACTATTGATGTTCGAAAAAATGTTGTACCTACATCCAGGTGAATGTTTCACTTCTATTTGAGACATCTACTGTAGACATAACTGCTACAGCAGTTGTGGTGTTAAAGGCCAACAACCATAACTGGTTAACTATGTTCAATTGTAACATTAGTCAGTAATGTCATGCATGCCACTATATCTTTATAAATGTGAGCTACATTGGGCAGTGTTTCTATATAACACTAGGAAAAAGTAAGTTTTCTATGACTGACTGGTCATAAATACAAACTCAATAACAGGTAACTGCATTATTTAATCTGATTCACTTACTGTAGAAGATAAGTGATACTGATGATAGATGATAATGTTTGGTTGCTTTTTTCATACTATGTAGAATCTAATTGATACAATGTAGACCAAATATGTTCAGAAAATACTCACAATTTAAGTCATAATCACAATATTGGTCTTCCTCAAATCATTTAGCCAGACGATATCACTTTTTAAGAGGTGAAGCAACTCATTCGAGCCAGAATATTACATCCATTGATTCATTCATTACTGACTCATTGTTAGCCTATCTGCCCTCTAGTGGCTGGGGGCTGGAGTTAAGAAATGAGCACTTTTTATGAACTCATCTCATTTTATATTTATATTAATTTGACTACTTTACATAGTAGTTCAACATTGTTTGTCCTTGATAAATAACTGATATGAAAAGTTTTAAATGTTAGAATGTAAATTATGATGAAGAGGGAGGATTTATCACTGACATTGTCCAAGGTTTACTCTCAGTTTAAAATGAAACCTGCTGATGCAGAATTTAGCACTGCACAAAAAAAAAAAACATGACAAAGAAAAAGCTGCTAAAATTGAAATGATTCTGAATTATTTTTTGTTTTAAGTAACAGCCTTTCTGGTGATTCTTGCTTCATGTCTGCCAAAGCAATTTTATTATTGGATTCCTGTGTCCCGCTTGAGTGAACATACTCACTTAGTGTGTTCACAGTGACAACCTCGCTGAAGGGGCCTGTGCCAAGCTTGTTTTGGGCCAGGACGCTGAACTGGTATGTTGTCTCTGGCTCCAAGCTGGGCACCACCATCCAGTCTTGGCCTCCAGGCACGGGTATGGAAAGCCAGTCATGTGGACCTAAACGCTCCCTCTTCAGCCTGCACAGCAGTCAGGGTGAGAGGTGAGCAGACAGGCAGGAGAGATGTAAAAAAAAAATAACTTAAGAGGTGGAGAGGAAGATAACGGGATTCCTCTGATTTTTTAGGTTAATTCGTGTTGATGAAATTTAAGAAAAAAGTTTCAGTCTGTACAAAGATACAACAAGTTACATCTTTCTTAATCATTATCGTCCACATCACCACACAGTTCAGCACATTACCATGTCAAATAATGTGGTATCATTTCTGCAACAGCTCAACATCATTGTAAAATTAACCATATCCACCATTCATTTTTGACTGTTCACCTCATTCACAACATGACTTTCACTTGATGGTTAAGCCCATGCTGCACTCAGCTTAGCATTTTGCTGTTTGCCCATGCCATACATTTAGCACTGACCGTACCTCATCACACGTAAAGACTCACAGTAAGCAGAAAACTGTTGACATGCAGCAGCTGCTACTGTAAATGCCAGGAGTCATAATGTATTAGTTGGGAGGCAGGGGGGGGGGGGGTAAAACATACATGTTTTCACAGTAAAACATGTGAAAGTCAAAACTCAATGCTCAATGCTTTTTGTTCATGTAGTCAACTGTTTGTCATTAGGAAAAAGAAACACAATGACTGTGTTATATGTAAGTGTGTAAATCATTGTCTGTTACATAAAATTCATTTTATTTTATGCATTTTATCAGTGCGGTCACTCCTCCTCCATGGCTGCCTGCAGCTACACTACCTCTGTCCTCGCTACTGCAACTTCTGCTATCTTCATCTACATTAGAAACCGAAAAAAGGAAACGAGCATGCACGTGTGTTACCGGTCCAGCAGTAACGTTTTTACTTTTTGGTCCCGTCACACCAGACTCCATGTCAGCGTTGGATGGTTTAATTTTCCTCTGTAAATGTTTTAATTCAACAGCGTCATAGCTATGCCTTGCCGATATGTGTAGTTGTTTATCAATTTGCAGCACTACTGTACACGGCTGAAAAAAACTACAACAGCCATAATTCATGTAGGCTATGGACATAACAGTGTCTGTCTGTGGACAACACCAAAAAAGTGTTTCACAACGATCAATATTTGGCTATAACTAATCAAAACTCAGATTTAGTCTAATTTTTGGGACAGGATTCAGGATTTGGAACAACTGCTAGTAATTCGGGACGGTCCTGAATTTTTGGGGATGTCTAGTCACCCTACATGGATGAGTGAGTTGCTTGATGACATCCCCTGACCAGAGAAAAATGATAATAATAATACTGAGAGGAAGACAAACAGTGAGAAGATATTTAAACGAGCCAGAAGTCATTTTCAAACAAACCTGTTTTTGTTTAACTTGGTTTATTTTTACATGAGGACAGTTTTAGCTTCAGGAGCTAACAGCAGCACCGACCTGCTGGAGGATATCTGCAATCTGTGACTGTCCGCCGGAGAAAATGCTGCTGGCAGCCACAAAAACAGCAGAAATCCTCTTTGCATTTCGTCCTGTAGCTCTTAAACTCACCGGCTGTCTGTTCCTGCAGTTATCAGCTGGTAAAATCAGGTTTCAAAACGTTAAATTCGCATTGTAAAGATTTTAGAAACCCAAAGCTGCTCTGCTCACTTCACTCACTGAAGCTTGCTGTCACTATGAATATCGTTCATTAAAGCTGCTGACTGCTATTTATATGTTTGAGCTGCTCTGCTGCTCCCACACTGTTTTAATAAAGCATAATGTGTTACAATAAACACAGTCAGACTAGTTGATTCTAATCCTGTGGACCGGCTATGGACATCTCAATATATAACTATCAAATAAATGACAATAGAGGCCTCACATCTACCTCAGGCCAGCAATATTGTTTGTGTCTCACAAACTTAAAATCACATTTTCCATAAATCCTCAGCTGCCTATAGAATGGTGCTATTTATGTGTTTGTGCTGAAGAACAGCAGCATTCTCCTGTTTAATGTTGTTGTCTCCATTAGCGCTATTGAGCTATCCATAAGACTTCCTTTTAAACCAGAGCTTGAGTGCAACACATAGACCAGCAAAGGCTAGTTACTTGTTGATGGTCTCGTTTGTTTCCATTAAGTCAAACTCTTGTAAGGAGGGTTTTGTCGGTGCAAACACTGTCACTGAAAATGCAAAAGTGGGAGCAACGTAAAGACCATTACTGAGCACTTACCTAAACAGCATCATAGCATCCTATAAACATGTTCTGTTTTAATTCTGATAGCGACAGTGACAGTATGTATGTTTTCACTGGGCTGTTCTTGATCATGTTTCATGGGAAACTGATTTAATCCATCAAACTTTTTTTGACATCTTCTTGCTCCACAAACATACACCCATCAGCCAAAACTACAGATGGCTCCCCTGTAGACTGGGGTTAAAACAGTACCAAGATTAGCAGCAAGATTAGCAGTAAGGTGACAACCGGAGAATTTTTATTAAACCAACATTTTAAACTACACTTTAACATTTTATGCATTTTGGATATGTTAACAAGTGTAAAATCACTTCAGTTTGATTAAGATTATACTGTGTCAGTCATGGATAAAAGCTAAAGTAATGAAATAAGGAAATTGAAAACATTTCAACCCAGGCCCTCAGTCAAGCAGTAGCAAAGCAGCGATAGCAGCAGCAGCAGCAGCAGTAGCAGTAGTAGTAGTAGTAGTAGTAGTAGTAGTAGTTGTAGTAGTAGTAGTAGGATAGAGGACTTTGGGTCATGTTCAGTTTAGTTGCAACTGTTTTGGCTGGACCGCAACAGCGGGGCCAGCCCTATAAACACGAAAGTCCATGACTGACTGACTGACTGACTGACTAAGTGACTGACTGACTGACTGACTGACTGAGTGATGAAGTTACACCATTGGTCAGCCCAATGCCGACACTTCCTGTATCTGTTTCAAACTGAGAGCCTTCGTTTCAAATGAAAAGTCCATTAGTGTTTCATACATGGTCCAGCCATATACTAGGTTTTGATTTAAGCGTTCCTCCAGAGATTCCAAAGATTGGAGATGAAAACTCACTCACATTGGATCCCCATGTATTTCCATCTCTACGTTTGCACAACTGTTCTGAACACAACCCTGGAAAAGACATTTTTAGAGACAACAGAGGACGTATTGGAACAAGAAAAAGCAGGAAGCAAAGCATGCTGGGATGACTCACACATGGCCGTACCAGACTGAGAATGTCTGCTGGAAGCCTCCGTCATAGCTCGCCTCCCAGGACACATTGGCCCAGGTGGAGGATGCCACCACATGGACGCTGGTAGGTGCGTGGGGACTTGTGCCTGCAGGGAGGGAAAGCAGTGAGAAATGTGTTGTTAAAAGGGCACATTAGTCATCAAGTAGCCCTGCTGTGTTACAGTGCATTCATTGTACTTATAAAAAAACTTATTGTGCGCTGGAGCTAGTAATGTATTTTTGTGCAGCCAGAAACTCAATTCAACATTATCTGTAAAAAAGAAAATAAGTGAGAAATATTTTGGGCAACAGGAATTATGTAATCTTCCTGCCAAAAGTAAAAGTGCTAAGTATAATTCTAATAGAAAAACATACTTATTTCCAGTTCAGGTACTGCACTTAAGTACGGAGCCCCAGAAGGGCAATAGGGAGAGAAAAAAAAAAAAAAAAAAAATATATATATATATATATAAAATATATATATATATATATACACACACACATCAAGTGCCCGAAATGCTATTGCGTGCACACAAGATACAATTCATTCCCACATTTTGGTTAATCCTTGCGCATGAGATAAAGCATGAAGTGCAGTGCACCTGCTTCAACTATCAGGTGACAGACTGTGGCTGCCCACTACTCCTAAATAGTTAGGATGGGTATATTGTCTAACAATATAATAGGATGGGTAAGGATAGGATGCAGACTATAAATTCCTGGTATATAAAATTATTTAAGTAAGAATTTGAATGCAAGACTTTTACTTGTTAAAGAGTATTTTTATATTTTGCTATTGCTGCTCTTTGAATAAAAGCAGGCCCAGCACCTGGATGACTGAGGAGGCTGTTAAAAATTGTAAGGAGGCAATTTTTAGATAAAGAGAAGATAAACATTTTTGATGTAACCATGCAATAGCCTCAGAAAGACATAACAACAACATAAGGCTAATGTTCAAAGAATACATTTCTTAATCAGAACAGAGCGCTAAATATTTTTTGAATGTATGAATGATTCTCTGTCAAAATCAGCAGGGGGAGGTGGTTAGAAACAGCTGTACATGGTGCACGCATCCCCATAAACAGCGCTGTCCATGGTTCTGAAACAACAGCTAAGAGATAGTCACATGTATCTTGGCCAATTTGTTTTTGCCATTTTTCTATAGATACATAAAGCTTACACAGAGAGGGCATTTCATGACCAGTTCTGGAGCAAAATATTCTTT
The DNA here is from genome assembly GCF_963924715.1 of Thunnus thynnus. Taxonomy (NCBI): domain Eukaryota; kingdom Metazoa; phylum Chordata; class Actinopteri; order Scombriformes; family Scombridae; genus Thunnus; species Thunnus thynnus. Next base: position 3,404,765 of record NC_089529.1, read on the forward strand.
CTTCAAAAGTGCTTGCAGCGTGTTGACTTGTTGTTGTGGTTCAGAGAGTGACAAGCTGTAGTAGAGTTGTCTAATGACACAGCCTACCCAGGTAGCTATCTGTACTAAAAAGGCCTTGTATTGCCACAGGGTGAGTGTCTTCGAGATTTGTCTGCATAATTCTCTCCATAAGCCAAGAGTGATCCTCAATGGCAACTCACTTTTTCCTTTGCTCCATCCAGTCTGGAGGCACTGCTGGCCCCAATTATAAATAAACAGCTGACCTCCTGCATCCCTCTGTGTCTTGACCAAAAACTGTGACCTTAGCAATCATGAGCTCTACCTCTGCTGGCTCTGCTGTATGTCAAATAATCATCATGTACTGAGCATTACTCACACCAAACTTATGATTTTCTTCAGGCACACAACATTTAACACATCATTAATTAATGCGTGCTGTGAGTTCAGTGACTCAGCACTTCGAATGACTGCATGTAGTCACGCTCAACTTATAATAGAATAGTCAGTATTTTCTGCAAGCCGTCATTACATTGTGGCTCCTCTCATTTTTTAATTATGTTATTTGTCTTTATTTCTGCAGAATTACATGGATATGTTTCCTGTTATCACACCATACAGCAGGTATCAGCATCCATCTGTTGAATTCGCTTTAATTGACCGGTTGCTAAACCCCTCCCCCAAACAGTGATTATCCAATTGTAGCTTAGCAGACACAACTAGCACAGCACGCCTGTCAGTCTTTGGATTTCTCCATGTTGAATCAAAGCCCCCAGGAACAGCGCTGTGCTGTGAGGCTATTTTGACATAGTAGCCAAACCATGTAATTACAACTTCTGAGTCTGTCACGTGATGCACATTGGCCTAAAAAGCATTTTTTCCGCACACATTCATTGGAAAAGGAGTGGCTGTAAAATCATGAACACATTTTTTGGAGCATCACAACCCCACAAAATGAATTGTTTTATTATTAGAATTTGATCTATTTGGTCCGATAACATTTGGAAAGTCTAGAGGAGCCACATGATTAAATGAATTTATCCCCATTGAAGTGAGCAGAGAGCCAACTGGAAGTTAGCCAGCTCAGCCAACAGAAGTCTCTAGTGGGCATGCACTATGGGCCCAAAAATACAAAAGCATGAGCAACATCCGGGTCATTTTTTATTATAGCCAGAAGCAGATATTTTGGTTTCATGTGCCAGTGACCAACTTTCATAGGAATGAATGGGCTCCATTTTTGAGTCTGGTATCCAGTTCTCCTTCTCACATCCATGATTTCTCCATTTTGAGTCGGAGTGTAAGAGGTTACAATGATACACTGTACACAAAGTTTGTAAGATGGTCTTTTTTAACCTTTGCAAAACCAAAACACAAGAGTTAAAGTGTAAGGGATGGATTGAACCCTGTTTATTGGCTCTAACTTAAGCTTCAAACTTTAGCATGTCCTGCTAACTAGCTTGCAACAGAAGTAAGCTAAGACAGTGTTACTTCCAAGGCTAAGGAGCATTTCATACCCTCATTTTATGGGGTTAAAGGTTGCATTCAAAAAACCTTCATGATAGCACATTCACTGTGTAGTATTTCCCTAGCATGTGTCCTGGAAGCTACCTACTACATCATATCAGAGTGTGAGCTGATGTTAACGGCCCTATCTTGCTCTGTATTGAATTTGGGGAAGTTTAGACTCCAGCAACTCCAACCAAACTTGTAACTTGGATAGCTTTATGTTAATCAATTTTATGACCCACTATAAAAGCCTCTTCTCATAAAGTTAACTAAAAGTGACGCACTGTTTGTAAATTCGAACAATAAAGCATAAATCTAACTTCTGTCTTGTCTGTCCAAGTATGTAAGCTAAGCAGCTCAACACGGTTATGTTAGAATGAAATAGCAGTCTGCTCATTCTTAATAATACAATTAAAAAAATTATACTAGGACTAAGTAGTATTACCACGGTCAAATACAATATCTCACCATATCATCAACTGGTGAGGATGATGACTTTTTGCCTCAGACATGCAGCTTCAGCCTCAATCTTTCAGCACAATGTAATGTAGCCAGCATATTTAAAACTCAATTACAGGGATCCTGTTTTAATACAAGCCAACATGAAACATTAGAAAGTGTATGAGTTACTGCGTTTTCAATCAATTTGTCAAGCTAATGTTTGCTTTATTGAATCTGGAGCTGATAAAATCTGCCAGCAACAATCGTCTTTTCAGCTGGCAAATCAACGGTCGCCAGCTTCAAAACGAGAAGCTGCTTTTCTCCATCTCTGTCTGAAATCAAGGACCCATTGTTTCAAACATGACAAAAAATGTAGAGTGGTAAATCTGCACTGTTATCTTTGTAAATCTGCATATGTGCCATTACTAACTAAGGCAGGTGGAGCTTAGCAAAAGGTCAATTATTGCATTTGTTACATAAAAAGATTCTAATGTAAGGTATGCATTCATGTATTCTTTTCATATTCTTTTCATACGGTGTGTTTGTGCATTCATGTAGGCTATATCTGACTGTACCTATGACTTGGACGTGCGTGCTGGCAGTGATGCTCGTGGCAACGTTGGTGGCGACACACTCCCACTCCCCGTGGTCCTCCTTTGTGAGTGACTTGAACTGTAAGCTGCCTCGGGGCAGAACATTGTGCTTGCTTTTACTGGGCTTCCCTACCTGAAGCCCACCCAGCCATGGCAAGAGTGAGTCAGCCAAGAAAAGAGAGAGAGAAAGGTGCACAATAGGTTGGCACAAGCAATGCAAAATTCACGTTTGAAGAAACACACAGGCTTCACACACACACACACAGTATAGACAGTTCACCAGCCACCAAAATATCAATCTGCAATCTCACATTTGCTAGAATAATATTGCTTTCAGTATCCTAAGTGTCAAATTATACAAAATGAGGAATTATCAATTTCATAAGGGAGACAAAAATAATAGCATTGTAGTCAGTGAGCGGGATTAAACATGCCTCATAATCACACATACAATTGAGACAGTCTAATATGTTCCCTTGATTGCATATTTTATAGACATCATTAAAATGTGATTAAAACGCTAAAATGACATACAATAGTTTGAATAATTAAAATATGTGCATCTGCTAGAGGCACAGGTTTCAGGAATGAAGATTTCTCAATGGAAAACAATGAATGTGATATGAAACATGAAGTAATGGTTTAAAAACAGCCTCACAGAAACTTTGGCAGCAAAATTATACACAAAGGCAGCAGGAGGTGGAGGGTGTCTTACCTTCCTCCATGTGATGTTGGGAAAGGGATCTCCCTCTGCCTCACAGGGGATGACCAGTTCTCTCCCAGCCTCCTGTCTGTACTCCCCTCCAGGAACCACTGAGAATTTGGGAGGGTCCTGCCCAGGGTGAACAGCCAGAAAGGGTAAGTAAAACCTAGTGTGCTGTGAACTTGGACTTTCTCCAGAGCTGTTTGGTTAATTTGAGATCATTCAAATGCATAGTGACAACGGATGTACCTTTAGCACCAAGGGAGCGGGAGGGGACCATCCCATGGAGCCCAGGGCATTGTAAGGCATGCAGGTATAGGTGCCGAGAGAGTCCTCTGTCACCTCTGCCACACGGATGCTCCCATCGTCCATTTGGCTCCAACCAGGGTACTGTGGATTGTTAGAGACAAATAAAAAACAATTGCTCCTATGAGGGAAAATCCACAATTGGAAATTAATGAAAACAAGTCTTTTCACTCAAATAAGAGACAGAGTAGCACACTAAAAATGAAGGGATGAAGTGAAAAATGGAATCACATGAAGCTTCAACTGAAGAAATGGGACCAACTCTGTTGCTCACCTTATCTATCCGGAGAGGGACGCCATCTTTCTTCCACTTAACCAGAGTTACAGGGGGGCTGGCATCTACAGGACAGCGGATGAAGCCGGGCAGACCAATAGCCACGTAGATGACAGGTGGCATGTTTACCACACGGGCAGGATCTATTCAGAAACAGAGCAAGAGAAAGAGACGGGAAAACCGAGTGATGAAACATGTTTTTGTAACTTGGGAGACCTGGTGCTTGGTGACTGTAATAGCTATGTACAGAAGATTGGAAACCGTGCAGTTTGATGGGAAGTGGGCTCGACATAAAATGATGCATGAATTTGTTTGGAGCACAGCTGGTCTCAGAGCAGTATCTGTGAGTGTTTGTAGAGCGTATGCTGCTCAACACTGAACTCACATGCACATCAGTTTTGTTCCTGAGCAGAAATTAAATGAGCAGAGTTGTGTACATGACTACTTGTAAAGTAAACTACACAAGATTTTTTAAATGGTGCTACAGCACACTGTCTTCTATCAAAGTTAAGTAGTCCCTTTTCCTTGTACTTCCTTTGGAGGAAAATAGTCACGTCAAAAAAAGAATGTTCAGTTAGAAGGGTTTCTGCAAAATTTGGGGGGTGTTAAAAAAAGGAGAAATTCAAAGAAAGCAAAATTAACATTTGCAGTTATCATCTCAAGTTACATATACTTTGATGCATCTGATGCATAAAACATCTTAAAAACTGTTTATGTATGATCATGTAGCCTAAATAAATATATTACATAACTGAAATCGCTCCAGCAAGAAGAAGCTATTAGAACTGAAGAGTCTACAGTCATGCTCGTGGCTGTGTGGCACAGCACTGCTTTGAGATAACATCAGCATACTAACGTTTCTTAATTAGCACTGAGGACAAAGTACAGCTGAGATTAAAAAGTTAAGGGATCACCAAGGTGATTAGAATTCATCCTGTGGAGGACATCAGTGGGGAACGCCAACGTCATCCAACAGTTGTTGAGATATTTCAGTCTGGACAGATGACTTTGTCGTCCATACGGCCCTGCTGGTTACATGGCAAAACACCCCTGAAAAAGCTGCAACTAAATCTAAGATTCAGTAGAAGATTCAAAAGAAACTGATTTAAGTAACTATGGTGCCTCTTCAGCTTAAAGGTTATGTTCAAATTTTCCATTCATGTCCAGGAAAATTTTGACGCAGTGTCTCTTAACGTAGCATCCAGGAATCACAAGGGTTTCCTTTAAATATTATGTAATCCTATGAAAAATTTCAGTTATAAATCTATGATCCCTATAAGTAGCTCTCCATCTGCAGCTCTCTGTCCAGCATCATGTTGTGTTGCAGCTGACAGCGTAACATCATTTAATATCTCAGTGACTTTCACATCCTTTGACCGCCTCCCATCACGTTTTTTTAGCATCTAACTTCACGTCAAAGCATTCCCGCTTTATTTCTCCTTTCTTTCTTTATTTTTCACTCATATGAGCAAACCTCAGAAAAAAGTAAGAGAGTTTTAGGATAACCATCCACCACATAGATTGCTACACAATTGACCATCTGATACTATATGATACTGATAAAAAAAAAAACACATATTGGCTTTTTTTAGCGAGAGTTAGATGAGAAGATCAATACCGTGGTCATCTATGTCCATTAAATACGAAGCTAGCTAAAACCACAACTTCTCGTCTTTACACTCTTTTTAAGATGTGATGAGTTAATTGGTGAGCTGGTAAATGGAATTTTGTTCTTTTTGGACACAATCAGGCTAGCTGTTTCCCTTTGTTTCCAGTCTTTATGCTAAGCTAAGCTAATCATCTCCAGGCTGGAGCTTCAAACATAACAGACAGACGTGAGAGTAGTATAGATCTCTTCATCCAACTCTCTGCAAGAAACGTCAAATGTTGTTGCTGTGTATCCTGTTGACAAAATTGTAATATTTATACAACAATTAAACTACTGTAATATTCAGTTATACACAGTATGAAAAATCCTATTACATCACATCATACCTGAGCTGCATCACCTCAATCAGTTAAATCAGATCAACTCTGATTGACATCAGTTTTATTACTTCATTTGCTCTACATTAGTTGCTCTCCATCCACATTTCCACTTTGTATTTTAAATCTTAGATAATTAGGGGTTGATATCGTCGAGCTCTACCCTTTAGGCAAAGACAGGTACATATGAAAAAGAGAAGTTCATGTGATAGAGGAAAGGGGCTAAGAGGAGGAAAAGGAAGGGGGAAAAAGAGGCAAAGCTAAAACTTCTTCTTCTTAAATCCTGAATTTTGAAGAGAGGCGAGAACAGCGTGGTTCCTAAATGAGGTCAAGGAGGATAGCTTCAAAGTAGGAGAAATGGTGTGAGTGAGAGGAGGAGGAGGAGAGGGAGGAGGAGGGGTGACGAGGAGGAGTGAACGCTATCAGCGGCGTGACAGGGAAAGGACGAGCGAGGCTGAGCACGAGCGTGGGAAAGAGGACAGGTGAGAGGGAGAGAGAGAGAGAGAGAGAGAGAGAGAGAGATGTGAGTGGATGACGTAAGGTAGAGAGGAGCTGGTAGAGGAGAGAGGGGAGAGGAGGATGAGGCGGTGTGACTGTGAGCACAATACAGCAGGCAAAAAGGCATCTGGTATCACAAAGAGGAGGAGATGAGAGAGTGAACGAGTGACATGGTGAGATAGAGGGATGGAAACACGGTGAGCAATCGATTGACCGCGCTGTTTCCAGAACAACTTTGTACAACAACCGCTGTCCTCCAAAGTCCTAACCGTCGGCCCGGCAGCTCTGCCACAAAGAGCCCAGAGGAGCGCCGCCGCCACCAGCACCACAGACAAGAATATCAGCCAAGTTTCTAAATATAGCTCTCAGACAGCGCTATCGCTCACAACACGCTGGTTCCCACTGCAAGATGCTTTAGGGAAGTTATTCACTGGCAAGCACTTGAGGGAGAAAGGGAAAGACAGAGAGGGGAGGACAGCGAGAAAAGGAGAGTGTGGGAGAAAGATTTAAACAGAATGAGGCAGAGAAGAGGAAAAAAGGGGATGTAACAAATGTAGAATGTTGAGGATTGACAGAGAGGGATAAAGAGATGGAGATTAAACAAAAGGAAGAGATGAGAATTGGACAGAAAGACAGAGAGAGCCCTCTGCAGTCTGACAGAGAAAAGTCTTACAGCAATGATGTAATCCCACCCCCCCACCCTCTATCACCCCCCCCCCCCCCCCCCTCACGACTGGTGTTGCCTGCCTCTGTTCATCACACACACTCACACGCACATACACACCACAATCTAATGTACAGCCATCGAAAGAGGCAGGAGAGTGAGTGAGGGAATGCAAAATGTCTGTTGCCTTGACTACTGCCAGTGGCCGGTCGCCGGGGCTGAAATCTCACAGCTCGTCCTGCCTCTTGTCTGTCTGCTCAAAAAAAAAAGAAAAAGAGTCAGATGCTTTTCCAAAGTGACAAAATCACCACGCTTTCATGTTTGTACAGCTTTAGTGACTGATGGACTGAGTGAGTGTTTTATGAGAGGAGAGAATAAGGAGGCGGTAACCCATGATGAAGACAGAGGGAGGGAGAGATAGCGGTGTGTTGGTGTGCATATGAATATATATACATAAATGAGTACAAATGAGGAATGAAGAGAGGGAGGGAAGGGAGAGAGGGAGAGGCGAGAAGGAGAGCCAGAAAGCAAACATAAAAAATAGAAAAGTGTGTTTGAGAGAACAAATTGAGTGTTTTGGTGGGATTAGGTGTTTGGCTGAGAGGTGGAACGGAGATAGCCTAGAGACCGATGGAGTGTCCAAATCAATTCCACAGAGCAGAGGATGCCCCGCATGCATGTCAAACTCAAATAAGAGGGGTTTTTTGGACATGCGGCTATAGAGCAGTGTCAGATCTGACAGGAAACCATGTGTTTGTAAGACACTCCTGCTACACACCTAACAGACAGAAACTTCCAATTAAGCCTTTGGTTTGAACTGGAGTCCCTTCTCAACGCTGTATAGAGATGAGTAGTCATCATACTGTTCAGTTACTACTCCATTAAAGCTGTCATTTGTCAGGATAGTGGTGTTTGATGTAGAGAGTCTATCTACCAGTATGCTCCATTAAGAAGACTTGAATGCTACAATATGTCCTACTTTCTTCAGAAGAAGCCTTGTGATGTTGCAACAGAGTTATTATTGGACCTGTCTGAGTTCATTTTGAAATCCAGCTGTTTTATGTTTGATGTCAGGTTTAGTAAGCCTGGTGGACAGTTATGGGAGCCACACTACCCCAAATCATGAGAACGATGATACTGCATATTAATAGTCAAGATATCAATCTGAACAGAGCTTTTGGCAGAAATCTAATAGATTATTATGTTTTTTAAGGATGTAGCTATTTGCCTTCAAGGAGAATTAATAACACAATAAGTTCTGATGTTGTGGATTGGAACATAGGACAACTGAAATATCATTTCTTGACCTGTTTATCATCATCCTAAACATAATGAGCAAAGTTGCTGTATTTTTACATCATGATATATATTGAAGACACCCTCATATTTACATGCATTTCCAGATTACTGTATTATGAACTGTACTAATATTTATGTATTGTATGTGTAGGAAACTCAGTGCTCTTTTTTTTTCTGCTAACGTCTTTGAAAGCCCAAAGAAGGTCTAATCAATGGTTTAATCAATGATAACCTTTAATCTCAAGTGTATGGTTGTATATTCAACATTGGTTTGGAATTCCATCAAAGGTAAACTGAGAGTCCTTGTTCAATGTTAAAGTGTCAGTCTGACTCTTCACAGAACAATCCCCCTCCCATTTTACCCACTACTGTGTCTGGAAGTGGGATTTATGACACAGGCTAAAAAGTGGTTACATTCTTTCATCAACTCCTCAAGTCTCAGAAAACACTGGATTGAAAGACTTTTCCTTGAGAAAAAAAGAGAGACTGTGTTTCCAAAATTTAGAGTTTAGACCATCCTATCACTAGGTTTCAAATTCTCTTTCTCTCCCCTTTAACTCTAACACACACACACACATAACCTTGCAACCTATATATTATTGGTAACTAAGTAACGCCAGCCAAAATGGTCCAACTCTGAATTTTGTATGATAACATTTAGCAAAGTTAATAATAGATCGCTGCACACCAACATCGCCCTCCAGTGGTCACCTTTAGAAAGGTTTTGAACACTTGAAGAGAGGCCTCGTGTTAGAATGGATACTATTTTCTGATGATGTTATTCAAATTGCTGTTTAACTTTATATAACATGTAGTAGGAATGTGATGTGTGTATGAAGGATTATTTTGACAGGTGTAGTAAAGAACTCACCTGCAGTTATTTCATTGTACTGTTCTAATCTTCATACTTACTAGGTGCTAGACATTCAAAAGCTTGATAAGTGAATAATCTATGTTAGTAGTTATAAAATAGAATTTAGTTAACATTAAGTAACTATAGTATGTTTTCTTTAGACTGAACTGATTGCTGTTTAAGCTTTCTGTATGAAATATTCTGACAGGAGTAATAACACAGCATGTTAATAGGAAATATAGTGAAGAAAGACTGCATTTTTAATTATATTGTATAACCTAGTTATATCAAGTACTGTTCAACTCAGGTGTTGGGATAGTTGATCATATTACAGACATGTGTTGTCTCTAAATGTTTGAGTAATATATTGAACTATGTTTATGTTTAAATGTGATTGACCATGGTGAAATGTGGAAGCTTTGATATTAAACTTAATCTCCAGTAATCAGTTACTGGATCAACTTAACACAGGAGAAAGTCCGTCTCCATCCTAAAACACGCCCATGCAAGAGGCCAAGATAAAATAACGTGTCGGCCTCCGCTCTTGTTCTACTTTCTTTTTGTATCTCCAAGGACATGCACATCGCATCCCTAAGGGCCTCCGCCATCTTATCTCTTATTGCACTTTTTTCTCGAATCATGTGATTTCCTAAGTTAATTTTATTTTCTTTTGTCAAGCTACGCACAGTTTTGTTTGGGCTGGCCAAGTTATTTTGAGTTATTTAGTAAGAAAGTCAGTCAGTCAGTCAGGAGCCTTCAAGGCAAACAACCAGAAAACAAGACATCTTTCTAACGCTGCCGTCCCCAGTGACGACCGTACCAAATCACTTTTGTCTCCTCCATCTAACAGTTAAACCCTGTGGTGATCCGGTGAATCACCTGAAGAAAGCGTTAAATGACGTTGTGCCTTAAGGCTCCTGCGACGCTCATGAGCAGAAAGCATCCGCTGAGACGCCGCCGCTGAACAGCTGATCCATTCATGGCCCAGGCGCAGCAGACAGCCCACTGAGTCATTACCAGTTCATCTGAGGACAACTATGACAAAGTAGGATAAACAAAGCTCTCCCGCTCTTCATCTGCTTCTGTGATTAAAGAGTCAGTGTCGTTTACATTGAACTCTCCAGTTCAATTCTTAGAGATGTTGGTTAGTCAAATGACTTTAGCCTCAATTATAATTTCCCTGTAGTTACGTAATCATTCTTACATTTCACCATTGTTCATTCATAACTTCTAATCTGCCATTTAAAACCTATTACACTCATTCTGGTTGATTATTCATTTATCTGTTTACACTGATACCTCATTTATTCACTTGCTATCCAATTTAGTTAAATAAATATGCATTTATCAGTATGTTGTTGTCTGTGGCTTGAATTTAAAGCAGAGGACTAGACTCCCTGTATTGTTACACACTACTTCAGACGTGAGCTTGATCAAAATTGTTTTCTGCGTCTACTCCTGGCATGAGTGAAAAACATAAAGAGGGTGGAGGTTCTCATATTAATACATGTAGATTATTCTACATATGTAATGATAAAACTGATGAGAATATTCCATAGATTGTGTGAGTGAATATGAGCTGAGGTATGTTTTCTGTGCATGTATGTATTCATGACCACTGACTTTGACATCTTATCTAAGTTACTGCCTGAGCCAAGTGAGGTGCTGCGTGTCAATAAAAGATCCTCCATTACTTATTAGTGTGTGGTCACTATTCCACAGTTGTGTGGTTTATTTACTTAAAGGCCCTTTTCAATTAGTCTCTTACTATGAATGATGTGGTTCAACAAGAAAAACTTTTATTTGCTTTTGTCACTGCTTTGAAGTAGGCAGGGCTCAGTTGGAAAAAAGGTGATGTCACAAGCTTCAATGTGCCAATCAGAATTTGGCAAAATTTTAATAATAATCTGATGACAGTTGGTGGGTTATTTGGTCACTGTCAATCAAATGTGATGTATACACACCTACACAGTCCTGATGAAGCAGATCAGCTTTTAAGTATTAAACTCTTAATTCCTAAAGATGTATTCTAACTTTGATTGACACTTATTTATTCATAAATACTTATAGAGAAATAGACTTGGAGCCAGGTTTCTGGTGTAGTTATCCTTGTTCTTGCAGTGGACATGCTCTGCCCAGTTTCTTGCCTTGGATTTCGGTATAAATAATACAGTTGAGGTGGCTTTAACACAAAAAAAACAGACATGAAGTGGATTTCTTACAATGTACCAGGTTAGTCTCTAAAGTTTAGCACACACAACAAATGAAGAGTTAAAGTGTAAAAATGATCATCTGAGTGCTGGTGAGCCCGGTGTGTTCTTTAAAAATGTGTGTGACCCCTTAGTCATGACACAACCAGTGGCCACAGACACAGAAACACTGAGTCAGGATGCAAATAAAAGCACCGAAATACCTTTGAGTCCCAACACAGACACGGTTAACACCTGCCTGACCTGCAGTCAAGAGTGTCTGAGCCATGGAAAAGGAAACTTATAAGTGACTTTGACAAGCAGGAAACTCACATTGCACTGTTAGGTAGGCAGAGGCAGTCGGTGGTTGGCCCAGGCTGTTGCTAGGAGCACAAGTGTATTTCCCAGCATCCTCTGGCTTGACTTGGGCAATGATGAGGGAGCCATCGATGAGAATACTGACTCTGCGCTTTAGGTCACTGAAAATGAAAAGAAGGATAACTTTAATGTTGGGATTAATATTCTGTTCACCATATTATCATCATCATCATCACGGCTGCCAATTTACTGAAAGGTTTTTTTTAGATTTTATGATTTTTATGGACATATTGTGACGCAGCAACTTCTACATTTCAGTAATTGCTCACTCTGACAGCTGTCTCTGTGTTTCTCTGTCCAGCATCATGTTGAGTTGCAGCTGACAGTGTAACATCACCTAGTGTAGATGATATTCTCTCCTCTAATATCTCAGCTACTGTCACATCCCTTGACCTGCCATCACTTTGCTTTAGAGAGATGTTTTTCTAACGTCAAAGCGTCCCTTCTTTATTTCTGTCACAGTGCAGAGCTGCTCTGATGACACATCGTCGGCAGCCAGATTCATATTTTCTAATTGTTTTGGGTCTCCTACTCCTGACACTCCTATGTTTTTATGAACGTCACCTCCTCATGAACAAGTGACGTTCATCAGGCTGAAACAAGCCATTTATGACAAGTTCAGGCAGTTAAGAGAGTTTGTTGAACCCGACTTGGAACACTCGTACCAGTAAACCTCAGAAAAAAGTAAGAGAGTTTTAGGATTAAAAATACCAAAATGTTCTGGAAGAATGAGAAGAAAAGAAGACTGAAATCTAGCAAATATTTCAGTCATAATTCAAAACAGGACTCCTACAGTATGTACCAAACGTGAAGCAGTTTGTAGCAGCTGCCTTCCAGAGCATTTAATGCAGAATATTTATGGATGGATGTAAATGTATACAGTCACCAATGTACAGTATGACGCAAGACTCCTCTGAAGATGACGACAGTATATTTTTGCCAGTGCCACATTTTCTCGCTCATTTTTGCTCATATCCCAGTGGATGTGTAGCTCTGACTTTCAAATAAATGATGTTCTGCACACAGCTTGATTTATGATTCACAGCAGAGTGGTTGGTTGCTGTGGAACTGTGAGTCTGCAGGCACCAAAGGAAGCTGGAAATCACAGGAACATTTTTTTCATTTGCTCTGCAGCACAAAATCATTAGAACATACCGATGTGAGGACGATATGTTTATTGATACCAATGCCAATGATAACTTTGCAAAGTTTTCAGACTTTCAAAAAACTCTACAAAGCATTCAGTGTTGGCACAGAAGAGGGGGATCACAGAGATCTTGAGTCATGCTTGACTTACCATCACACACAATGCCTGAAGATTGTTCAGCAGCACATTTATCCTTCAAAAGTCCTATTTTTCTCATCCAATAGCTCTGCTGTTGTGAGATCTGGCGTGTGTTTAGTCCTCTGGAGAACTAAACTAAAGTCACGGTCATGTTTTTTAAGTGCATTAGACTGTGCTGCTGGAAGGATTCATTTAAATAGGGAATGACTGTAGCTGTGAAAGTATTTTGTTTTTGATTTTAATATCTAATGACATCAAGTCTGGCATAAAGAAGCATTTTCAAACTGTGACAATCTTATAGGCTATTTCAAATCATATTGGTATTAAAATATTAAAGGGGTACTTCAGGAATTTTGTTTTGCACTTCCATGAACTTGTGAGAAACAGATTTGAAAAAAAAAAAAAAAAGAATCAGCAGCAGCGAAGACACATATCCAGACCAGTGTGTGAAATACAGGAGTCCTAAATCTCAAAATTAAATTTGAAGGGGGTCTCAACAGTGAGCCTTATTAATTTCTATTTATCTATTTTTCTGTAATAACACAATAAAAATATATTTTGCGATCAAAGCATTTATGGCATTTCAATGCAACTTGCTCCACCTCTGCATATTGAAAACATCCCATAAAAAGATGTGAAATGTGAACAGTTCTTTATCTTGAAGAAAAAATGTAAAAAGTACTTCAACAGTCTTTATATCACAGAACAAACACATACATAGACCAATAACAAAATGCAACCACGCTTGTGGTTTTGTTGTATCAGCCGCTTGGATTTAGTTTCTGATACAAGCCTATTCTGTTTTGGAGGTACCACCCACAGCACCAGGACCCCCATTTGTCACACTGATCCAGACTATTAATCCCTAGTATGGGTCAAACTCCAAAAACACTGAATCCTAGATTTGAATCTACAGTATTACCAGGACTAACCTCTAGAGATGCATCGGCTCTTTTTCAAGACAGTGCTGACAAGTCATTACATTTTACTAGCTAGCAGCAGGGTTGTTGTTTTCTTCCAAATATGGGAAAGCTCCCTCCAGAGCCAGAGAAGACATTATACAAACTATTATCACAGACTGGGTAGGATTCCTTATGACAAGTACACATAACTTCATAACCCTTTAAAACAGAATGCTTTTTGGGAGCAGAGAGGCAATCTGGTCTGATCAGTCTTAGTAAACATACTGATGTACATGGCTGTAAATAATACTACAAATAAACTGGGTCATTAAAAATGCATTTTAAACAAATTTGAACTACTGAAAAATTCTTCTGGCATTTAAAGACAGCCAATTAAAAGCCTTGTACACATCACCATGATGAGTATGAAACAGACATTGCAAATAAATCTATATAAACTATTGTAAATCACATTTAAAGGGTCTCAATTATGATTTTGGCTTCCAACGATTATGAAAACAAGATAATCGAGATGAAACAATTATTGTGCTGCATTCCATTTCACAATGACGCTCTCGTTTTGTCTTGTGTTATAAATCCAGCGCACCCCTTTTCCTCTCCAGCGGTGTGCTTCACCCCTCCCTACAAGCCCAAACTCACTCTCACTGGGAACCCACAGTAACTGGGACGTGAGCAGCACATAAGCGCGCTCTATCCCTTCAATCAACACCAACCCCGACCTGCGTTCAGTGTCCACAGAAGCAGCCGTCCGTCAGCTGCAGCTCCTGGTGAGCTGGGAGGACAGCAGCTGGCCAAACTGCCTTCACCAGGCTGACTGACAGTAGATATTTACTGACAAAAATAGTTTTCATGTGGGCTCCATGGGAAGAAATTGACAGTGTGAATTGACAGTTGTATTTATTGATTCAGTGATTTTATTTCCCCGCCCACCGTAGCAAGTGAGGGGAATCTGCCTGTAGTGAAACAGGCAGCTCACAAACAGACTGGGGGCTTTGATCAATCAGTGTAGATAGCATTGATAAGTTCAAGACATATACAGCGGGACATTTGTGTGATTTAAACAGCTGTCTGTCCAGATTAGCTTCACTAAATGCAACAGAAATAGACTGAGGGCACTCTGTGAGATGATTTATGTGCAAATTGGTGGATTGTCCCTTTAAAATACAATATTATAGTCAAACAAAAGGACACACTGTCAGTTATTGAGGGTTTGCAGAACATGTGGCTCTGTCTGTCTGTGAGCTGGGATGAGTTTTGAGCCAGCTCAGAGGTCTGGGTGTGCTGTTACTGGTGACCGGCCACTTGCAGTAGTCAAGGCAACAGTTCTTTTACATTCACTTGCTCTGTTCCCTCAAAATTCCAAATCAGACTGTGAGTTAAGTATGCAGCGAGCAGCGGTCGGTTATATGGGTCTTGGGAGAGAAGAACGGAGAGAAGAGAGATGACATCATCCCTGATGAAGACATTAAATTTGGTAACCATTGTTGCTGTGTCACTTTCATGCTGCATTTTTTGCAGAGCAGTATCTCGGTTGACTGAGATTTCAGATTTAAAAAACAGATTCTTGGTTTAACAAGACAAGGTGGCTGCAGCATGCATGTAACACCAGAGGGCTTTTCATTTGTACGTCGCCTGGTTACCATCATTTTTAAGATGTTTGTTTTTATGTAAGTTTATGTATTTGTATAACACTTTTCATGCAGTAGTTGTAACTCAAGGTGCTGTACGCATTAGAAAAACACTCCTACAGCACCCTGTTTACTAGTGCGCACATGTGAAACGTGACTGTGTCTGTGGACCTTCCGCGGGTTGCTGCTCCTGTCAGTGTTGGAGCCTCTGTGACGCTTCAGTAAGTAAATGTTTGTTTTTAAAACTTATTTCGGGGCTGCGCTCACGCTCAGTCTGGTAGAGTAGAGCTCGGGGCTGCATCAGTCCCGCTGAGAGGCTGAGTGCCTGCAGACATGACTGCGGAAGCGCTGTCAACGCCCCCTGATGACGTAAAAGAAAACTGTTTGCACTCAATCATTTTGAAAGCGCAATGGCCAATGGGCCATCTGACCAATGGTGTACCTTCATCACATGGTGAGTCAGTAATGGACAGACACTCAGGGTTAAAGGGCTGGTTTACGGCCGGTTCAGCCAAAAATACAAAAGCCTTGCACTTCAGAGAGCTGTGTCTCTGACTGAAACATGAGAGGAAATGGATGTCAAATTTAAAAGGATCTTTAAAAAATTGACAAACTGCTCCATTAAGTCCTCAGTTTAGTGGGATGTAGAATAATAGTCAGTAAAATAATGACACTGCCAGGAGCAACAAGATCTGCATCTCCCACCATGTCTGCAGGCACTGCGACTAGAGATAACTTTTATTCCAGACTGTCATTTTTTTATCCCATTCTTTTAAAAAAATACTCAAAATATATCATAAATGTTGCATGAGCCAATTTTTGCACAGAAAATCTCTGTAAACTATGGCGGCTACTGTGTGGGAGAAATATGAAATAAGATTTGAAGGCATTACTGATCGCTTGAGCCTGGTGTCATTTCTCTCACAATACGCATAGCGGTGAGCTGATTCACCAGCACAGCATGCTAGTTACTTCACTCACAGAAACTGATCGGCATTAACAATTAATTACTCTGAGAATACACATCTGCTGGCTCTCCCTTCCAGAGGACAGGAGCTCCTAAAAGAAAAACTGGAACAGAGTTAATTTATTCTTAACTTTACTTATGGTTTATTACATCTTTCCCATTGCTTTTTGGCTATTTAGTTTTCTTTTTCCTGTTGTTCTAACTGTTTGACCTTGCCAGCTGTATTCACACTCTGCTTTAATCACTGAGCCCGTACATTATCATGAGAAAAGTAGGACAGCAAGGTGAGGATCTGGGTGAACGTTTCACCAGAAGACGTGTGCATGTTCATCCTGATGATGCTGCTGCAGACCTGAGAGGTGATGAAGCAGCTGCCAGAGGAACAGGAATATACTGCAGCCAATTCTGTCAGCCTTCCAGCCTTTGTTTCTTGTTGTCTGTCTGTTTACACATGAAGGAGAGTGGTTGTTTATAATAGAAACAAGATATCTGACTGTCTGCTCTAGATAACTGTCAGAATCACCTCTTTTAAGATAAACACCACAAACATGTCCTTCTAGAACTTTGAGGACAAACAGGGAGACTTGTTTCCTGGTTTAACATTAATTCCTCTGGTTACCTCCTCGTGTAAACACAAAAGTGAAAATAATGAAAGCTGTAATACAGACTACAACATCGGAAAACAAATCAAACCAGAAGCTGTGACAGCACACAGTCAGTGACCCTCCTGTGACTTTGAGGAGATAACTTATTACTCAGGAGCTTAATGGTTTTATTTTAAAAGTTTAAATTGTATATCATCTGTGGAAGATACAAATATCTGAATGGAACGTACAGTATATGCTGTAAAGACCATTTAATCATTATTTTGCTGGCATGAAATTGTGACACTTGCAAAAAAAAAGGGGAGATGCCCCTTTGTTCAGCTACTGTATATTGGACATATAGTGTCTGCTCTGTCTTCTTCAGAGACAGAGCATTGAAGCACATTGATCATAAACTGAACTTCAAGGTTTTGTTGCTGTGGGGCAGTTTGGGGGGTAAGCAGAATGGACAAGTGCATTGTCTCTGTCTGAACAGCTTCCACACATCAACGGCGGAAATGTCATCGCAGAGAAAGAGACGTGCCTACTGACTGATTGACTTTGACGTTAATAACGTGGATTTACAGCTGTGTAAATATCTGGTGAAATGGCTTAGAATGACATCAGCTCACTTTTCTACAATGATTCATACACATGCTGTGTTAAAGTGATGGCTTTTTTTTTTTTTTTTTTTTTTTTACACAAATGCTCCCTGTGGCTTTATTCAGACATGACAGGACTGTTACAGGAAGAGCTGCATGCATGAGCAACAGAGTTTCTGCAGGGTTCCTCATGTTACATTCAATACTTTTTAAAACTCTTTCAATATCACATAGAGTGCAACACCTGTTTCACAATCATACCAACCAAAGTATGAAAGGATGATGGAAAACCAGTGAGAACTACATGGCCAAGAATTATTTATTATTGTCATTACTTCCCAGCAGTATATAACCATCATTCCTAATGATATAATTAATCAATTAATGCAACCTAGACCTGGACATGCTGCATAAAATTACAATGAAAAATGATTTACTCATTTAAATTAATTAAAACTACTGCTAGCTACTGTAGCTAAAAACTACTGCTAGCTACAGCAGCAGCGAGTGCTCCGTCTGCGTGTCTACATTTGATGCATTCAGGTGCAGTGTTGAGTGTAGGTCACCCACGTTTGGAAGCGCTCAGAGCCCAACACATAATGACTGTACATGCGTAAAATGGAGGAAAGTAGACTTGAAGCCTAAAATACACTTCGGTTCACGGTTCAGCGTGTGAAATGTGAGCGATTACGCAGGTTGTGTGGACAGCTGTATTGATCGAAATAGGAATTTATCTTTTCCATCAGGCACGCGTGAGACTGACGCCTGAAAAACGTGGCTTTCAGTGTAGACATGGTCTGATGGTGCTGACTGAAACTCCACAGAAAAGGATTAAACAGCTTCCTGCTATACAGTCTCACTTATAGCTTATACGTAGATGTACAACGTCTCCTGAGAAAAACATTTTATAACATTACTGCCTACAGCAGGCAAGAGAAAATATTCAGGCCCTTTTTTGAGGAAACTAAATTCAGTCCTTTATGGGATTTTTCAAGACCTGCAGATACTCTGACCTTGACCATCGTTAGTGTGAATATTCTCATCAGTGTCATGATTTACTTCAAAATTCTGCTGCCCACTTTCTAAAGCCAGAGAGTGCACAAGATGTTAAGACTTACATTTCATTCCTATTTGCTCACATGCTGTATGTAAAGCGTTGCAGGATATTCATTTATTCATCCATGCAGTGTGCAGAGATGAAAGTTGAAGGAGGGGGTGCTGCTCTGATTATTACTGTAGTAGAGGGTGCTCTTTTTCCTGCACATCAACAGGAGAAATATGTTTTATAGACTGATCTGACATGATGAATCTCCTTGACAACATAAATCTGCCCATTCACAGCGTTTCCTGCTTTATTAAACAGATTTGATTGTCTTTGAGTAAATGAGATGATAATTAAGTTAGAAATGTATTACAGCGATCTTAATCAGGAAACAAGAGGTCCATTTCATCTCTTTGTGTGTATTTAACCTTGTGCTGCTGCAGCTTTTACTTGCGTTTGACAACATTACATTCAGACCTGTATCATGTTGAAAATGTATGAATGCAACTTAGTAAGACTGCTGTTGTGACTTTTATGTTAAAGTGACTTGAGGGATTATTCAAATTACAGACAACATGTTTTTTTTTCTTTGTTATTGTTATTTTATATTTTTTTGGGGGGGGGGCGTTTGTATGCTTTTATTTTGCAGCAACAGTTGAGAGATGACAGGAAACTTGCAGCAAAGGTCAGCTGCTGGAATCCAACCACAGACATTGCAGTTATGTGGTACAAGTCTTAACGAGTAGGTTAACAGGGAGCGCTGAGATGTTTAATTGTCATCACATTTACAGACAGAAGTGCATGTCTGAAAGGAGATGAACTCACATAACTGCTGGAAAGCTTTCAATGTAGACACCACTGCCACGATGGAGGAACTTGAACCAGAGGATTACTACTAACATTGATTTAGGGAATTACTGTATTAACCAAAGAATGAGAACCAACTCATTCATTTTAGAACTTTTTTTTTTGATTAATGTGTTAATCCACATAGAGTCAGAGACAGAGCTGGATGCTGTGGACACTGGTGGACAGAGCAATCCTCTCTGTAAGACCTCTCCTGTAAATACACAGTAGGGAGCAGATTTTAGATTTTCTATAACAATGTAGTTCCTTAATATCAGTGGTGAAAAAAACATTTTGTGTGATCTTTTCTTAAATTGTTGAGAATTGATCTGATGACCAATAAGCACAGGCCTGGTGTGTCTGTGGACTACGCCTGACAGGACTATGTGAAAACACACAGATCATATAAAAACTAATATTGGTCTCTTTACTGCTTAAAGCATGAAAATCTGTGTGAAGCTACAGTAATCTAGCCTGCAATTAAATGACTGTACTGTCCACAAGAGGAACATATGTCAGTGTGACACTCTAGAGAGCATCCCACAGATGTCACCACCTCAGTGGGAACTTCCCACTCAACCATGTCACAACCACTACAGACACAACACAGGAATTAGTTAACATACTGGGTAAGGGTCATGTGGACTATTTATGAGCATGTCCACATACTGTGTGGACACACATGGATTAACACGGCTACATCCACTCTGAATTCTGTTCAATGTCATCTCAGACCTCAGAGATGTATCACACACTTATGTTGCACTCAGTGAAGGATTATGAGAATTTATTGAGTGATCCTTGCTGTGACAGATGGATCATCCTCCTTGCATGCATGGATATATTTATACAATGATACTTGGGGAAAAAAAACAACATTGATTTGCAGTCATTTTCTAGCTGTGACCATAAGCATGCTGAGTTTGCTATGGAAGCTAAAAACAGTCTATTCTACTTTCATCTGCTTTCAGCTACTTACCACACACTAGGTGGTTGGATTTATCTGAGAGCACCACTCAACACTTTAGTGTGAGTGGATGTGGCAACACCACCCAAAATAGGATATACTGCACATAAGTAGTGCTTAGGAAGACTGGACTTCCATTGTGTGTGGAAGACCTCATTTGAACGTGTCTAGTCCTACAGGCATCACATGCAAGACTTTCTACTGCATGGATCTTCCATCCATCCTTCCGTCCGTCCATTTTCTTTACCGCTTATCCTCTAGAGGGTCGCGGGGGACCTGGAGCCAACCTCAGCTGACATTGGGCGAGAGGTGGTGTACACCCTGGAGAGGCTGCCAGTCAATCACAGGGCTAACATATATAGAGACAGACAACCATTCACACTGAAAGGCAATTTTAAGAGTCACCAATTAACCTGCATGTTTTTGGTCTGTGGGAGGAAGCAGGAGCACCCAGATAGAACCCATGCAGGCAATGAGGAGAACATATAAACTCCTAACAGGAAGACCCCAACCGGCCAGTGGGTTTAAACCCAGAACCTTCTTGCTGTGAGGTGACCGTGTTAACCACTAATGTTTTAGTTCCTGCATAATAAAATATTTGATTGGTTGAGACAAATTATTTATTATTTGGACAATTCAAGCCAATTCCCCTCTGAGCAGAACAAATAGATGATTTAAATCAGTTAAACTCTGAGTGATGCAGTTTTATTCCTGTCATCTGTTGCCTCTGCTCTGCTGTTTTTTCAACAGCTCAGTCGCCAGAATGAAATGTTTCTGCAAACCCCGGATACGCTGAATCTCTACGTCTCAATACATTGATACATAGCATGTCAACATTTCTACAATACGTATCATAGGGAAAGTGACGTAGTTCAGATGACATCTATATGAGCTCGCTACCGCGTCAGGAGGAGGCGGGTGGGGGGGGTTGGCTAGAAAATTAGTTGCATCAAGACCACTGCTCGCTTCCTGTTTCAACCAGCAAAACCAGGTATTTTTAGCAAGACATTGAGATATTTGCAGTCATTCTTCTGGTGACAAAATCAGGTATTTTAACCCAAACCGTGATCTTTTTACTAACCCTAACCAAGTGTTTTTTGTGCCTAAACCTAACCAAACTATAACCAGTGTTGTCACACCATAAAACATCATTATTCAACTGATAAAGGCCATTTAATGCAACATTAAATGACATGCAAAGTTTGAAATGTGATCAACATTGAAACATAGAGATTCAATGTATTTGGGGTTTGCAGAAACATACAATGTCAACGTTTTATTCTTCCAAATGGGTGTCTTTCAGTATTTATTGCCTCTGCTGTCTGCTTTATTATTGCTTTTAGATTCTTGTCTGTGTTGGCTCAGCACCCATACTGAACATGTGACATCAACATCTTATTCTAATAATGCCACAAGTATTGTGGATTTTAGCTAAACTTTAGGAAATAGCCAACTTAAGGAGCCCAAGTTTGAATCACAGAGTCAAAACAAAATAAAATGTAACATGAATACTAAAAAATATTTAACAAAAAATACATATTACAGTCATAAATATTTAAAAGTATGAAGATGAGAATATTGCTTTTCATCATCATGTAGAAATGACTTTTCCTAGTTACTTTTACACCGCAGCTACTGAAAGTGTGATACTTTAAATGTTTGAATATAAGATTCCTAACATTCTAAATAACTGCTACATCAAAAGGCATAATTCTGTCTATAACTTTGCCAGACCATCATTAGAATGTCATTTATACCTTTTTTGGTTAAATGTAAAAGTTATCTTATTTTATTAAATGTTAAAGTTATATTATTTCTCTCCGCCACAAAAAACGACAACACAAGACGAGACTCTTGACAGCGGCTGGTGAGCAGCAGGCACAGACAGGTGAGGTGATATGGAAGACAATAATGAACCCGATCATAACTTTACTTCTTGAAGAAGACGTTGTCCTCCTCCCAGAACCAGGTGTAGGTCAGGTTACGAGGGTAGGCCTCCGCCTGGCAGGTGAAGAAGGCGTCCTGCGAGATGTTCACTGTAATGTTCCCTGGTGGTGAAACAATGAACGGAGGGCCTGGTGGAGAACACACAAGAACCACATGTGAAGAAACTTCCAGGAATCTGTCGCCTTTTTTTTTGAGGAACTCGCGATATACACAGAGAAAGGAAGAAACAACATCTGTGCAAAAATTTTCTATGAAGTCACCTGTGCAATAGCAAGAAATAGAAACACTGCTTTTAAATAATGGTTGACACATGACTGAGTAGGGATGGGTTTTAATAGATGGTTCCATTTTGAACATCACTCTTTGAGTCACATTCTTATATATTGAGATATCTTAGATAGAACAGTTGTTGCTGCGCTGACTGAAATAAAAACTGAACATATTTTTTAATGTCTTCACTCCCTAACAAACAAACGACCTAA
The DNA here is from genome assembly GCF_963924715.1 of Thunnus thynnus. Classification (NCBI taxonomy): domain Eukaryota; kingdom Metazoa; phylum Chordata; class Actinopteri; order Scombriformes; family Scombridae; genus Thunnus; species Thunnus thynnus. The sequence goes on from NC_089529.1 coordinate 3,427,725, forward strand.
AGAGATTCTTCTGTGAGTTGGCTATACTGACATGCTGCCACTAACCTGTATTTCTGTTCATTTTGTCAAACAATTTAATGATCATAAAATAATGATTTTGTCTCCAGCACAACACTTTGGTAATGACTTCTGGGTAACAGGTAGTATGTCACACTACTTCTAACGTCTGACAACAGAAACAGAAAAATATGTAAATGAGAACAACTATATCATTAAAATGCAGTACATATGATCATAGTAGGAGCCTGAACAGAGGCTTGGCTCTCTCTCTCCAATGACAAACATGAACAATTACAAATACATACTTGAAAATTAATGTTAAATTAACTGTCAATAGTCACACTCCCAAGTGAATTTAATGCTTTAGAGACACGAGTAAGGCAGCAGATAGTCTCCAGTAGCCTTGACAGAGCCGGATGCTGTGGACATTGGTGGACAAAGCTTTGGTGATTCGGCATATGGAGAATGGAGCTGCAGGGTCTCTTTGTCAGGATTGGTAGATAGAAATGCAAATGGTTGCTTTAAATTAAGAGCAAGTGTGCAGACATGCCTCTACCAGAGACCTCTCCTGTAAATACACAGTAGGGAGCAGATTTTAGATTTTCTAGAACAATGTAGTTCCTTCATATCAGTAGTGAAAAAAACATTTTGTGTGATCTTTTCTTAAATTGTTGATAATTGATCTGATGACCAATAAGCACAGGCCTGGTGTGTCTGTGGACTACGCCTGACAGGACTATGTGAAAACACACAGATCATATAAAAACTAATATTGGTCTCTTTACTGCTTAAAGCATGAAAATCTGTGTGAAGCTACAGTAAACTAGCCTGCAATTAAATGACTGTACTGTCCACAAGAGGAACATATGTCAGTGTGACACTCTAGAGAGCATCCCACAGATGTCACCACCTCAGTGGGAACTTCCCACTCAACCATGTCACAACCACTACAGACACAACACAGGAATTAGTTAACATACTGGGTAAGGGTCATGTGGACTATTTATGGGCATGTCCACATACTGTGTGGACACACATGGATTAACACGGCTACATCCACTCTGAATTCTGTTCAATGTCATCTCAGACCTCAGACATGTATCACACACTTATGTTGCACTCAGTGAAGGATTATGAGAATTTATTGAGTGATCCTTGCTGTGACAGATGGATCATCCTCCTTGCATGCATGGATATATTTATACAATGATACTTGGGGAAAAAAACAACATTGATTTGCAGTCATTTTCTAGCTGTGACCATAAGCATGCTGAGTTTGCTATGGAAGCTAAAAACAGTCTATTCTACTTTCATCTGCTTTCAGCTACTTACCACACACTAGGTGGTTGGATTTATCTGAGAGCACCACTCAACACTTTAGTGTGAGAGGATGTGGCAACACCACCCAAAATAGGGTATACTGCACATAAGTAGTGCTTAGGAAGACTGGACTTCCATTGTGTGTGGAAGACCTCATTTGAACATGTCTAGTCCTACAGGCATCACATGCAAGACTTTCTACTGCATGGATTTAATTCTTTCACACTAAATCAACATTTCTATCACAAAGTGCCAGCAGGAAGATGGGAACCAAGTAAAAATCTCAGTGACTCTGCTGGAGAGGAAGCAAGTATTGATGGATACGAAAAGAGATCCTACTTTGGGCTCCTCAACTGACTGGAAAAGTGCAAAGAGGTTACTAAGGGTTAAAAGAATTAAGAGACTCAAAAGATTGTGCTCAGGGGTATCTAGCAAAGGTCAGAAAGGAGGAGCAGTGCCATCAGACCCTAAATTCCCATGCTGAGGACAGAGCTGAGGATGAAAAGACTGATTAACTGCAAGACTAACTGCAGTTTAGTCAGGCTGTCTTTTCCTACAGAGCATCACATCAGTGGAATTCAGTGACACAAGCAAAGTGTAAGAAATCATAACATGACTGTACTCATATTGTACCTGTATCATCTGCTATTGGATTTTGTCTACTCATGTTGTTTAACTGTATTGTATAAGCATTTTTATCACAACGTAGTATGTTTTTCACTATTGTACATATTGTCCTAGGATGCCAACATCAGGCAAAGAAACTGCCGATAAAATCTGGTCTTTCTTGGTTATATTTGGTTAATGTACATTTTCCTCTTCAAATGAAAATACATTAAATGAAATGAGGAGATGGCTGAAGTGCCCTCTGAATTCAAGGCTGAGGAGTCAGCAGTTAGACCCAGCTGCTCCAGGAACAGCTGAAGGTGAAGTCAGTGTTAAAAAGCCATGACCAGAAAGTAAAAAGAGGAAAAAAAAAGAACTGATGTTTAGGAAGTTCAGATGTGTGTTTGCTTTTCCCTGTCTGTTTGTTAGATCAATAGATTTTAAAAAAAACTCACGGCCCTCTGTGCACACTGACTGTGACACATAGGGCCACATGCAAGCACATTTTGTATCCTTATCCTAAACCTCTTCTAGTTTTTTTCTGTGAGGCTTGTTTGAACATGTTTTTCAGTTCAGATTTCCCAACCAGTCAGTATCTTGAGGGAAGACTAGTTTTCATCCTAGCAAATGTCTGTATCAGGTTCAATAAATCAGAAACTATTTTCCATGACATGGACCTACTGTATTACTGTGTAACAAGCTGATTATTCCATTTTTTATTACAAACACAATTATATTAACTATTAATAATAATTAGACTGTAAATAGCACAATTTTGGAATAGTCAGACCAACAAAGCAAAAATCAACCAGTTTATTTGTGTAAAAAACTCAGTTAACCTGTGAAATCAAAAAACTAAACAATTTCTTGTTACAACATTTCAAAAGTAAGTGAAAATAATACTACATGAATATGTATATACATATGCACACATGCACTTGTACATACATAATAAAAGAATAAAATTAATACATTTTTCAAAACACACTTTGTAATAATAATCATTATTATTATCATTATTATTATTATTATTATTATATAACCAACATTGAGATCACACTTGTTTAATACAAGTATCAGGTAGCAATCCACAATCAGTGACATCATCAACACCTTTCAGATTACACCTGAGTTCATCACAGTCATTGAACATCAGAAAAAGTTAAGAGAACACATCGACATTTATTTGCGTTCAGCGTTTCATGTTACTGTTAACTGAGTCGAGTAATTTGTGTTTCACAAGGTTATGTTTTGTTGAATGGTTTCAGTCCAGCTGTTAAGTTGTTTTTTTGAGTGTGTGTTTTGTTTTTGCTTAAGCAGATGTGCTTAATCAGTAACAGTAAAACAGGTGTGCATCATCAGCTGCTCTAAGCAGTGAGCGACTGGGCTCTGTCAAGCTGAGGGAGGAAGAGTCAAACTGTTCTGTAGTAAATGACATGGTGGAAAATTTGGTGCATTCATGGCCATGCCGATGATTGCCAGCAGTAACAGAAAAATCTTTTACTAATGTTCTATATGCTTTGAAAGCTTTGTATCGGTCTAATAGAACCTGTGACCTGAGCAGACAGAAGGTTCCAACAGGCCAGTCACTGGTCTCTAGTCATGGAAGAGAGAGTAGGTGAAGCTTGCTGTGAGGCTGAAGGTTTTGTTTTTTAAGAAGTTATCCAGTGTATGTGAACCAATCAGAACCGAGACTTTTGACTTGTGTTTCCAAAGTGTTTACTACAGCCAACAATAGCAACTACAAGTTAAGAGACTAAATCAGAAATAGAAGGAATGGCTGTGACCCAAGTAACTCCCTATTTACTGTACAGTGCACTATAATGTTACTTAACATTACATTAACTGTGAGAAATGTCAGGCCAACATTTAACCACTTCACTACCAACCTCACCAATATGAGTGATCACTTAACAGGTGAAAAGGAAATGGGTTCAATAAAGAATGCAGTACTGTATCAACATGAAAAGTATATTCTGCTTTATTGTATATGTTCACATTTTATATTCATCCATGGATTCGAATCCATCAAACACACGTCTACTTTTTTAACTATAATAACATAACCTGTAAACAACAGAGTTCTCTTGTGTTTTATATTTTATGTCCAATGTAGTATAGCTCCAACTAAGGATACAAAGAGCAGTGCCTGCTCCAATTAGGATGACTGCCAGAAACTGCAGAAACACAACAGCATCTTGTCAGTAACGTAGCCCTTCTCTTTGACGTTCCTGTCATCTGAAAGCCCTCAACACCGATCTATGGATAATAACCAGACTGTCAAATATAAATGCAAGTCCTCTGCATCAATGTGCAGAGTGCCATGCAAGACTTTCTCCTGACGATAGATGTACACACAGACACACACACACACTTTCTGATATACACAGACAGATGAGTTAAGCCAGTTTTGCAACTATAAACTGCTAGTCCCATATGTTAGTTCTGATCTGTAGCCCACAGCCTGATCCTTTAACAGGCGGAGCATTTCCATCTGCCAGCCCCTTAGCAGGACAAGCAGGACTAGGCCTGTGCTGGACGACTGTGTCGTTGGTGTTTGAGTGGGTCTGTGCAAGTGTGTGTGTGTGTGTTTGTGTGTGTGCCAACCCACCCTATTTGGAACCAGCTGAGTGCTGGAGATTTGTTGGCACTGTAGTCTCTTAGCTGATCTGCCGCTCAGTGGCTTTCCAGGAGGGCCTCTATTAATCCGTCTCTCCCGTAAATTATACAGGACGGGTCAAACAACCACTCTGGCTCGGCCCTGGCTTTGTACTCAGTCGCAAAATGAAATATGTGATCTCCGTGAACATGTTCACTGTCTGTTCTGTGATAAATGAAAGCTACTGACAACCAACATAAAAAGGAACAGTAAAACATCTATCTAGCATTGATTTGATGAAAGCAAGCTGACAAAGCTCATATTCATATTTTAACAAAAAGACCAGAGGAAAACATTCACATGGAGCTAGGAAGCTTTCCCCCTTTTTAAATTGGCTACTAGAGCAGTGATGTTTTTCCAATTATTATCAAAATGTGTATTAGTGTACAATGATGTCCAAGATGTGTCGGGTGGAGCAGAAGCGCTCCAAAAATTTGTTGAAATATGACCAGAGCTGATCTTTGTAAGCACAGCCAATTGCTGCTGACCACTGCTTTTGAACTGACAGATGGATGAAAAGCTAATTATTTGTGTTTCTGGATTTCCAGAATTGTACAAAACACAAAGACCAGACAAAAAAAGATATTTGCCTGGTGAAATATCAGCTTGCAGATGCAGCTACCAGGTTTGTTACAATAACAGTTTGACTCTCTGAAACGTAGCAGTCTACTGCTAGCAACATTAGCATTGTAGCTTGTAGGTTTAAGGAGGACGATATTGTTACTCACAGTGTTATGCATACGGTGGATGGGATGTATTCCTGGAATGAGAAAAGATGGAGCTATACTTATACAGCAGGAGTTCCAGAGTGGTAAATGTGCAGCACAAGATCTATAATATAGGACTTATAATGCTAACATGCTGATGTTTAGCAGGTATAACGTTGGTCACCATCCAAGTTTATCATGTTACCATGCTGACTTTGAGTAACTAGCACAAACCACAATGTACAGCTGAGGCTGATGACAATAGTTTTGCAGTCATTTGGTCATAAAGCAAAGTGTTAACGTATAAAAATGTTGACCTGATGGTGACACCATTTGAGGTCCCTCTGGAGCCACAAAAGGCTTTATATTACTTTTTTCACATATGTAGTAGTACTCCCCAACACCTGTCAACACACTTCCATGTGAAAAATCAGTGGAGTTTCCCTTCAAGTTGAGTGTTGTTGCTTGTGTAGTTGCAGTGGTTGCTTTGACATACAGTATATTGGTGCTCTTTGCTTTGGATCAACTGATGATCTTCCAGCGTCCCCATCCCCAACGCTGAAAAAGCAACATAAATAAATTTGTCCATCAACAGTAATGTTCGAAATGAGAATGTCTTAATATAAAATGTTCAGGTTTAAAATCCACACTGGTCAGCTGGCCAGTCTTGCACAGTCCTTTTCAGGTATCAAACTCATTCTAGACACAATAACTGGCACTTATTATGAAGTGAACATGCCTTTGCTACTTTATTGACTTTCCACAAGAATGGTAGGAATCAATCTGGGAAAAACAGTGAAAACGTTCCAGTTAGAGATTGAGCCTCAATTCCCTCAGTTCAGATGAGGTCACCCGTGTTCATCTGGTGCAGCATTCTTTAAATTAGGTGACCTGGAATGCCATGTTTGCTGCTTTATCATTTATCCTCTTTGGTGAAATCTAAGGTTGCTGCACAGACACACATTTAAAATTGTTTACTTCGATTTCTGGAGAAAAAAAAAAAACTAGTGACTTTGAGCACTCATGTGTGCATGATGTGGTAGACAATAAATGATTCATTTGCTAAATGTGTCTTGATTTTGTGGCAGAGCGTGGACTGATACAGATTGTTTTAAATACAGAAGCTGACATTTCATTTAGAGCTAGAGGAAAAAAGCTCTCTCATCCTCTAATTCTTTTCTCTTTACATCTCTATAAATATTAAACTGCTCAAATGTATGAATACAGTTGTTAAGCTCCATCTACTCTTAAAAGTTCCTGGTGTAAAATGCAGTTGGTGGTCCCCAAACTAATTTCAGCAATTCCAAACTTACTGCTGCATCATACTCTATTTAAATTCTACTCACCCAGTTGTGTTCACACTCGCTGGAGGGATCAGTTAGCTGATACCACAAAGGTTGTGACTGTTTTACACCAACAGGAGGAAGATATATTTAGCTACAACACATTTTAAATTAAGAGAAACCTTTAATGTCTCACTTAATGCTGTTTGCTATATTTTTAGCCATGTTAGCAACATGGCTCTATGGATGGCAATGTCAGCCTGTCAGTCGCTCTACCACTGGTCCAGACTGAAACAACTAGTGGATGTATTAAAGTGAAATTTTGTATAGATATTAATGGTGCCCACAGGATATATCCTAATGACTTTGGTGATCCCCTGACCTTTTCTCTAGCACCACCATGCGGTTGACATTTGTAGTTTTGAGTAAAATATCTCAACTATTGGTTGGATTGTCAATAAATTTGGTTCTGACATTCATGCCCCCCTCAGGATGAATATTAATAACTATAATCGTTGATTTTTCATCTAGTGCCATCATCAAAACTGGTATATATCCAGAACTTTGGTTTATGATCAAATGCTAAATTAATGATATTCCATTCAGCCTCAGCTGTACTTTGTATTCAATGTTAATTTGATAATGTTAGCATGCTAAAAAGCTAAAATGAGATGCCTACTAAAAAGCAGTATGTTAACGTTGTCATTGCGACCATGTTACTACACTGGTGTTAGAATTTAGCTCAAAGCATCTCTATACCAAAGTACAACCTTACAGAAGAGCTAGCATGTCTTTAGAATCTTAGTCTTGTTATAGTTCAATTTCTCCATGTATTAAAGGAAGGAAGGAAGTAGGTGTAACTAAAGGTATGTTTACATCCACCTATTTTTATTTGCATTTTCAAATGGAAAAAACAGAGCACAATGGAAAACACACTTAGCGAATAAATCATGAAACATGTGACTAATGCATCCACTAAAGCCTCCACTCCACTGAAGAGAAAATAAATAGCGGCAAAAACATTAGATCAGTTTGGAGTGATGAGGAGACTGTAACACTCTTCAACTTAATGGAATTACAGTCTGTAATTCCATTCCACTCTTAATTATGTAATTTAGTTGCACCTCTTTCCTCTGTAACGGTTTAATGGTCCCCAACTGGAAAATTGAAAAAAAGCTGTTTATCTCAACCACCCAAAAATATTTGCATGACAGCAGTGGATGGAAACATGCATTACTCCTAATTTTCTTTTACCAATTTTCTGTAAATTCATTTAAAATTTGCACTACATCTGAATGGAAACTTCGCTTAAGACAGCTTTGGAGTTGTTGGATGTACTCTTTCACCTTTGATGATGTTAGGTAGGCTTGCAGTTTTCCACTGCTACCAGTCTTTCTGCTAAGCTAGGCTAAAAACGACACAGACCTATCACTGTACTAAACCCAAAAATAGAGCTAGTGTTACTGCTTTTAAAACCCACCATGTCTCATTTTTACATTTCTAAGTCTGTGTGTAATGAATAAGCTTAAGGTGTGCCTATGGTACCTTTAGTACACATTGTACCTGCTAAATATCAGCCTGTTAGCATGCTGGTGTTTGCATTTAGCTCAAACTACCACTGTGCCGGGCTTCTGGTTTGGCGAATGGCGGAGTAGGTAGCAAATTGGAAGAGCTCCGTCGCTCTGTTAATTTATTTGACATTTGTTGTATAATTCACCCATTTAAAACTTCAAAATCCTGCAATAACCCAGCGGTATCTCTGTCTGATATTCAGAAATTACTCACCAGCATGGAGGAGCGAATTTTTGCAAAACAGACAGCACAAATTTCATCCAACCAAACCACTATCGCCAGACTTGACCTGACAATTCAGGTCATTGAAACGTCAATGAACAACTTCCAGGTGAGAGTAACTACACTAGATACTACCCTACATAATTGGTAACCTTATGAAGGAGAACGAAAAACTGAAGCTGAAGGTCGATGACCTCGGGAACAGATCCAAAAGGTGCAACATCCCTATAACAGGCTTACCAGAGAGAGCTGAAGGCACCCAACCAAATTCTTTCATTGAATCCTGCCTAGGAGAAATATTTGGTACCGACACCTCCCCCCATCCTTTAACCATGGACAGAGCGCATAGGGTAGCCAGGATGGCACACCTTATCCCTTCTTCACCTGTCTCTATCATTTCTGGAAGAAGCAACGAATAGTGCTGTTTGCATAAAAGAGAGGTCCCCTGTTCTACAGGAGCATGAGATCCATATTTATGTGGACTACAGCGCAGACGTTGCGTCAATCACTGAGCATTGTGGGATACCTTTTTTCCTTTCCTTTTCTTAAGATGAAACCAATGGCTCTTGTCCACAGCTTTATTGCTCAGAACTCTAACTGAATGTTTTAAGGCCTTAATACTTTGATTTACATAGAACCAACTACTCTAGTTTACAGTTTTGAAGGTCTAATTCCTTTTTTATTACCCTAGTTCATTGTTTGAAGGGCCAAATGTGTATAAAATCCAGCTGCTTTGTCCATCACTTAAAGGTTCTAACATCAAACCCCCCCCTCCACCTTTTTTTCTTTTCCCTTTATTTCTATTCCTTGTTCCCTACCTTTGCTCTCTCATTACCCTCTTCTTCTCCATTCCTGCTCTCTGTTGCTATGTACTTTCCAAACAGATGAAGGTAGACATAGTATTCTTACAAGAAACTCATCTTCGTAATGCCAGTGTTGCTGGTCTTAAATGATATTAGATTGGTCAGGTATACCATTCCAAATTTAACGTAAAAGCCAGAGGGACGGCCATATTAATGAACAAAAACATTTCTTTTCATTCTAAAGAGGTAATTAGCGATCTATGATCCTTCCAAATCAATGCCCCCACCCCCCTCACCCCAAACAAAATCTCAAGATTCAACCCTCGTCTATCATCAGATGACAAATGTGTAGAGTTCATTTCAGCCCAAATATTTTCCAAGATAGTTTTCTTCTAGAGAAAAACACCTCCCCAGACATGCCACATTATAGCTTATTCTTCTACAATCCAAAAAAAAAAAAAAACTCAAAATGATATGGCATTTCTCAACAAAATCCTGGATATTGATTCAAAATGTGCTCAATCAACAACTCCAGATCTTTATAAGGAGTAAAAGTATTACCTCTATCATATGGGGGAATAGTTGGATCAACAAGACCCATCTCCAAAGACCAAAGCACTCAGGAAGTCTGATTTGCCTAATTTCTTTTTTTATTAGTGAGCATGCAACATTCAGAAGTTAATTCACTGGCTCAAAGACAGGAAAGGCAGACTGGGTGCAATTAGAGTTCTCATCATGCCAACACCACTTGGGCTCAGAGGTTTGTGCAGCCTTGCCCCTTCTTGGCAATAATTTGAGTTCAAATATGATATTTAATCACTCAATAAGAATATGGGCTCAATTGAGAAGACATTTTGGGATGCAAGGAACTTCTACCGTCTCCCTCATTAAATCAAATCACATGTTCATTCCCTCCTGTACAGACCCCGCATTTACTTTGTGATTTAATAAAGGGATTAGATCAATCCATAATCTATACATAGAAGACATATTTGCATCTTTCTCTCAATTATCCCAAATTTACAACTTACCTAAGAACCATTTCTTCCATTACTTACAAATCCGTAGCTTTGTCCAAAAGACATTTAATTCATTTCCAGATAAGCCCATAAAATCACACGTAGACCATATCCTTGAATTGAATTCAGACCGCAGGATTGATATCCCAGATTTATGAGCTCATTAACAACATCAACCCACACTCCACTGAAAATTTAAAAATGGCCTGGGACTCTGATCTTGGAGTAGTTTTAACACATGACCAACAGGACTCTGTCTTAGACTTGATACACACATCGTCTATGTCCACTAAACATGGCTTAATACAACTGAAAGTGGTACACAGAGTTCAGTTTACTAATGCTAGATTGGCAAAGACTTATCTGAACATTGATCCATTATGCCCTCGACGTAGAGGCCAGCCAGCAGACTCAATGCACATGTTCTGGCTATGTCCGAATCTCTCCACCTTCTGGATAAGTATTTTTAAAGCTTTTAGTGAGATGTTTGAAATCCAATTTGACCCTGACCCAGTCTGTGCCCTCTTTGGTTTAACATAAAAGGAATCTCATGCTCTCTTACCAAATAAAGCATATGTGGTCATAGCCTTCACTGCGCTCCTCGCAAGACATTTGATCCTTTTAAAATGTTAGCAACACACTCCTCCATCCTTTTCTCATTGGGTCAAAGATGATATGTATTCCCTATAGCTAGAAAACATTCACACTCAAACCTTTACTAAGATATGGAGGCCCTTTCTTGGTTTTTATGACTCTCTACAGGAACCTCTCGATAAAGTGGGTAGAACCCATAAATGTCCTATTACAGTAGTGAACATCCCCAAACTTTCTTTTTCTTGAGTAATTAATACAATTATTTGATTATATTTTCCCCTCCTTCACCTATAACCTGTAATCCTATGGGTGGGTGGGTAGGGTGGTAGGGATGGGAATGGGGAACTCAATTTGTCAGCATATTTGATGAATAGTGCTTCTTTGAGGGATGAGTAGGTGAACTGAAGTCAAATATGCACGTTTTGGATCTTTTACTTTTGTGGGATAAAAACTTCGAAAATCAATAAAATATATTGACAAAAAAACAAACAAACAATCACTGTGCCGTACAGACTCACAGCCACATTTTAATATTTTTTGTTCCAATCACACAATGTACTTGATTAAAAGTACAAAAAAACAATGAAATTGGTTTTGGGGTTCACATAGTTCCCATTGCTGTTGTGGATCGATATAGATCAAGTTCAGTGTCCTTGCTGGCGTAGAGGTCTGGTAGCTTGCCGTGTGCCTTATTGATTTGTTTGAAACAACGTTTCTACTGGAAAGCACATCCTGAAATCTTTCTTGATTATATAAATGATTGCTTTCTATTTTCTCACTCTATACTGCTATTCTTCCAAACCACTCTATCTTACAGCTACTGACCTCTTCCTCTTTACTTATCTGTTCTTTTCTACAGTGCTTGCATGTTAATATACCCATGGTGCCATTTGTGAAAAATCAGAGGGGGAGATGTTTTTGAAACATTTATATTCATGAAAATATAACAGAACCACAGTGGGCTTATATAGATTATGAAGCATATTAGGCTATTTCTTGCAGCTGTTACAGTAACATTTATAAAATAATTATGAACTTTAATGAAACTATTAAGAAACTTGGACTTGCATTTGCCGGAATATTTTAATCCTTTTGGGTTTTTTTTAAATTTAATTCATGAAGTAGAACAATATTTTATATCAGAGATGTGATGTCAAGTTCATACCTTGTCCTTTCCTCATGCAGACACATAGGAGATGTCATGACATACAACAAAACAAAATCACAACATGCAAAACACAACGTGCTGTCATCATAAAAATAAACAGGCTACAGTACATTCCTACTTGTCAGACTAAGAAAACAGTCTGCTTTGATGATGGACTTCTGTCTTCTTTTTATGCTTTAATGTGGAGGGGTCATCCTCGGCGTGTTGCCCCTCTTTTACCCACATCTCTGCAAATCTCAGAGCAAGGAAGGTGGCGACCCCTGGTCCATTTACTGCGTCATCACGTAGCCTAGATACAGTGTTATCTCTATTGTCACACAAGCGTGAGCGCTGACAGTGAAAGTCCGTTTCTGATTTTAATGTTGTTTGCACTAATGACTGTTCTCACATTGCAGTGCTTTACTTAGATTTTTTTTTAAATAGCCTATTTTTATTTTAGATGTTTTATATGGTCTTTGGGTGACGCAGCACAAATCACAATGAAGGGGATACATTTTGTTCCCACCAGGGATAAAAATAACTCAGCAGAGGGAAGGATATATAGACCTGTGGGGGGAAAATCCCCACCATCCCCCTGGCAAATTGCACCCTGAATATACCCATATACACAACCCTTTACAATAACTTCCAAAAAAAAACAACAAACCGTAATAATGAAAATTCATCTTCCTCTACATGTGACTGTAGTAGCCTACATGCAGATATCACTGTCTTCTAAATTTGCTTCACATCATTAGTCAAAGACAAGTATTTTAGTGGCTCAAATTCAACTGAAAAATAGACATCGTCGGCCCCCAAAATCACATTTAGCTTGCTGTATTCAATATCTGTGGTTCTGCGACTCTGCACCTCAGAGAGAAGAACAGCTTTCTCCAGCAAAGCCAGCCTTGACTCTCCTACTGGCTCATTAAACTGTCTGCTGCATTTTAAAGGGGATGAGAGGAGCTGATATGATTGGCCATTACTGAAGCCTGTCCAAACTCCACCTGCTGATACTGCATTCCTCCCACATACCCACAAGAATGTATTCTTCCTGCTTCGTCTATCAAAGGTGTTGCATTTTGGGATTTTTAGCAAAAATAGTGTACATGCTACAGATGGGTTTTTGAGTGACATCATCATTTTCTATGTGGGGGGTAAAAAACAACCCAGAATGACTTATAATGCTTATGAGATGATCAACATGAGGAGCCTCTGTCAACCTCTGAGTGCATAATTAGCCATTAGTACCTAGTCATCTGGTTAGAGCATCTGGATTTTAAAGGGGCCATATTATGCGTTTTCTGGTTTTCTGTTATTAATATTTAGCTAGTTATGATGTTGGATGTTAAACATGGTCAAAGTTCCAAAACCTGAGGTTAACTTATATAGAAATTAGCCAGGGCTTCAACTTGCTCTAAACCTGCTCTTGTTTGCAACGGTTTTTTCTACGTTGCCAACAAGCTGACAACAACTCATTGTGCACGCCCATAAGCAGCCATCTGTTCCATAGCTTTGGTTGCTAAGGTTGTTGCAAAGGTTTTTCCATGTGGTGTTTATGTTGTCCTCTCACATATTTCAGCTACTACATGTACGAATGTGTTTGGGAAGTTGTCATTTTGAGTAAAGAACCACTTGGAGTCAGCCATGATGCAGCTTCTGGAAGTGAGTGGGCTCCTCGGGTGGGGGCCTTAAAGAGACAGGAGCTAAAACAGCCTGTTTCAGACAGAGGCTGAACTGGGGACGGCATAAAGGGCCAGTATAAGATAAATAAGGAGTTTTCTGAATTGTAAATCATGCAAAGATATTCTAGTAGAGTCCCAGAATATAAATATAGACCTTGAAATGTGCATGATATGCCCTCTTTAATAAGGTGGAGGATGGTTTTGCATAGAAACTAGTACAAAAGCAGGCCAGATGATCAGTGCTTTGGTGGTCAGTTTGACATCCGTTTAAAGGTTCAGTGTGTGACTTGGTGATTGCAGAAGGCTTTGGATGGAAAATTATCCTCATTGTAAGGCCTATGATTTTTTTTTTTTTTTAAAGGAAAAAATCACAAACAGGTGTACACTCTGGATCTTTTCATGATCCCCTGCAGCTTGTTATACAGTTTGTTATAAGTGAAGTCTTGCCTGTATACATTGCAGTCATCTGAATTATTGCACTAACATAAGACATCTGGCATATATTTAGTGTCTGGTATATCTGGGTGGTAAACAGCAGGAATTCCATACAGTACATGTTAGCATTACATGAGGGGAGCTTTTAATCTGTGCTGTGTGTTGATGCTCTGTTACCACTCATGGTTCTTTCTCACTACCTGTAGAGTTAACTATATATAGTCTTTCTTAGGTTTAGTAACTGTTCATTGGAATATCATGCACACTCTTGAGTAGCTAGAGCCAACAATGTCTGTAAACATGAGGCGTGAAGTTAAAAAAAGTTTTGGGAAATGCAGGCTGTATACAGCTTTAGTTCTAAAAAGGTAGTTTTACTGGTTTCCAGCAAGTCAGTACATTTCTAAATAGTGAAAATGTCCACATATAATCTATCATGACATTATAACATGTTTTCTATGTCTTTTCTCTAAAATCACATAAAAGAAATAACCAAATAAAAATGTCCTATCAAAGCACCACACTTAGTATCTCATTCTTACGCTACAAAAAAGTTCAAAGTTGCTGTGTTTTAGTGCAAACTGAATGTACAGAACTGTGTACTGAACTGTGGCTGTTTACCACAGATGTAAAACATTGTTAAAATGTCAAGTGAATATCAGGCAAAATATGGCAATAAATTCAATTTAAATTAAATTTAATTTAAATGTAATCACTTTCTGACAGAGTCCTGAGTGCATGTTTTGAGATGAAAAAGATACCCACCATAACAATTAAGTCTATTAAGCGTCAGTTAGTATTGGGCAGTGTGATGCTCAGGGTCAGTTAATGTGAGCTATATTTCATTCTGTCTGAGGATGAAAACAAATGGGAAATTTATCCAAAACAGACTTGTGAGCCAACATGCCATCATTTTTTCATAGCTCTTTATAAAATCATTTATTTATCAAAAAAAAAAAGTTTGTGCCATAAGAAAAAAATACAGTAATATTGGAGCTCTGATTAAAATGTGCATTTCATAGGATATAGCTATAAAAACAAAGGACACAGCAACACACACACACACACACACACAGGGCCCACCTTGTACTAGCAGCCGTGTGGTGTGAATGGCCTCTCCTTGGGGGCTGAAGGCTCGACATGTGTAGGCCCCACGATCCTCCCGGGTGATGGATAGCACCGTCAAACTCCCATCAGACACCTGAACACACACACACACGCAACTCTTAAAAGTCTACTTTTCAGTAAGTCTACTGGACCTTTGGTGAAAGGCCTTAAACTCAAGTCTTTATCCACAAGGTTGCACTGTGACCACATGTATTCACACATATAGTAAATGCACATATGCATATATACACTAGAGGTGAAGTTCTGAGTGTAATTTAAGTTTTATAAATTCTGTGTTTCACTTTAATTTGACTTTAAACATAGATATGTGCACAAATTGAATTTTGATTTTTGATTTAAATATCCTGATAGATGGAAGTCAAATCATGAGAAAATGCAGGAAACCAAATAAAAATGTCTCGGTGTGTTCTGGACAGCCGTTTTGGACTGACGACCCAAGATTTCACCACGTTTCTCTCACGATAGTCAACTTTCATCTCAGACAGCCCAAAATCACACAGTGTAAATGGACCTAACATTCTGTACAACTACCTAAACACACTTCAATTACACCTCATATGAGAGAAAGATAAATCAATGGTTTCATTAATTCATAATCCAAAGCTTTGAAAGGATGACTCCAAAAATATCATCTTTTGATTTAAGAGGCAGGAAGTAATGTATGCTTTTGATCAAACTTCTGCAGTGATGAGGGAATTACAACATTTCCAGGTCTCTGGTAAAAACCTAATATTGCCTGCAACCGGAATGAACAATAGTTGGATTTTAACAATAGACTACTGGTAATCTGCTGCTGCTAATTAGAGCAGGAATCAAACTCATATTACAATACCGGATATACTGAAATACTTATGTTTTTTCTTAATCAGCTTTTCGGCTGAGAATAAAATGAGACAGTACTGTTCTGCACTGAGAAAGCCAAAACTACCTCACAAATCTCACCAAGTGCACCCTAAAAGGACAGAGGACACTTTTACTATACAATGTCACCCCCAAGTCTACAGGTAGTGAAAAGTTGAAATTGTTTCAGATTGTAAACCAGTGTTTGTGTAGTGATGAGCATACTGCAGATCTGGGCTTTTCTGATGCCATTAAAGAGATTTCAAGGAGAAAGCACAGGGAGTAATGTTGAAACTGAAGTGGTTGGATCTCTCCCTCAGTGCCTGCCATAGCTGTTCCAGCACATATTTTTACAGCCTTTAAACTCAGCAATATGAAAGGTTTTCTTGTCTGCTTTAGATGTAGTTACTAACTGAATTTAAAACAGTATTTACTGCTTTTGCGGAAGCTTTAAAAAAAACAACAACATTTTTATGGTTAGTTCGCATATCAAATAAACACAGCTTAAGTGAAAACTTCTTCAGAGGATGCACTCAGCCCTTGACCTTCCATCCCACAAGAGATGAATACTCTCAGGCAAAAGATGTAAATTCATGTTTCAAAGAAAACAGACACATCTGGCAGCAGAAAATACAGCCTGATGCAACAACTTGCAGTTTAAAGACTTCAGTCATTTGTTGAATCACATTTATTCAGTATAGAGCACATCATCATGTTAGAGCTACAGGTTGTACAGTTGCTCATCAGTCTATAGAAGAATACAGTAGAGTGTATTGACTTGGGGGAAGGTGCTGCTTGAGACAGAGACACATTTAGATACTGTATATTCTCTCCTGTGAACAAAGCTCAGTCATTTAAATAATTGATCTAATGTGGGGGAGTCATTCCTATATGCAGAACTCTATGTTAGATACTGGAGACCATACACTACCAACACAAATGCTTCTTTTCTCATTAGAGGCAAATTCTAAGTAAAGCTAAACTCTGTCATAGTGCGTGTAAAAGGGAGTAAAGATGACTAAGGTTTAAAGATCCCGACTGCAATTACGATTTATTCACTGAGCTGTTACGCTTACAGTAAATCCTACAGGGATCACACTCACTAGCAGATCAGTATACAAAAGAGACGATACAGAAGTGATTAAAAAATGAAAGATAACAATAAAAGGGGTAAAGAGAGTGAAAAGTCAACCTGAATATATGAGGAGTTCAGTGAATTTTGCCATTTTTATGCTCTTACTGATGGTATGGCAGAAAGGTCTTTAATTTAGCCGGGAGATAAAGTCATGGAGAGTGCCTGGGAGATAAAGCTGTTACAACACATAATACAAGTGACCACTGTAACCCATCTAAGCATGTTTAGTTTCCACAAGATATAGTGCAAATCAGCCAAAGACTCAAACCTTACAGTGCCTGTAATAAATATTCTTATATTAAACCTGCAGTGCAGTTGTTTTACATATACAGTGGTGTGAAAAAGTGTTTATACTGTGAAATACAGAGATTTATCTGGTCGTGATAGGGTTAATCAGCATTGTGTGAACTCGTTTGGCAAGGGCTTGAATGTAACATATGTTCATTTACAGTGGTGTGAAAAAGTGTTTGCCCCCTTCCTGATTTCTTTTTTTTTTGCATGTTTGTCACACCTAAATGTTTCAGATCATTAAACAAATTTAAATATAAGACAAAGACAACACAAGTAAACACAAAATGCAGTTTTTAAATGAAGGTTTTTATTATTAAGGGAAAACAAAATCCAAACCTACATGGCCCTGTGTGAAAAAGTGATTGCCCCCTAAAGTTAACAACTGGTTGGGCCTCCCTTAGCAGCAACAACTGCTATCAAGCGTTTGCGATAACTTGCAATGAGTCTTTTACAGTGCTTTTGGCCCACTCATCTTTGCAGAATTGTTGTAATTTCAGCCACATTGAAGGGTTTTCGAGCATGAACCGCCTTTTTAAGGTCATGCCACAGCATCTCAATAGGATTCAGGTCGGGACTTTGACTAGGCCCCTCCAAAGTCTTCATTTTGTTTTTCTTCAGCCTTTCAGAGGTGGACTTGCTGGTGTGTTTTGGATCATTGTCCTGCTGCAGAACCCAAGTTCACTTCAACTTAAGGTCACGAACAGATGGACGGACATTCTCCTTCAGGATTTTTTGGTAGACAGCAGAATTCATGGTTCCATTTATCACAGCAAGTCTTCCAGGCTCTGAAGTAGCAAAACAGCCCCAGACCATCACACTACCACCACCATATTTTACTGTTGCTATGATGTTCTTTTTCTGAAATGCGGCGTTACTTTTACGCCAGATGTAATGGGACACACACCACCATCTCTTTCTTATGGTGGAGTCATGAACACTGACCTTAACTGAGGCAAGTGAAGCCTGCCGTTCTTTGGATGTTGATGTGGGGTCTTTTGTGACCTCTTGGGTGAGTCGTCACTGCGCTCTTGGGGTAATTTCGGTCAGCCGGCCACTCCTGAGAAGGTTCACCACTGTTCCATGATTTCACCATTTGTGGATAATGGCTCTCACTGTGGTTCGCTGGAGTCCCAAAGCTTTAGAAATGGCTTCATAACCTTTTCCAGACTGATAGATCTCAATTACTTTCTTTCTCATTTGCTCTTGAATTTCTTTGGCTCTCGGCATGATGTCTAGCTTTTGAGGATCTTTTCGTCTACTTCACTTGGTCAGGCAGGTCAGGCAAACACTTTTTCACACAGGGCCATATAGGTTTGGATTTTTTTTCTCCCTTAATAATAAAAACCTTCATTTAAAAACTGCATTTTGTGTTTACTTGTGTTATCTTTGACTAACACTTAAATTTGTTTAATGATCTGAAACATTTAAGTGTGACAAACATGCAAAAAAAAAAAGAAAACAGGAAGGGGGCAAACACTTTTTCACACCACTGTAAATGAACATATGTTACATTCAAGCCCTTGCCAAACGAGTTCACACAATGCTGATTAACCCTATCACGACCAGATAAATCTCTCTGTATTTCACAGTATACAGAGTTTTTAATCTTATGTTGGGTTTAACATTCCCGCACTGGCTAGAGACTTCTAGCAGCCAAGTGGCTAACTTCTGGTTAGCTTTCTGCTGACTTGAATGGGGATAAAAAAAAAAAAAGTATGATAATTTATGAATTTATTTAGACTATGACGTAAGCATGTGTCGACAGTGTTTTTGTAATTACTCTCACTCCCAGAAGGGGGAGACAAAAGTCCCGCACTCCAGCTTTAACAATAAATGAATGATGAATAAATGATGAACCCACAGATAATCGTCACCTGACTCTGCAGTTCCCCTCACCTCAATGAAACGTTTTAGTGTCTTTAAGCTCATTGTATCGGTTTTACGGCCTGTAACTTTGTTTGGTTCGTTTAGTTTTCAGCAGACAGACACAGTTAGCGACTAGCTGGTGAACATAGTGGAACATTTAGCAGCTAAAGAGACATTTTCCTTCAAGAGTTTGTTGAAACCAGAGTGAATATTGGACTTAAATTCGTCTAGTCAAAACAAACATGACTCTAAATGAATGATAAGATTTTTCTACATTTACTGGATGTGTAAATAAGCAACTGTTTGTTTACAAGTTTGCCATATTAATTAAAAAGGTGATGTTATATCAGTATAGTTGTTTACAGCTTGTTTCTGCTGCCCCCAAGTGGCCAAAAAATCTCTTCATGCAAATTTTAATTTAAAGTTATGGAATGGAGAGTTATTACAGCAGTAGTTCTATTCCATTCAAATTCTATCTATTCAAGAGATCAAGAAGTAAAAAGTAAAATAGAGACATTCATCTTAATCTAACAGGAATGTGCGCATGAACATATTTGACTGACGACGCAGTGCCTTGCTTGCTTGCTGGATGACCCTGCCCCAATCAATAAACAGATGAGACATAGAGACAGAAAGTATATACCTTATACTTGGCACTGCTGACCATGAGGATGCCTTCCCGCAGCCAGCTGACAGAGGGTTTGGGGTTGCCGAAGGCCGTGCAGGTCAAAGTGATGCTACCCCCTTCCTTGGCCTCTACGTACTGAGGTGGCGTATCCGTGAATGTGGGGGGAGCTGAGGAGTCAAAGGATAGTTTGGAGGAAAAGAAGAAACAAGGACATGTTAATAATATGTCATTTTTATAATTTTTTTTATTTTCTTGTTTTGGATCTGTATCAATCAATCAATCATCTGTTTTATAAGCAGCAACTAATTATATTCATCTGACAGTGACAACCCATATTACACCAGTGCATTTCTGAGTATAGATTCCTTTGAAATATACATTCTTGGTAATAAGATTCCAACAGTCAGGACAGTTCTTCAGTTCTGCAGCAGCAATATTTTGTACAGATAAGTTGGAAAAGTGCTTTCCCATACAATATTATAGCATGTTAAATATGATTAAATTAAACTATAATATGATGTTAAGAAATATGTATTGTGTATATACATTGCAGATAAAACCAACCTTCTCTCTCCAAGACAGTCTATCATCAATCAGAATACCTAAAAAACATGCTGATGAAACTTTGATTATTTCTTCATTATGAATATGAAGTTTAATTTGCTCACGGTCATAGTTCTTATTTCCTGCAAATAACATGACATTAGACTTTCTGACATTTAATGACAATTCATTTGTTTGAAACTATTGTAAGTAATTGAGAAGATCATAATTTATTTCTCTAATGAGAGTTGTTAAATCTCTATTTGAGATAAAAAGGTTGGTGTCATCTGCAAAGAGCAAAAGGAATGCAATGTTAGATATTGCAGCAAGATCATTAATATAAATAAGAAATAATAAAGGTCCTAATATGAATCCTTGCGGTATAACATACTGCATTATATTTCTTTTTGATTCATGGCCATTAATAAAAACATATTTAGAACATAGTTACTGGGCTACTTATAAACATTACCATGAAAGTCATATCTATACATTTTTTAAAGCAAAATAGCATGGTTAACAGTGTCAAATGCATACTCATTATTATCTAAAGCTGTATAAATTCTCTCAGTAAATTCTAAAGGCGCCATATAAGTTGAATGATTTGTACAGAATCCATATTGATGATTGTACAGAATACTGTATGAGTTCAAGTGTTCCTGGATTCTTTTATACACTAGTTTTTTCCAAAATCTTACAACACCATGGCAACACTGAAATTGGACGATAGTTTGTAAAGGATCCTGGATCACCTATTTTAAATAGTGGAATAACTTTAGCCACTTTTAGGTCAGAGGGCATAATGCCAGTTTCCATGGATAATGCAAAAATGAGTGTTAAAGATTCACTGATAGGAGTCATGACTTCTTTGATTAGGGAGGTGCAAATTCCATCATGACCCGGAGCTGATTTTTTAAAGTCTAATATAATATCATTCACCTCCTTAAAGTCAGGCAGATCAAAATGACTAAAAGGTGGAAAAGAACCATTTATATAATCTAATAGATTAACTTTTGTGTCAAGTATCTTTTTAGCAAGAGATACATCACTTGAAAAGAAATCATTGAACCTACAAGCTAGTGTATATCAAAAGGATCCGGGAAAGTAGAACTTCCATCTGTAAAGATTGAAGGAAATTGTGAGGAGAAGTTTTTTCTTTGAAAGTAGCTGATTAATAATTTTCCATGCAGCCTTGATACTGCTATCAGATTTTATAAACTGGTGACTGAAGAACCTTTTCTTGGCTGCTCTAAGGAGATGAATGTATTTGTTTCTGTACGATTAATAAGTAGCTAAATTGAAGGGAGTTGGCGATGGAATATATTTTTGTTTGTTGTTTAGTTTGTTTTTAATTATGGAAGACTTTTTCAATCCAGCAGAAAACCAAGGATTGTTATAATTTCTCCCAGTATCAACAGAACGAGTAACCAGCAGAAAACATTTTGTGAAAGTTGAATTAAATAGTTTCATAAATGCTTGATAAGCTGACTTTGCATTGCTCTCCCTGTATACATTTTCAAAGAAAACTTTCTCCAACATTTCTTTAAATTTTGATTTATTGCTTGGATTGAAATTTCTATAAGTGACTACTGAGTCATTGTTTTTTAACTTATGTCCATCTAGTATTATTAAATCATATGTTATCAATTAGTGTAGCAGATTTGTTTGTTACCCTGGTAGGTTTGCTAATAGTGAGATAAAAATAACTTTCATATAAATGGTTTAGAGAATCATTTTGAACAGCCACACTCACACAACTTGTGTCTGTTATGATATCAACACACAAACACACAATGATACACAAATACCATGACTATTATATCAGTAACATGAGCAGCTGATCCCAGTGGGAGAAATGATCTAATTAACGTTGCTGTGTAAATAGCATTTGATGTTTGTCAGACTGCTGTGGAAAGTCTGTTGTGTTCTTTCAGCTCTATCAGTCCTCCATGCTGTGCATTATATTGTAAAACTATTCAGATATTTGCTCAAATGTAGGCACGAGGTGATCACAAGCAGCAGGTGTCAATGTACCCAACGTGACATATTCCTACTTCCGGCATAGACAGGAAGTTAAGACAAAATTGTGGAGTTGGAGCACTTGTTGCTGAAACTCATGAGGTAAATAGCATATTGGCTATAAAAACTATAAAATAGCTACTCTGTAGAAAAGGAGTGTATGATGATGTTTGACTTGCAGAAAAAAGGAAGAGCTTCAACCAAAACAGGAAGAAGATTGCCTCATTACAATTTGTGGCAAACAAGTACAGATCAGTCTAGAAGCTGCACAGGTCCTTGACATCTACATGACTGCTGCAGCAACTAAAAAGTCAAGATTTTTATTAAGGAAAACACTGCTGCGTTCTGACAAGTCAGAATTCTTTGGTTAGCACAGGGGAAATCTTACAAATAATACACCTGCTTTGACTCAGTGTAGCTGTAGCTACAATACTCCCTGATACAGTACTTCCTTGCACTCACTTGTTTATTGTCAAGCATTGATTAGCCACTGCCTCTGCACAGTGAGTGAGCATCGCTCACTGCTTCCTAAGCAGAATTCCACAATAGGAATACAAAACTACACTGGTAGTTCAATCTAGCTGTACTGAGCCTGTGAAGAACACAGTCACTGAGCAGACGGATCATCTGTTGGGCTCTTGATGGACATGCATGGCAATGTGGAGGGAAAAATGCCTCCTCGAAGTTTATCACAGTTCTATAATAGGTTTTTATTATTTTTATGTCTTCTCTTCTGAATACATACAGTATTTATCTTTTCTCAAAAAGTAGTGAAGCAAGTGGTGACACATCTTTGCAGAGAGGAGTTGTAAAGGTCATTGGGTTTTAACTTTAAATTTAACAACAACAACAAAAGGCCTAACTGTCATCATAGAATAATGTTATGTTGTGTAAATGTGCTGTTATTTTGCAGAGCCTGGGACAGATTGTCTTAAAAAGGTACCTTGTTAGACAGCAGCTTCTCATTTCTCCTTTAAGGGACCAGCCGTGTACATAATAGCAGGAGAGCGGCCATTCAATCAAGTTACCAAGAGACCACTTAATAATGCATGTGTATAAACATTTACCTAGCTTTGCTTTTGCTATCTGGCTGGTTGCAAATGTCTCAGAGTCGGCTATTTTAGATTTGTACTGGCGCAGAAAAGTAAACAATGGAAGCCAGATAGCATGGAGTGTCATATACATAAACATGAATGGCTTTGACTGCTGATGGTGGGAGTACACATAAACCAACAGAACACACACAAGCAGGTCATGAAAGCCTTCATGTTAGCTGTCATAAACACTTCTGCACAGACACATCTGTCCCTGGGAAAATCTTCTGTCACAAAGGGAGCAATAGGTTTGACATTTTCTGCAGCTGCAACAGCAATTTTAAAAGAACAAACAAGATAACTTGTTCTTGTCCTTTTTCAAGGACACAAGTTCCCTGAAGTTGGAGTTGCAAAGTTGTTTTGTGTGATTCTATATAGTGCCTCTATTTATAATTAAAGTTTTCATATATTAAATATGTATGGTAAAGATGAATGTGTCTTAATATCTAATGACTAACCAATCTGAACAACATACACTGCAAAAACAGCTTTTCACCTCGCCTTTCAGGGCTTTTACACTTCCATCGAGTGTGTGTGTGTGTTATTTTTTTTAAATTCATACACAAGCACTGATGTGGCAGGCATGCTGCATTTTGTAAAACCATTTTCTAAATCCTCTTTTGCTTCAAGGCCTTCTAGATTACGAGGCAGGATGATCATACATGACATTTGGCACGTCTTCCTACCAAAACATACTTAAGCTGCATTTTCTAACTGCCCCACCCCCATTTAACCTGAGCAAAACTCCATTCTATCTACACATACACACGCCAATATCACCGTCAGTGATTCTATAGAGATTTTATTCATAATTCCTGTTTTGATATTCTCAATCTAATCACCTTAGGACTGAAGCTGATCTGCTTACATGTGTAATCCTGTAGCCTCTCAATTGCTAACATGTCATTCCATCTGCAATCATAAGCCAGGCCATAGTGCTAATTCCACGCCATGTGCTTTGCCATAACACTGAGATGGTAACAAAAGCACTCCAGTCAACCATGCAATTTTTTCAAAAACATTTATTTCAACTAATGCACTTCATATTTTGTGTTAGTGGAAAGTAAGAATATCGCAAATGTGCTGGAATCTCCTGCTTCCCTAAAAATCTCCTGCTGTTTAAAACTGGCTTGTTTATTTAGCTATTCTCATTAGGATTTGCTGGTTCAATGGCCAGAAGCAATGATAGCGATCATTATAAGACATGACAGTAGATCAGGAGGAAAATGAGCATGAGCAACAATATTGAGCTATTTTCTTAATGATTACCTTTCATTCTGGGCATTCTACAGTACCGTATGTGCAGCTGCTTTTTAGATTATCTGCTGCTGCTGAAGGATGAATGGTATTATGACTTTCATCAAAGGCACATTTTGCATGACTTTCATATGAAAATAGAAAAATCTTTAATAGAAGAATGTTACATGTCTATATTGGACAGTAGAGTAGACATATATAGAGATATAGTCACATCTATATAACCACACTACCACACATTAATCATAATATGATGATATGGTTTTTATGGTGTCTTTACCTGGTTTTCAAGCATCATGGAGGGGTTTTTGTTACAGTTTCATCGATTAACTAGAAACTGCCTGAACGCAACTTTATTTCTGAAGTTTTTATATGAAGTTTTTATATTGATATTTCAGCACGCTGTGAAAATCAGTTTGCAGAGCCTTGAAACTTGCTCACCTTTACTTTTTGAAAAAGTTGCATTATTGTCATGTGAACAAACTGCTGTTGTGAGCAGGTATTATTTTTAGAAACCTCCTCAGCGGTGCATTCAAGGACACTTTGATTCCCAATAATAGATAGCCAGCTTTCACAAGGCACTGTATTCACAAGTCACATTGTTAGTTAATCAAATAAAATTGGTTAGAAAACTATGTATGTTATGTATATCTATTGTCCAGTTGGCTGCAGACTGTTTTTTTATTGTTGGTGCAGGAGGTGGAAATATGACTTTCAATTATCTTAATAAATGGGTCTTTCAATTATACAAACCATTTATTTTTGGGATTAGTTTCTATGACTTACATTTGCTTTTCGGAAATTATTATTATATTGCTGTTTTTTTTACAAAGCAGCTTATTGTTAATTGATGAGCATCAAGCTGCTGCCGGCACTTGTGTTGTTATTTGGGTCTATACGAGTCAACTGCATTGTCAAATAATCCACAGGTTTATTTGAAAAATAGTCCGACTGTTCTATGGCTTCTCTCAAACCAGGTCTCTTTTTTTTTAAATAAATTAATGCAGTTTCAGAATTTATGGTGAAATGGTCAAACAAAAAGCCATGTTACAGTTGCAGTAACACAATTTTCCACACTTCAGTGTTATATGTAATGTGACAGTTCTTTTTGATTTAAATTAACACTACAGCTTCCACCTGTAGAATGGCTTGTTTAAATGGTACTACTGCAGCACATAGAAACTGATATTGGTGACAACAAAACCCTCCATAAGACTCACAATTCACATCTGTAAAGGAGTGTCATTGTGAATTTTGTTTGACTGTACCCAAATTACACAACATTAAGTAAATGTTCTACCTACTGAAACTACAAATATAGTACATTATACATGAACATGTTTGCATGCATTTTTTACTACTTATGTTACAGCTTTGACTTTGTAATGGAATCAATATGCAGTGGAAACCACTTATAGTGATCATGGTTACAGTGATCAACCGCTTATACGGATCAAAAAGCTTGGGCCAGAAATTTAAATAATTTGCTTATAGTAATCAAGTAGTCTGCTTACAGTGTTCATGTTGGTTTTTTTCATACATGAAAACATACGGAAAAAAAATTTAAACTACAGTTATTCTATTTTCCTCCCATGATACAGGTATGATATGCCATTAGCAGCTGCAGTGCACATCTGTGGGTTTGTGCAGAGGTGCACACAAACCCCCCTCTCTCTCTCTCGTCTTTTTTTAAAATGAGTCGAGAAGACAACATCAAAGCCTAACTTAACTTATAATTTTATCAAACGAAGAGAAATGTCCTCCCCTCTTCCTAATAATGTTTTTGTCCTCCTTCATGGGAGGGTTACAGCTCTAATCAGTCTGATCACCAGCCCTGATTGGCCACCGCAGCGTTATGGGTTGCGTTTTTCCAAAACTTGATTCTGGTTCAACTTTCTCACTGCGGGCCACTGCGGCCCCCACCCACGCAGCCTAAATGCACAAACTGTCAGCTTCCTGCTGGTTATTTGAGGCTGCTGCTGCCTGCACATTGACATCATGACGGGAAAAAGAAAGTCTCTCAATGAAAAACGTAGTGTCCTCGAAGCTTATGACAAACTGCCAGAAACGAGCCAACAAGATGCAGCTGTTTCAAACAAGTGTTTGGCCCAGCTGTTCTGTATTTTGAAACAGTCGATAAAATTCAGTAAATAGCTAAGCTGCCCATTTCACTCCTTTATATTCATGTAATAAATATACAGATGTCAGTTAGATGGTAATCTGCATCAGAAATAAAGAAAAAATTTGGTTATAATAATCATCCGCTTATAGTGATCAATTTGATACGGACAGATGTGATCACTTTAAGTGGTTTCCAATGTAGCTGAGCAATTTTTCAGCATCATTCATTCACAATATTTCAATAATAATCAAGTCTTTGACATATAGTATTACTGTATATATAAAGATACATAGAGAATTCATATTGAAAGCGGTGCTCTGTGAGAAAATTCTTCAGTTTTCTGATTGAAGTAATTTGCTAAATTTACTGCTAACATCAAATGTTTCTTATGTAGATTTTTTATGCCATTCACACTGCATTTTTGTAAAAGATCAAATCTGAATTTGCACGTTGGAAAAAATGCAAGGAAACTAATGTGGTGTTGGCCGTGCTTCCCAATATACTGTACTACATGTCCACTCTGATTTTAAGTCACTCCTAACTGCATCCTGTCACGCAAAATCTGCGGGTGATGAGATGTGGTTCATAAATCTAGCATGGCAGTGATTACCATGATGAGGTCAGAATATCATTGACCTATTCTAAGCAGTGGCATATGTGACAGCAATAAAATGTTAGTACTAACTGTGTTCCGCAGGAGGCTTTGGCACAGAACTAACTGTTACATTGGTACATACTGTAAAGTGTGCTAATATATTCATTCATTGAAAGGCAGCAGCCTTATATTACAAGAAAATGATTGTGAGCTTTTAGTGATAGAGTTGGAATAGATATGGTATTTCTAATAGCCTGGGAACAGGTGTTTTAGTTGGGTGTTTACAGACCCACATGTCCATCAAAACTGTTTCTGTTGCTGTAACAGCGACAGGCAGCTATCTGTGTCACTGTGGAGGTCACATGAATAAATACTTATCTCCTGAGAAAGTAATAACCTTGATGCTGGGAGCTTTTTATACTCTATTTTATCTGCTCTTACTGTTCAGTAAACCATTTATCTGATTTGTGTCTGTTGATGCAAAATGTACTATCAGCATATGGTAAAGATGTTGGTATTCCCTTCTGCTATGTTTTGATAGGGTTGGGATGCTCACGCCAACCTGAGCTGTGAGTAACCGCGGCCATTGAGGCCTTGCTGGCATGGTGTGAGAGTTTTTCCACAGCACAGCATGTTGATGATGTGTTGGAGGTGTGTTGGTTCGCAACAAATCCCAGTGTGAGCCTGTTGACTGCTGCTCTTCATCTAACAGCTCACTGTTGCTGTTCCTGCTTGTACTATTCCTCCCTGCTATTAAAACTCATGATGCTTAGTATGACCATATCTTGTTGTGTGGACAATTTTTTACTTAAGAATATCACCAATAACAAAGTTCAGCTAACTGAGGGAAAACATCAAATGGCAGCAGCAGGAAATGTTGGGTTTGCATCAGCAGTAACTTAATACAGCTTTGATACCATTGGAATCAGTAAACAGTAAAATAAGGGTGTTATCTGAAAATATTATCAGCAACGTAGGACTAAAAATAAACTCCAAACCACAGATATTCAGTTAGATGCAAAGTTATTAGAAGTAGAAGCAGTTTGAACTAAATACTGAGAGCTGAACACTGTGAGATTTTAAAACAGAGCTTTCTCTCTAGTCACCACGGTAAGCAATGCTACCAAGCAGGGCCATAAAGGTGAGGCTCAGTGTGGCTATTTGCTGCTGTGGAAACACACGTCTTCATTGTGATTAAAAAGGACTCAACTGGTTCCAAGAATGTTCTCCATAAGGAAAAAAAGTGTCCATAAATCATCATGAAAAGAAGATTCTGGCATTGGCTTTCAATGACACAGGTTCTGCAAAACAGCGTGATCATTATTGATATCACTGTAAATATGTGGCCTAATACTTTCTCATTAAGGTACTTCAAAGTCATATTTAGGCTAGTTCACTGTTTTAACATGCCAATATCATACAGTACCTTTCCTTCCAGTCAACATCACATCATGACAGCTGTCAGTAAATGATCTTATATTTAGAAGAATAGCTGTATAAACTTGTTAGATTTTTATGGATTGATTATTTTCTTGATGGAGCATTTTGTCTGGGTCATTTGGACACTCCCTTCAGGACTGTGTCAGTTAATCCTATATGGAATAAGCAGTGGCCATTGGTCATGCGTTAATCTGTTTTTAGACCATGACAGGGAGGGGGCACAATGACATCCATACCCCCTTTTCCTCAACCTGTGTTTGTGTATTCGCAAGTGCCAAACAGCTCATAAGAGGGAAAGATAATGAGGGAAGAAGTAAAGAGGCAGAGAGAGACAGAAAGTCAGAGGAAAAGAGAGAAGAAAGCTACATCAACAGAGAGAAAAAGAGAGAGAGAGGTAGACTGGGGCTGGTGTGCAGCATGCAGGCACTGCAGAGTTCTGCAGCAGAACACAGGGATGGCAAGCGGAAGGATGTGCTGAAGGTATTTTGAGGGGAGCAGTTGAAGACTAACCCCTGGAGATATGAACCTTGCTTCTCTGGCATCACCTCTTGCACTGTGAAGGAGAACGTGGTGAATAATGGGAGTCGAAATTTTCTTAGAAGAAGAAACTGGGATAGTGCCCATTGGACTGCTGCAGTGATCCTCTTCATCCATCCATACATTTTCTGAACTGCTAAGAACTGCATATATGTCAATTCAAAACCACCTTAAAATCTAAAATTCTGTATCAACGGAATGGTCCATAACAGCAATAACTTCGAAATACAACAAGTAGTAGAGATGCTTTCTTCATGCAAAGGCTGACCTGATATTTTTTTTAGAGCAAGCAGCTTGCACGATAATTACATCATTCTTACGTACAGATCCTCTCTTCCTGCTCATCCACTCCTCACTCACACTCCATCTGGAAGGAGTTCCAGGGCGATATAAGTTCACAGGAAAGAAGCAGAGGTGTCAATTTATGGAGGAAAAGCAGGAGCGTGATATAGCACTCTCACCCACAATCTATATGCATCTCACCTGGAATCTATATGCATCACTTACTTCTACAATGCCAGCAGAGCTGACAGCTAAAGTGCTCGGAGTAATCACCGACAACCACTGATGTTTGACAATGATAGGGAGAGCTGGATCGCAAATGGGGGACTATAAATAGAAGCAGTGTTGGAGCTTCATCCAGTATGAGTATGTACCTGGGCCCTGAACCTTA
This sequence comes from Thunnus thynnus, assembly GCF_963924715.1. Lineage (NCBI taxonomy): Eukaryota > Metazoa > Chordata > Actinopteri > Scombriformes > Scombridae > Thunnus > Thunnus thynnus. The sequence goes on from NC_089529.1 coordinate 3,457,942, forward strand.
AAGAGCCCATCATTACAATTACAATAAGGTGAAACACCTACATAAATTTTCAACACACTCCTAATATCAATGCCCAGATGATGAAAAGCCATTTTTCTAAGATGTGGGTATTCACAAAGTCACAGTTAGTAGCTTTACCATTGAAGAACGAACACCAATGCTGTATGGTACTAACTGGTTCACTGTGATTACATAATATCTACAGTCTGCCAGCCCTGTATTATTCAATATATTGACACAAACTCAGATGTGAAGTCGTGAGGATGTGAAGCTTGGGTGCATTCATGTAGATGACATCACACAGATCATTGTAAAACCCTGTTAAAACCCCATAAAACGTCAAACTAAATATATTTTTTAATAACAACTTTCACCAATGCTCATCACCTAATGCTCTTAAAGGTTGACCATTGATCTTTTCACACAGTAACTATGGGCAGAAAGCTGGGCCTGTATCTATCAAACTGCTAGAGGGAAATTGTGGACTTCAGTGAAAGACCAGTAAAAAATCTTACACTCATAAAATGAAGAATAAAAGCTATTAATGACATATTTTAGATGTAAAAGTACTCTTTTTGCAGCAGCTGCTTTCTTCTTTGTTTCCATTTCAGCAATGTCTTTTAATTTCATCCCTATTTATACATTTCTGGATTATAAATATATGAGATTGATGTTAATTTCACGTTATTTGCTACTGAAGGTATTATGGATTTCATACAAATAAGATAACCTTTTAAAAACTAAAAATCACACAAATATAAAAAAATGACATCACTACATCACCATGAGTCTGATGTAGGATAAATCCTTGTCTCTGATTCCTGTCTGATCATACAGTACAGGTGATCAATAATGTGATCACTTGAGAATTACTCTCAAACGTTCTAACTAAACTTAAAGGTTAAAAAGTACAAAAGTTGCTTGAGACATATTTATTATTCTTCAGTTTTCACAAATAACTTTTTTACTTCTACGCAGGACGTAAGTAACGATTATTTTTATTATTGATTAATCATTTAGTCAATGAATTGTCATAAGTGTGGTGTAAAACACCTGTTATAATTCCCCACAGCTCAAGCAGATGTATTAAAATGTCTTGTTTTGTCCAACTAACAGTCTGAAACCTCAAAGATAGTCAGTTTACTGTCATATATGACAAAGAAATGCACAAAATATTCTCATTTTAGAAGCTGGAACAAGTGAATTTTTGGCATTTTTGCTAGCAAAATGATCCCAGAAATAACGTTCATATATGACTAAATTGCACTAAATTTTGCTAGAAACATCATGTGTTATTATGTGTTCTCTCAACATAATGAGAAAAAATTTTAATTAACATATGTGGCTAGTTGCAAAAATGTTGATACTGAACATATGAGTAAAATCTGATCTTGCAGCACAATATCCATTAGTGGAAACTACAGTAATATTTTAAAAACTTTTGATGGTTATGTTTAGGCATTGGCAGCACTTGGTTAAGGTTAAGGAAAGATTGTGGTCTATGTTTAAAACAGAAAAAATGCAGTGACTTCAAGCACAACATGGTTATTAACATTTAAGCAAAACCACCATCTTTCAAAACCTGAACCAAAGTGCTTTTATCGCCTAAACCCGACCACAAGCAGGACTCAGGATGTAAACTTGGGTCTCTGTTGTCAGAGTCCTACATTTTGAAGTCCCTCCATCCACCCCGGCCTCCTCTGTGCAACTTCAGAGCAATATATCAATGTAGCACTTCATTAATTCAGAAAACTATTACCAGTGAACATAATTCAGGCAGCGATTACATTTGTCAAAGCAATGTAATTGGGAATGCAATTTAGTTGTATATGAACATAATTTCTAGGAAACAGGGCTGTCAAAATGACTAAAACGATTAATCAATTATCAAAATAGTTGCTGATTGATTTTATGTAGATCGAGTTAATCAACTAGCAGCTCTACTTCTAAGTGTGCTCCTTAGAGCAAGTCTGTATAGAGGATAAATCAGAGATTTCTTTTGAAACACATTATACATATTAGAAAATAATTGCTGAAAACATGAAAAGACTGAACTATGCATTACTGAATTGTGGAGTTAGAGCATTAAACAGTTTTTCACTGTTTTTGTGTTCAGGATTTTTTGGATGGGTCTGAAATTATACAGAGGGGTGACTAGCATGACCTTTCTATCTGCTGGGGGGGCGGGGGGGCAGATAGAAAGGTCTACACTTAACTATGAGATATTCTAGGTTAGCAGAGCAGTGTCTCTCAATAATGGCACCATGCACCAAGCTTTGTTAACATAAATGCACAGTCCCCCATGCCCCTCTGGTCTTACAGGAGTCATTGGCTGTTGTATCCGCCCTGAGGATGTAGCACCCCAGTAGTTCAATGGCGCCATCGGGGACACTGCTGTTAAGCCATGTTTCTGTAAAAATCATGAAGTTTCAGTCCATAATCCTTTTATGAGTGGTGATCCGCAGTCACAGTTCATATATGTTTTTCACCAGAGACCATACATTGGCAAAGAAAATGCTGGATAGAGATAGCCAGTGAGGATTAGCCTTAGCTTAGCCCTCCTCTCTTCCTCCGTTTGTTTACACTCTCTCCTGGCCAGCGGAGCCGGGTTCATAGCCGCTGGTGTCATGGTATTAACTGTTACTGGTGAATGGGGCCATTTTTGTTCAACAGTAGCGCTCAAGGAGTTATTTTAAACCCAGCTGAAGCATCAGTTGACGGTCCACCAAGAGGATAGATCCATGCCCCACTGCTGGTGCGTACTCCTGCACCTGTTACATCGAGCCCCTCATCGGTGCTTTTCAAAGAAGTGAGTAACGTTGATACCGAACTTCATTGAAAAAAATGACAATTTAACATAACAATAGTTAGTGATGAGTTGCTTGTTAACTACTCATTTAAGTTACATTTTTACAGAAGTAAGTCCACATTTACCTACAAAATAGGTGCTGAATTAAACAGTGGCTCCTAGTGTTACTTTACTTTTGAAATATCATCCATGTTGCTTGTCTTACACCTTCAGACAAAATTGTATATTTTTTAAGGGAGTTCGGCATGAGCGTTGTTAAGTTCAAAGGCTGTTCAGTTGGGCCATGTTCGTCACCAATCTTATTACAGTACGTCTGCCAAGGTGTAGACCACAACACCACTGCCCTCAAAGACTGAATGGGTCTGGATCGCTTCTTCCTGCCAGGCACAGAGCCTGGTGAGAGTTTTCCCCTGTGGAGCTGCAGGTGGATGACATCAGCAATCAAAGCAGCAGGGGACTCCCCAGAGCCCTAGTCTCCTGACACCACCACCACCGTCTCACTGCTGTGTGTCTTTCCAGCAAAGGATGAGGAAGACACACAGGCTAGTGGTGACAACTCATCACCTTCATTTCACTGAACAAGCCGCCTTCTTGGTAAGTGAAGCAGGACATCACAATTGCATTCAAGGCAGGTGCTGTCAGAGGGAGTGCTCCTGTACCACATCAGGCCCTCCCCTATGAAACTTCAAATTTGATGATAAAAGAGGATTCTCAGAGAGCTTTTGGTTTGCATCGTATGGTACTGCTGCACATTTAAGGCCGGCCCACCATCACTGTTACGCAGGCAGGATGGTGAGTGTGGCCTCCACTGCTTGACTGAGTGGTCACCACCCAGCTCCCATTGGGACATGGTGGCCTCACCCCAGTTGGCTAAGTGCATACATGCAAATCAACACTGCTCAGCAAAAATGAGTCTCCAAACCTGAAGATTCCCATTAAAGGGTTTTGCCTCTTAGAGTAACCATCTTTTTTATTTCATGTCATAGGCTACTATTTATGAAGTAAATCAGATTTCATTTTTTATTTCAAAAGTTTGTCGTCAGATTGAATTTCCACCCACACTGGCAACCTCCTCTAACATCTTGCTTTGTTTTTTTTTTCTTCTACTTCCTTATAAAATGAAACACTTAGCTGCAAAGTTGACCCAGCATGTATTTAATTTGACACCTATCTCATCTCTTAAATACATATCCTATTCAATAAAAGCAGCAGGGATGACATAGTGATTCAGATAAAGTACATCCATCTGAGGCCTTGTGATGGGATCATAATGCAAAACTGGCCTGATAATGTACATCTTTGTCCGTTGTTATGCCAGTGGCACTTTGTGATTTGTTGATTCCACATGGCCAAAAGTACTGTATAGATTTACATTTTGTAACATGTCTAAATATATGTTTTCAAAGACGTTTCACTATTTAATTATTAAAAAACACTGACCATGGTTGACGTCTACTTTCTGACATCCCTAAATGATAAACTGACCATCTCCAGTCTCATTTTAACCCCATCTGAGTCAACCGTAACACATCATTCTTTTTTGGCACTTCTCTGACCAAAGCTAACATTTTGGTAGAACTAGAAAGTTACAGTCAGCTGTGTCTGACTGTCTGACTACTACCACTGACAAAAGTACTGCAGCTCATGTCTGATGTGGTAACAACACAGTAAAAGTCAGCAGAGGAGCGACAGACATGAAGACAGAAAGAGAAAAAGAGGCAGAGGACGGAGCCTGAGGCCTTCAGACACTTGTGGAAGAGAGAGGAGAAGCAAGGCGAAGTCAAACGGAACAAGAGCAACACTGATGAAACTGAGCTAATGTACTGTGACCGCAAGAGGGGAGGGGGGGTGGGGGGAGGTGTACAGGACCATATCTGGTGTGTCTGTTACCACAGCAACTAGCATCATCATATGCTATCTGATTAAGTGACTTGATGAACGTTTGAGCTACCAAGTGAAGACAAGAATATTCTTAGTTTCTGTGAGAGAGTCCCAAGTGTTGACACCTGTGTGGGTTACACATTTTACATTCCTCTCCAGAGACACTTACGATAACATAGCATGTAGGTATTCTAGTTATAACACAGCCAGCATGAGCTTATTCTGATGTTGAGCAATAATCTGTGTTAAGGTTTCTTTCGACCTCTTACTATGGGGACTGCACATCTGACCTTGTGGTTACTGGTCAGTATCTCAACCAAACTGACCGCTGTGTAAAAATGTGCTGACAATGATTTGAAACAGTTCAGTTTTAACAATCTGTCAGTCATTTTAGTCAAGCAAAAATACCAAACATTTGCTGGTTTCAGCTTCTTGAAATGTGCCATACAAATAAACTTGCCTTCTGAAATGGAAGGATTAACCGCTTTTATGGCGTTTAATTAGTCTCAAAAACCAGGCGTGTGAACAGAACAATATCCGTGAGTGGAATAGCATCCTTGCCAGGGAGCATTTCTGCTGTGTGTGCACAAATGTGGTCCCACAAGCACGGTCCACGAGAGCCAGCTTGACCCTCCCTACTCACTCGCAACTGCTTAACACTACCTCTCTTGTCAAGTTGAGTTTTGAGACTTTGGAGGCGGGGATGAAATAGACGGTGGCTGATGTCTCTGCTCCTTTGATTGGTCACTTTGAATACTGACAATGACCTTTGATTGGCTGTATTGTTTGATCAGTGACACAGTCGATGACAGGCTGAGAGAACAATCATTTTAGCTCTAAGCTGGATAGAAGAAGTCAAACCAATTAAAGTTTTGATGGGTTATGATTCCAGCAGTGCACTAACAAGTATTAAATACATGCAATCAGATACAAGGAAAGACTTTGTACTTGACATAGCTCCAACAATATTCAGAATTAAGAGAGCAGAAATAGAAATTAAATTCATGTGGATTGCTGCACATATTAGTGTGGATGGAAATGAGCTGGTATAATCAAATCAGAAATGAAAAATAAATGGCAGGGAGAGTGGGATAGAGGAAATAACGACGGATATTAGTACAGCATTCAAAGAAAAGTAGGAGAAATGAGAGGAAGCAATAGAAATAGAAAGGGGGAGGATATTATATCAAGGATGACGTTTATTTACACCAGTCTGAACAGTACATCATGAATAAGCTACAGGTAGATGTGAATATTATGGACTGCAGGAAATGGTGGAGCAGGTATTTTTATACTGTCCTAGATATCAACAAGAGAGACAGACACTTAATATTACACTCTAAAGGAAGCACATGACACTAGGTATTAGAGGAATGTTGCAGTGGTGATGTAGGGTACAGGGCTATTTTCAGATTTTAAGAAAACACAGGAATTAATAGGAGAATTGAATGGAATAGTAGAGTGACTGTTCTGATCCACACTCCGATCCAGAAGGTGGTGATAATGCACCTCCAAAGTCTCAAAAATCAACTTGACAAGCGAGTGAGTGTTGGGCAGTTGCGAGCACGTAGGGAGGGGGTCCAGCTTGCACTCATCACAGCCCTGTGCTCGCAGGATAAGCTCCCTTGTGAGGATGCTTTTCCACTTCTGGATACTGTTCTGTGCGCTCATTTCATGTGCACGTGCCTGGTTTTTATGTGTGCGGGTTCTGAGACTAATTAAACGCCATTTTTCTCTGATTTATATCATTGTAAACTCAATGTGTTTGGATTTTGGACTGTTGGTTTGACAAAGTAAGCATTTTAAAGTCATCTTTGAAAAATCATCATTTTATAGCATAACAATGAAGTAATAAATTGGATAAACACAGATAAAATAATAAAAATGTTTCTTGGTTGCAGCCCTTACTGTGAGTACTATTAATCAGTGGTGAAAATAAAGACAGTGCAGCCAGTGCAGCTGCTGGGGCCCATATGTCACTTGGTCCAGTCTGCTTAAGATGTAGTTGGACCAAAGCAGTTCATATGCCTTCCAATAAGTATATCACACAAAAAACATGTCTACCATTGTTACTATTCCATTTTGTGAATAATACAGTTGGTGAGTAGGCGATTTTGGCGTCTTTTTATTCACTTCTGTGTCTAAGTGTTTTGGTTGGTGGCATGATTCGATCAGTTGCTGCTACATGTGAGTCATTTATCAGAGGTAAATAATATTAAAGTATTTTCATAGAGCTATCTATTTGGTCCTCCAGCTCTATGGAGAAATTGTTAGTCAATAAAATTCTTGTAATATCTCAACGTTTTTACATTATTTCTGGTCAATTAAAATGTAGGTTAATAAAAGTCTTTATTACTGAATTTACTACATAGTAGTAAGTGGTTTAATCTTTCATCAGTAATACAGGCTAAAATCCTAGAACCTATTAACATACTGCCCAATGTCACAGCTAATCATCATCTTTACAACAAACCAACAATCTAGCAGCTTGTAGGTATGGTCGCCTCTCCTGCTGAGGTGCTACACAAACTCAACACCTATGAAGAGAAATGGCTTCTTGACCATATAAATGATTTAAAGTTGAAAAGCCTGAACCTTGATTTCTACTAATAAACATAATTTTTGTTATCGTTAGTTCACACAAGTTTTTTTTTTTTCTGTCGTTGCTGTGTTTTCTGTTGATTTTGTTTGTTTGTCTTTGACGGCTTATTTATGCTTGTGATTAATAGAATTCTATCAACTGGTCTGCCTTATTATTGTATGAGGAGTTATTATATATATATTGTATATAAAATGTAAGATTAATATGTGTATACTTTGTCATTGCTCAAATAGCTAATAAGTTGCTGATCATAAAAAAGCAACACACACATACACACACATAAAAAATTGAATGTTAACAGTATTACAGTCATTTTTTTGTACTTGCGCTGAAGATATGTCATGGTGAAAGCCTGACCTTTAAAAGTCTAAAGAATACGCAACAAACATTCATATTATTTTGGAGGCTTGATGTATATGATTTTTACAAAAGCCTAACTATATATCAGTCCACATATGTCCCATATATGTATCTGTTTGTCTTTCCATGCTCTGACTTGTTGATGTTTATATTAAACAGTTCCTTACCGTTGACGGTTAGATGCACCCAGCTGCCATTGTGGAAGGTGTCATACTGCTGCTCCAGCATCAGCACCCTACACTCATACCAGCCCTGGTCGTCTGAACGCACATTCTCTATCCGCAGGGAGGACTTGCCGTGCAGAGTGGCCCGGCCTGGCAGAGAGAGAGTGAGAGAGAGAGAGAGAGAGAGAGAGAGAGAGAGAGAGACGGAGATGGAGATGAGGTATCAGCAGGAAGGGACACGGAGAGGTGAGAGGGACGGGTGGATTGAATATAATGAAGAGAATGAAGGGAAGGAAGGAGCAGGTGAGGGGTGAATGAACAAAAAGAGGAACGCCGGGTGAATGTTAAAGAGAAAATCAGCCTGTGAGCAGTTCAGATATAAATATGCAGGGATCACAGGGCACACTGTGATGTGTTAGTGTCTCCGTGTAACATCACAGTGCATAAGAGCTGTTTCTAAACACAGTCGCTGCAGCACTGTTAATGTTGTGTTGTGCAACATCAAAGTAGGATTCCAACCGCAGCTGAAATCTGTCACTTAAGCTTCAGTGCAGCTGAGATGTCCTCATCTCATCATCATCATCATCATCATGTGTGTTGCAGTCTATTTTGGAGACGCACTGAGGCAAGGACAGGTCATTAGTTCCTGTGAGGAGTGGGAAGTGGCCAGCGTGACAACAGAGAACCCTCAGGATTAGTTGCAATCCGTCATAACAGATATCGGCTTTTGACTTGGTGAGTACAGAGTCAGGAGGAGCTGCATTTTACTTTTACAGATCAAAAGCTGAAGGGGGGTGTGGGGGGGGGGGGATTGATGATGTTGCTCTGGGCAATCTGGCAACTGGATCATAACAGATGGCGACTGGCAATAAGGGCTAAACAAAGGGCTTTCAGGGAGCGCACGCCAGCTCAAAACGTCAGCGTTATCAAGGCCTGGCTATCCCTCATTAATCCCTCACTCTCCCCTATCCATTCCAATTTGTGGGTATTCCCGACTAATTTTTTGTTTGGCTTCCTAAACCCCCCTCTGCAGCATGACATGCCAGGTAAATATATCAGCTGCACTGTCAAAATGTGTTCCTAGCTTGAATGTATGTGTCCTGGTTAGACTATTTATATATCAGATTATATCCATGTCTGTCTCCTCGGTTGACTGGAAGGAGCTGAGAGAGACTTTATGTTACTTACTGAATGTGAACTATGTCTTTAATGTAGTGTATACAGTATCTATGGATCCTTCATACAGTTCCCGCTCTTTGATTCTGCTGCCATTTCTCTTTATCAGAGTAAACAGTGTGTCCAAACAGTTTACTGGATGTCCTTTTTTCACTTGATGTATTCAAGCATAAAAGTTAATGAACAAGAAATCATGCATGAGTGTGTCTGTATAAACACGGGGTACTTCTGTGAGTCACTCACTGTATGAAGGCATAGTGGTGCTTCATGTTCACATGTACCCCTCTCTTTGACAACCGCAATCTTGGAATGACTCTTTTTTATGTAAATTAAGATATGTTCAACAGAAAGTACATTTAAAACTTTACTGAAGACAATGAAAACATGTTGCGGTTGTGCATTTATGTAAAATAACTTAAAAATCTGTCAGATGTATACTGGAATTGAGCGGGGGGGCTGATGGTCTAATGCATGCATACTCGCGCAAGTCGCATTCTCATCTGTGTGGAAATTGCCATTCTTGTCAGATACTGTAGGGGGTGCTGTGGACTTATCTACAGCAAGAACATGGGAAGGTGTAAAACCTGCACGTGACAATATTTTGTCAAAACTCTACAGTTTCTGCTTGTCACTGTTGTAGCTGTTTGTACTAGCTTTCTTCATCTTTATAAATGTGTTGGATAAGTGGAAGAAGAGGAAGCGATTGGGTCGGGTGCAAACCGCGATCAAATTTCAAGAGGCATGCACAGGATCTGTGCGTCATCTGCAAGTACATAATTGCGGAGTTTTGTGGGCACACACACGCGTGTGTTTGCTGACCCCGGTGTGAGATGCATGCAACAGGCCTGACACAGCGTCTGCACAGCCTGTGTAGCAAAAGCAGGACGATAGCAGAGCAGTAGCAGCAGCTTTAGTCCTCCATCCTCATCTATACATGATGTGTTCAGGCGCAGTATTGAGTGTAGGCCAGCACAGGATGCTGTTTGTGTCTGTTCAGGGCATGCTATCTATTCATATCCAAATGATATGTTTGTATTTGTTGACATCACTAACTTGAAGGAACATTTATCTGTACAAAGTGCTCCATCATGAAACACATTCTTTCCCTTTTGTGTAAAATTTTCTGCACTTCTCCCTGTGCATAATGATTCAATATAGGTCATGGTGCATGAGCCTTTCAGTCAAAGACATATTGTTGGGTTACAGCACTTGTACATAATATCTGTGTATAAAACAGAGTTTCATCCTGCCAATTAAACAAATGACAAACTGTCATGTTGAGTAATTCAGATTCAATTCAAAAGTCAAACTCAGTATGACCTGTTATTATCAGAGGCACCTGTCTACAAATATTTCTGTTCAGTTGTATAATTATCAGCTACATGATTCTGAGGATCACCAGCTTAAACGGTGGAGCTTTAAATGAGCACTTTAAATTAAATAGAAAAGAGGCAAATAGGCTATACTGTAGGATGAATGTCATTTTATATCGTCTACTCTTTCAATCTATTATACAGAAAACACAAATACACACTGCATGCACCGTTTACTGAAGCTGGACACATTTTCACACCTCTGACACGTAGAGAATGTCAAGCTGGTGTTATTTTGGAGTTATAACCACAGGTTTTGCTCTCGTTATCACTAAGTTATCACTTGCCTGACAGCCTGTGCTTAAGAAAAACATTGTTGCTGAGGAGAAGTTTCAAGGTAAGTAAGCACAGGTTGAGAAAAAAAAGTAGATAATGGTCAATATGTTATTTGCATTGCAACACATCGTTTATTGGTAATGTAGATACACCGGGGTACCCAGATTTTATTTTCTGGTTTCATCGTATTGTCAATACATCCCATTAAATGAGCAAAACCAACAATGTATATTTTCTGTGCAAAGCTCTCAGCCCCAAGCTACACTGGTTCCAATTGAACATTTGACTCTTGAAAAACAGCTAACAAATAAATAAATCAATCAATTAGTTAATTAATATTTTTTTTAAAGGCTCAGTAATTTCCGAAATAATATTAATTAATTTAAATTGGGTGCTCTAGTGAGTACTTACCGTGGCAGGACGGTATATGTGGATCAACTTCAAATCTACTATAGTGTGTGTGTCAGCCAGTGCAACTGTGTGGCTCATTAATGTGAAAAAATATAGAATAACACCATTTTCATACTTTTTCCATCTTGTGACGTTCAAGGTAACATAAGATGCCACAAGCAGTTCCTACTTATGTTCAGCTACATGTCTCTCAGCCAGGTTGTCATCTGACAAAGGGAAAACAAGGGGCTGTCCTCTCTACGTATAGAATTGCATCCTCTTTGTGTTACGTAATATTCTATTCATAATATTCTGTTCACCCGACATCTATAGTAGATGCCATCTTCTAACAATTCCACCCTACTCAATCCTCTTTAATATTCTTCTCCCTCGTCTACTGTTATGTGCGCAATTAGATTCCTGTCTATCTACCTAATTTTATTCAGCCTGCTAGTTAATGACTCTAAACTTAAACTGCTAATGAGAGGACCTCTGTTAGGTGAGTATGGCTATTAGAACATCAATACAGAAATAAACATCTCTGAGAATGAGAATTATCAGGAAAATATGCAGAAATGTCCTTTCACAGAGTCTCTCACAAAACATCACTTTGGCTTTGTTAGAATTCTGTACAGTGAAATACTGGATTTTTCACATGCATTTAATGTCTTCATTTGTTTCTAACAGTGAGTGTTACATGGCACTCATGCACCACACATCAGAGCAGACTGACTACATCATGGCGGCAATTTACAAGGATCCCCACTGTAACACATTTAGTCCACTTACAAGAGAATAAGGCTGTCATACAAATGTCTTTACTACGGCTCAACAGAGTATATTCTCATCAAAACAGTCTTTGTGCCAGCCTTTTAGATTTGAAGCATGAATGATGTCATCATCATGCAATCCAGCCCTGACAGATTATCTTTTGAAACTATAGCAAACAAAGGGAAGCCTCTGTGGAGTCTAATTCACAGCTATGGTGCTTGTAGTATGTCCTTATTCAAAAAGAAAATTAAACCATGCACAGAAATTCATTGACAGTTTCTTGATAGAATCGGCCAATTAGGAGCATTGTTTCTCTGTTATACCCTGTAGAGAAGTGACGGTATGTCTGTAGGTTGTTATTTAGCCCTGCAGAGGAATCTCCCTGTTATAGCTTTAAATACAATGACATGGTTATTTCTCAGGGACTAATAAAAGCTCTGGGGAGAGAGGCCAGCACTCCTCTGTGACCTCTTTTTGTACATCACAAATCATGACCACCAAGAGATATCAGGTCACAAGCAGGTTTACAGGAAAGTGATGCTGTGAATATGAGCACATTTGGCTCATATTTGGTTCTCACGTAGTCACGTCCACATTTTGATTCTCACGTGACTTCATCTGCCGTGAGCCTTGAGATTGCGTGACGTCATCTCACGAGATCACGTACGCCATCATGAATCTCTCAGGAACGTCATCTCACAAGATCACGTACGCCATCATGAATCTCGCAGGAATGTCATCTCATGCGATCACGTACGCCATCATGAATCTCGCGGGAACGTCATCTCACAAGATCACGTACGCCATCATGAATCTCGCGGGAACATCATCTTCTGAGATCACGTCCACCATCTTGCCCACAAACACACACACACACACACAGACCTACCCATCTACACTCCCATACACACACACACACACACACACACACACACTCCCAATGGCATGTGTTTTCACTGTACATAGCTGCTGTTGTTATTGCTTAGGCAGAATTAGATTTTAGGATAGTGATTTATTGATCTTTGATTTATGAACTTTGTTAACTTTAATATTGTTTAATTAACATTGTTATACATTTGAAGAGAAGTCTTCTGTGATTATTGTGCTCATTTATTGTGAAAAGTGGCTGATTGGGAGTCAGAGCTCGAACTCAAACCTTCTTGGTTCACCTGTGAACGTTGATATCCCTCAGATGTTAGCATTCTAGGTGGACTCTTATGAGATTACCTAACTGTCTGGTTATTGGCCCCGGTTTCCGGGTGGTGCCCCATTATTATTAATTCATACTGATAATTTTATTAATTTAAATAATTATCTCTGACAATTATTATTAATTATTGCTAGTAATCAGTCGTGCTCCCCCAGATCCAACAGGTGAGAAGTTACTGAAGAGCTTTGGTGGGATGTAAAAGACCCCACACTCTCTGGACATGTTTTGTACTCATCCTTCATTAACTGCTTTCAGCAGCATGTCATTATCACACAAAGCACAGCATGTACATCATGAGACATATCACAAGAAATCTTTTCCAACAGTATATTAAGCAGACCCAACAGTTATTAATCATTTCAAACAGCAGCCAGTTATTTCTTGAAGTGAGGAACATGTACCTATCCAAACTAAGACATGTGAGAGTTCTGTGTATGTGTGACAGAGACTGAAGTGAGATAATCTGATAGATATATGCAGCATATCAGTTCCTTAGAGAACACAAAGAGATGCACTTAAAAAACTACTGTATGCACCAAATAATCAACCACGAGAAATGGAACTTTTGAAATTTTTTTATACAGTCACAGTCTCAAACTGTGTGGTTGATGAATCACGAGTCACAACTACTGAAACGTGATGTTGCGGGTGTTTTATCTTCACATTTAGCTTTAAACACCACAAGAGCGTTTCTGACACTGTCCTCTGCCTTGTTGCATGCATTGCTCACATACAGTATGTAACAGGCCTGACACACTTGGCCAATTCCACCAGCGTTTCAGAATGAGAGGTCCAATCCATGAAAGAAATAACAATGAAAAATGTTTTTTCCCCCATTCCATATGGGCTCTTGGTGAAACAATGATTTACCAGCCAACTACTTGGGTGTTTTTTTGTTGTTTTGTTTTCGTCATTATTATTAACATTGTGAAAGCCAATGCCAAGTAAATAACAACGACAAGCCGATGAAAGCCAGAAAAAAAACAGAATAAATGAACAGTTACATGGTTACTAGGTCAAAAACTGCACTGGCGCAAAACTTTATATGGAGATTAATCTTATACTGTATATATACTGGGCTGTAGTGGTGCGGTGTAATAGTGGTGTAAGTGCTCGACAACACCCCTCAAATTATGACACAGAACAGGGAGCAACCATCAACCCACCACCCAACTGTGCTACGCAAGAAAAAAAATTAACCTTTGCACTGGAACTAGAAGGACGACTGTAAACACTGCAAGAACCACTTTTATAGACACATAATTAATCATTAAGGAGTATCAAGGATGTATATATGACTCAAACTGCTGCATAAAATAATAATCTGATTCAAGAGTTGAAGGAGAAAAATCTAAAGTCAAAAAACAAGTTTGTAACCTGCTATGAAATGACAGACATGGGCTAACAACTTAAGAAAAACTACATTTAAATTATTGTTTCCTTAAGCTGTTTAAGGCTAATTCTATTTATTATCAGATGCACATTTAAGTTTAAACAATTTAATTCCCCATCACTTTTCTTATTGTGTTATATTCCAAACATTTATCTAGGATTAAGACTGGGAAAATTAAAAGGAAAGTAGTGGTTGTTACCTTTAAAGCTACAACTTTTCCAGACACCTCACCTCATTGTTTTTGTGGTTGTAGAATTCACAAAATGATCAAAATTCTCCCTGTTCAGTTCAAAACTGGAATATATACACAACTGCCCAGTTTGAACTGTGTCCACACGACGTTAAGAGTGAAAAGCATCAGCATCCCTGCAGCAGTAAAAGCAGCAGTCAGCAAGACTTTGTTCATTGAAGTAATTATGACACAAGTCCAGCAGTTCCTCCAGTCTTGTTCTATTCAGTCATTCAAGCCCCACTTCTCCTCTTCTATCAGCTTCCTGCAGCCAGCACATGGCAGTCTGTCACAGAGCTGCACTCCTCATGATTGGCGTTAACTGTGATAACATGAGAGGACTTGCCTCGGGTCTCCGTTTTCAACTTCACATAAGGTTGCTACTGGTGCTGTGGGTTGACTTGTTACGCTCTGCAAAGACAATGCTAATGAAATACTGAACTTTGCACAGCCTCTCATGTGTATGCTTTGTGCTTAACTATCTTTTATAAGTATGAACCTTACAGTCCATTTGATTCTATTTGTTTTATACGATCAACAACACCAGCTAGATTTAAAGCTGAGCCCAAAACATTCTGCATCACTCTGACATAAGAGGGATGATTTATTAGCTTCAGGAAAACATCTGCTGGGGGCAAATCATTTTAAATTGTCGCCATTCTTTCAGACCAGGCTTGGAGATCCTCCATGACAACAGGGCACATTCAACAATGTAATCTGGGACGTCTTCCTGCCATTTCTTTATTTTTTCTGTCCCTCAATTTCCATTTTCATCTTCAATTTCTCTCGCTCTCTTCCTGTTTAGCTATCGATTCATGCCCATCTCTTCCTCTCAACACGTTTTCATGGTAATTGTTCTTTTGTGGTCTGTCTCTCTTGCTCTCACAGATGTTTTTTCCCCCCTCTTCCTGTCTATAAAAAATGAGACAACGGCTTGTTTGAGACTAAGGGCAGAGGGGTATCTTGGCAACAGTGCCCCTGTGGTTGGCGCAACTCATTAACCCTTGACATCATCTGAATCTAAAGAGGGCATAATGTAAGCCTCTATGTATCTCTGCAGCTTTGACTGTAAACTGTGACTTCATTTCATAATGCAATGTTATGGTCACACTGCAGCCGGATACAGACTGACACCAATCTTCCACTTCAGACATTCAGATCTTTCAGTGCTGCACTGTTTTGTCGTCTGGATAAATTCAGTGTAGCTGGTGAAGCTACAAACTACTTTTCATGGGAAGTAGTTAAGCTACTGCAACACTACACTTTTATTTAAAGATACTCTGAAAAAGCAGCTTAACACACTGAAGCCAATTCACATCAAGTGTTACAAGAATCAGCTACTTTTATATAAAAAAGTACTTACTGGAAAACAGGAAGCTTGCTACTGGAAACACTCCATGATTTTGAAAATAGCTACATTACCCAAAAGCTACTGGGAAGTGTAGTGAAATTAAAAAGTGTGTGGTTGCTATGATTTTGTAATTCAATTAGACGACATTATGGATTGGAATTTAACATAGTGATAAAGGGCAGGTACACTCAAAAGGAACTAGTTTGTCTGACCGTGGAGGGGGTTTCTGACCCTGTTCCATCACCCCACAAACACTTCTGTTGGAGTATACGGACACCTTCAGTCTTCTCTAGAGAAACCATCATGTTGCATATCAGGAGAATGTCTCATGCATAAGGATCTCGAATGTGGAGCAAGTGGAAAAATAAGGTGTAAAAATAGATTACAGAGAGTTATATGTCAGATACATTTAATCAACTTTTCATATGTTATGCTGCTCATCTTCACTTTCAGGCTGTAGCTTCAGGTTGTGAACGTTAATTAGGTTAACACTCCAAACTGTTTCTGGCTTCTCAACCGACAAGAGGTGATTACAGATTTGAGTTTTAGTTATGTATAACTTGCAAGTGTGGAAAGCCAAAAGAAATTAGATCTGATAAAAGATTCAAGCAGATTAGGATAGCTTTCAATATTGGACTCAGTTTCAGTGGAACCCAGACTCTACATGAGGCACACAAATTTGGAAACAATCTGTGAAAGCAAATTAATATATTTAATATGATGAAAGAGGACTGGCATACAGGCAAACACAAACTATGTGAGGATATGAACATGTTGTCAGTCCTCTGTTTCAAAGCCTACTATACAGCCTTTGTTTGGTTTATGAGACACAGTGTGACTGTTCCGGTCTTCAGAGAATTATGCTGACGCTCATATCCTACTGCTCTTTTTGTCGTGGTCAGGATTCTGTAACACTCACCTAACTCAGCAGGCCTTCCATTCAAGTATTTATGCTCGGTGATCTAATCAATGAAGACAAAGTGTGTGAGGATGCAGAACGATTATACAGAGCTTCTGTATTTTTGCCACAATCTTCTAGTCGGTTAAACTATTTTTCTTCCCGCTGCAGCAGGCGGGTGGGATAAGGGGTGTAAAGGGCACTTTCAAAAGAAACCTTTTCCTGTATCTGATGCAGACAGCAGCCAATCAATCAGCTGGCTTTCAAACAGATGTGTGGATTGGTATCTGCCAAATTAATGGCAGATGTTTCTTATTAGAGTAAACTTGCTTACCTGTTTTTTCTACAAAGACTCGAATGTTTGCAAGTCATGGTACATTTTCATCACCAAATATTTAATTAAACAGAACTTCTAATTTGTGCTTTCTTAACAAAGCCTGCAAGTGAATATTCTATTGTTTTTGAGATAAGAACTGTAAGAGCAGATCTATACTGTGAAAATCGTATTTCTTGGACAAACTGATAGAAGTTGGTTCTTCACATCGACTGGACTATTGTACCTACCTGCTCTCTGGCTGCTGTAAAGAATTCACAACTAAGCCACCAGGGTTTTAACTGGAACTCAGAAACAAGACCATATTTTACAGATCCTGGCATCCCTGCACTGGGTACCTGTTGCCTTTCAAACTGATTACAAAATATTACTCATTACTGTTAAATGCCTGAGGGGTCTAGCCACAAGTTATATTTCTGAGTTTTTATGGCCCCCCCTCGCTCCCTGACACCCTTAGATGCTGCTCTCCTCATTGTTCCAAGATCTAGACTCAAACAAAAGGTGACAGAGCCTTTGTTACAAGGGCTCCTAGACTATGGAATGCTTTGCCTGGAGAGATAAGATCTTGATTATGTTGTAATGGTAGTAACCAATTTAAGAAGTTAAAACAACTATAGCTAACTCTCTAACTCAGACGCTAGAGGGTAAGAAAGACTCCAAAACAAACAGTAAACTGATGGATGTATCATCTGCTTCCTGAGCCTACACCCTCTGAACTACAGATGCCTGGACACAACAAACGGAATTGAACTTAAAACAGATTACCACTGCAGCATTTCCTCAGTAATAGGTCAAGTGACAACATTTACAGTTTAGTTAATTATGTTCAACAGTTTTAGTATTCATGATGTTTTGAAGGGCGTTTGTCATATCTATCACAATGAGAAGATAATGGTTACACAAGCAGAGATGAGCGAGGCCAGCGAGGGTCCTTCCAGCCTCTAGTCCCTTCTACGGGACGGAGAGGAGCTGGAAGACATTGAGGTGAGGCTGGCAGAGGTAGAGGAAGGAGAGGCAGAGGACGCCACATCGGCATCTAGTTTCAGTCCTTTGGCCTGTATTTATGCTCTCAAAGCCAAACCTATGTTTCTCTTTGTTTTGGCTCTTTCTCCATCCCACTGTCTTTGTGCAACAAAATGCCATCTTTTCAGTTTAACCGGTGCTGTTTCGGTTTCAGTCTGGCTGGTAGTGGCTGCAGGATCATCCATCACTGGCTGAATAGTCTGCCTGGCCACTGGTTGAATCACGCCACATTATAACCCCCGATAGATGGCGGGTGGGCGGACCGTACTGTGACATCACAGGGCACAGAGGGCCAGAATAACAACAGAAGGGCTGCAGGCAGCACAGTGATACCACCTCATATCAGATAATCATTTGACCATTAGTCAATGTCTAAAATCTTAATTAAAGCATGTTTAAGTTTTTCATTATTTTCCATTTAAATTTTAAGTGGATACCTGAAAGTGTGTCTGAAGCTTTAGTATCAGTGTAATGCTAACACTACCAATCTCTTCACGCTTACATGGATCAAGGCATGGCATGAAAATAAATATCTGTCATGACCATTAAATTGATTTTGTGTATGTTCTGTCTCAGAAGGAAAATACAGTTTAGATTATCTAAAATGTGGAAGCTACGTGCACCGACTCCACCTCACGTTGGGGAAATTCATATTTCATTTCTTCTGACAGGATGAATGCATGATAAGAAAGTCTTTCAAAACGCACATCAGAAGAGGGGGATTATTTCTGAAATTTCACGATCAGAAGAAAGGAAATCAAAAGCAGACGAGGGGGGAAATCCCTCTCACCTCCCCGGCAAACTTCACCTCTAGCACAACACATAAATAATAAGAGGTGGTGGTGGTGGTGGAAAGAGCTGCTGTCTCCCCATGAAATGTCATCTCATTAAAGCTGTCGACATTAGTTAGTATTTATTACATACATATTTACTACAGTGTACACTGCAAAGCACACCACTGAGCAAAGAAAGCACTGTCAAGGAGGTGATGGTTTACTGTCAAATGTATGCATCTCTGACATCTTTGTTAAATTATTTTACCAACATCAACATCAAGAGTTCTAAAAATGAAAGATGAACAGCAATGGATTCAGAGAGCTGAGACAGATGTGAATAAACATGCAGATGTGGACTGCAAATACTAATACTAATACAAACTAATATACTGCACTAACTAGAATACATGTGTCAGTTGTAGCTGTTATCTGATGTTTTTTTAATGCATCTCATGTATTCCTACATATAGATAGCAAAGAAACCTGTATTCTTCAAAGGAGATATCTGATATGAAAGCTGTCACTATCTTACCGGCATATTCCGGGTCCACATGAGGAGGGTAGAAGCGAAAGTTGATGAAGAAGGGGATGGGCATTCCATACTTGAACCACTCCACCACGTAGGGCTGGCCGTTCAGGGGGCGGGACACGTCGCATCCCAGGATGACGTTCTCTCCTGCGCGGGCCGTCACAAACTGGGGCTCCTCTCGCACTCCGTGGGCACCTGCAGTAACAGTACGCACACGTCAGCCCGGTCTGATCTAAGGTGATCTGCAGCATGCGGCTCAAAGCCAACTTTAAGTCTATAATATTTAATTTACACACTGCTTTAAAGCATATCACACAATCACATTTAAATATGAATCTTTATGCATTCAGATGGTGCTGCAATTAGTGTATGATATTCCTGCAACCACAGAACAAACAGTAGGCAAGGAACAGCATGAGATAAGAAGACAGAAGGATGTGATTTTCTACTTTCATACAAAAGTATTAAAAATAGAGATGCACGATATTATCGGCACGTCATCGGTACCGGCCGATAATAGCTCTAAAATGAAGTATTGGCATCAGCCATTTCTGCCGATTATGAGAGGTCGATTTGTTGCCCTCTCCTCCGCCGCCTGACTGTACTTCCCTCCACGGATTGTTTCACCCTGACAGTCCCGGTGCTTCCTCCGCAGCCTCCACTTCACTAAAGCTACCCGTCAGACCTGCTGCTTCTTCCCACTTTAACTTGAATAACAAACCAGGGCTCGATGCTCCGGTTGGATCCACATGTAGAACCGGGGCTAAGGTTAGCTGGGAGGCTAGCAGATGCTAGCTGGCTGTGCCTCCCTCCGGCCATGCTGCAGCTAACGCTCCACTAGCCTCTCAGCTAACGTTAGCCCCGGCTCTCCATGTGGATCCAACCAGAGCCTTACCCAATATCGTACATCCTTAATTAAAAATAAAGATATTACTTTTATTTTACATTAACATTTTATAAATAGTAATCCCACTTCTGAGTGTTTTTACTGGTGTCCAGTCAATAGCACCACTGGAAGGGCTGGCAAATCAATGCTTGCTTAAGGGCATTGACTTGACAGTAGTTTAGTATTTGAGGCAGGGGGAGAAGCCTCCAGCTTTGTATTCTCTGAGCTAGTGTTTGATGCTCCATCCCTGCCATTTCACAGACAAGCTATGTTGTGACATCAGTCAATTTAAAGAAAACAACACAGAAGTCTGTAAGCTAATTCCTCTAGTTAACAGAAATGCCAGCGCACACGTTAGAGATAGTTCAGATTAGAAAGACATATAGTAAAAGGGTCTTTAGAAACAGCAGAGTTTTACCCAGCATGTCAGTGTTTGTGTGTGATAACACAAACACATGCCAAGCTACAAGTTCCATCAGTCAGGACGGCAAAGACTGCCAGTGACAAATCCAATATGGAGCCAAGGCCAACGGGCTGGGAGGGAAAGATTAACGGCACTTGCAAACACATGAATGTGATTTATTTTGACAGAATCTTTTTCATCTCATTTGTGTGAAAGAATGGGCAGACAAAAACATGAAAGCACTAATGTGACAGTAATGCACCTGATGTTCAATAACAGCTGGGCCTTTAACCTTTTTCAGCAAGAATTCACTCTGCTAGCTCACTCTGCTAACTCTATGAAACTGTGTGTCTGTGGGATAGCAGCTGAACGGTCACATTGATCCCAGGCTAATTACCATGTAGCTTGGCTTTATGAGCGGAAACCCAGTGTGGTAGCATTTTACCAGTCGATACTGCTAATCAGATGTACTCACTGCTCGTCCCTCTGTGGCCTGTAAGGAAGCAGGCAGACAGCTATGTTCTCCTGCACAGAAATGACTACTGCCTGCCTTGTCTCTCTCATTAGTGAAAGCAAACAGTGAAAGCAATTGTATCAAGGTATGTACGCTAGCAACTAAATCCAAATAATTATTTTTGGTGTGCAGGGCTGTGCAATAAAACAATCTTGATAATTTTCATGATAAAATCTTCCACGATAACTAAATTAATTTGTAAGATATATTTTTGATAGTTATTTTTGAGTGGGGAGGGGGGGGGAGTGATAACGTCAGGCCAACAAGCCTGTGGCTAGCATGCTAATCTGCTAGCTCACACCAACAACGGACAACCTATGCAAAATTTACTCAACAAACTTTTTTGAGCGCCAGTATGTTAACAACTACTATGATAATCGATTATTTTTAAAAAAAATAAATTTTTTTATTTATAACAAAAAATTACAACAGTACCAACATTAGCATAAACATTTTAAAAAATCTATGCTAGTCCATAGTTCTCTTTGTCATATACATCAGCGACTTTTGGTCCAACTGATCACATGGTACAAAATAGGCTACAAAAAATATACAGACAGAGAAAAATAGGCTACTACAAGAGTCATAAATATAGAATATTTTAATAAAAAAGCAGACTACAATAAAAAATTACATTTTAACTGGCATGTTAGCATAACTTTTTCTGAAATGTTATAGCTAGCCACACAGAGCCGGCCAGGAAGATTTAGAAGGGAACTGCGTGGCTGACAAGGATGAAACAGGCCTTCCCTGTAAAGACAGTGATCAAAAAGAAGAATATATTAGAGATGAGGGAGACACCACAGTGGGCCACGTAGTGTTAGCATCAGCCGAGAGAGAGACCACCATGCGCCCTGACAGTTTCAGCGTCAAGTGACATTCTGCCGAGTAACAATCTGATTTGAGAGGGCAGTTGGGCTTTTTACAATAACTTTGATAATGAAATCCTGCACTCTGCGACAATGAGTCACTGGGGAGGAGTCAAATACTGGGTACAGCTCCCACAATCATGACCATCACAGGATCAGCACCTCAACAGCAATTGCAACACTTAATAGTTTGTTTTGTTATGTTAAAAAGCCAATTTACTCAATACAATTACCTCCATGATCTGTGTCCAGTGTTCTAAAGTGGTCTATTTTGTTGTGTGTTTAAAATGATGCTAAGTATCCTCACTATGAAAGATGTTAAAAGTCGCCTGCTCAGTGTTGACAGGGGCCCACTCAGGGTTGGCTGCAGGGGGGCCTGGTGTGTTTGCGTTAGAGTGCTGAGCAAGGAGTGATTACAGCGAGGAAAACCTCTTTCAGTGTTCATTTGGGCACCTGACTGCTGTTTTAAGACACACTTGATTGTGAACCAATCCTTTAATTTACTGGCATTTACCGGAGCCAGTAAAACCATGGACACATTTACATTTGGATTTCTGTACATAAGTTAGGCTTACACAGGCCATTTACAGAAATGAATAAAAAAAATCAAATGTTTCCAAAATAATATCAAACAGGAATTCAACCATACATATAACAATCTACCATAAATGTCACACAGCTTTTTTCCCCCTTCAGTTAAGAGAGAATATGAATAGTAGGAGGATAAACACAAGAAGCACTGAAAGCAGAACGGGACATAGACAGTAAAGCTCTGGATTATCTTAGTCTTCATTTGCTTCAACAGAGATGCCGTGTGCAACAGTAAGGAAAAGGTAATGAAAACAGCTCGCTAAAAACACACACAATCAAAGGATGACATTTTACTGAGTTTCGATCCATCACTTGATATTTCTCCCATTTTTTTCAATAACCAGAATGTGTTCTTTACAGAGCAGATCAAACAAATTACTTTGTTGTAATAATTGAATATCCATTCAAGGCCGGCCGTAAAAATTCTCAGCGATGTTGACCCAAATCATCCGTCTTGACTTGACAGACTGAGCTTTGTATGCATGTTAAGGCTGCAGTATGAATGCATGAAAAGCCTCCACAGTCACCTTGAACTGAGGTCAATATAAAAAGCGACTAATTGTCCAGGTTTTGCACTAAATAGAAGATGCTTATCTTATAACGAAGCTTAATTGTGAATGTCAGACTAATGGAATAAAAACAGACACAGATTCAAAGCGGAATGTAAATCAGCAAATAGCAGGACAGCTGTGCATCCCCGTACCCGGGGCTGAGACATACAGCACGCTTAATATGGCAATCACCTTGTGAAATACAATGCACAGTGTGGACGATCTTTTAGTGCATCATTATCATTGCCCTATACAGCCATTTCTGCATATCATACAGTATATAGCACCCTCATATACAGTCCATATATATATTACATCACCGAGCAGCTGTCTATATCAGCAGAAGCCTGTGGATTCATCATTTGATGTGTGAGCTCTCATGCTTGCCGGCAGAACCAGATAATAACTGAGCAAGTGTGCTTTTCCCAGTGGTGAACCCAGCCCCCTGCCACCCCCACCCCCTCACTCACACAAACACTACCTCAAGCGGCGCTACATGTTGATTGGCTGCTGGTGACATCATCGGAGATAGCACAAAAACAGGCCCCTTTGGAAGGTATGACTTCACTGTTTATAACTGATGAGACGGAAAGGGAGCGAGAGAGCAGAACAGAGAGAGGAGAAGCAGAGCTGATTTGCTCATCCCCCCCCCCCCCCCCAATCCCAATAAGGGTTTAGCTCATTTACAATCAAAGACCCAGGGGAGGGCACCGTCGCAAGGTATAACCACTGAGGTGCACTCACTCACGCAAAAACACACACACACACACACACACACACACACACACACACACACTACCAGAGGTGTAAGCAAGGTGGAAGAGAAAGGGGAGGAGGGTATTTGTGACTGTCGCCAGGAGTACTGGAACATCAGTGTAAAGGTAAATCATGTTACATGCTACTTCTGGGGCCACTACATCACATCAACACATATTGTGCTGACATATTGTTAAATGAGGGAAGAAACCACAAGTGAGCTAAATGCAGATGTTTATTCTATAGCCTAAAAGATGTTTGGTGTTGACCCTGTCACTGAATTGTAGAGATGACTCAAGATGGCGCCCACCGTGGCAAACGTCTTTTGCTTCGCCCTCTTGAAGTAGCCGTTTCAGAGATCCCCAGGGAGCCATAAAGGCCCCGACACTGTTAACAGTACAGATGTGCTGGTATACCAGCTTTGCTGTACAAAATTTCAATTACCATCATTTTCAGGAGGAACTGTGAACACAGCACAACGCTCCTGCCTTCATTAGCAGTTCTTTCTACTGGCCAAAAACAGAAGCAAAACAACCACAGCAGGACCAGCGGACCAGGTTCCTCACCCATCTATCTCTGGCTACTGTGGGAATGCTAACTTTACCTAGTGGACCAACTGTAGTGTGGGGGCTAAGTTGTCAGGTTAAAGGGGAACTCTATTTTACATGTCAGTGTGTTTCCAGGTGTTGGCAAGTACTACTACACAGGTGTAAAAATTAATATAAAGCCTTTTGTTTCTCCAGAGGGAGTTTTGTGAAATCTGATAAATTGTCTCAAATGATGTCACTTGAGTCAGCATCAGTTGGCATTGAAGACTAATAGTTTAGTATAGTAGTTAGTAATAGGTCAGCAGACCTCTGTAGCTCCTAATATCTGCTGGAGGCTAGCAGCTCCAGATTACATTAGTGCTGCTACTAGCATAACACACTAAATCTCCAATCGAACTGTTAGCAATGTTGCATTATGGGTAAAGTAGGTGCCAACAGAGAGCAATCATTTCACATGATTTACAAGAAGGGAACCCACTGCTTCAAGGTCACGCACATCATGTTCTGGTCAACTGTCCAAAACTGTTAACGACCAACTTGCTCGTACTTGTGCTGTTCTGCATTGCATTTGCCAGTTCATCAAAGTTGCATCATATGGTTCACCATCAGTGAGCATGGTGTTAAGTAATTTTACTATATTTCAGCTTCAACAGCAGAGAAGTTTGATGCCATATTGTGAAACACCATTTACTGTGATATACTGGCCACAATAATCATCACATCTCTACTTGATAGTGGGTTGGTGGTGGAGCTAAGAGAAGCATACACTGTGATGACAGCAAAGAGATGTAACAGGTGGAATAGTTTCAGGATGATCATCAGTCACTCAGCTGTTATCCAATCATCTATTGGGCTAAATTCAGAGATAGTGAGGAGAAAATTAGAACGAAAGCTTGTTTATTTCAAAACAAGCTTGTTATGGGTAAAAAATAATCCCAATGTGGGAACATGTAGTTTGCCAAACTATTCTTCACAGTCACTTGAGTTGAATTCTAAATATTATGTAACATAAAATTTTCATCTTAAAGAAATGACAGATTCATTTTCTTCACATTTTACAAGAAAAAAAAATCATATCTGTGTTTAGGGTGTAATGTATTCTGTTTCATAACGCAACAATACGGTGCAATTTAAAAACTTTGTGTGTGATTTATGAGTAATATTTGGTTCCAGGTCCTTGGGTCTCAAAGACAAACCCTTATTTTCCTGTGATATATGACAGTATAACAGACGGGATATGACTACGTGACAGTGCAGACAGGTTTACGTCAACGCTTCACAGAAACTGCATTTCTATATTTATTCAAGGTAACAAATGTGACCGTGCATGAAAATTCAGTGAGATGCAATAAATAAAACAATACAAGTGTGACGCATTACCACACACTCACACACAAAACACATTCTAGCATACTGTCTCGGCTAAGACTGTGTGTTGGCACTTAAAACACTGAATTCACTCAAGCTTCCCCCGTTCGTGTCTCAGCTGGTCCCTTGGCTCGGCCCTGGTGCTGTCTAGCGGTGACAACTGTCCGACTCTGCTAAGTGCCAACAAAAATGAAAAATAAATGAGATTTTTACACAATACCAGATAAATTATTGATGACTATAGCAAGGTCTGTGCATTATCATACAGGCTATTATTCTTGCACCTGCACTTAGTCTTCCTGCATCTTCTTCTAAAGTTGAACTCATATTGTGGCGGTAATAAAACGACAGCCCTGTGAAATTAATGGAGGCATTAATAATTTTGCCAGGCAGCCCACTACACCATGGGGTTGTACGATGCAATCGGGGCATATAATATACAGCAAATGGCCACAACATCTTGAAGTACTACTCTCTTCTTCGAGCTACATTTCACACTGCACATGTGCTTTATCTGTCACTGCTCAACAGAACACAGGAGAGGTCAGCAAGGTCACTTTAATCAGTTTACAAAAAGTTTTGAGCATAAAGGCTGATTAATTTTCTGAGAATGTCTACTGTAACAGAATATTTCCTCTCTCTTACTGTCACTTGGCCTCTAAAAACCATCACCATCTGCTGTCAAAATCTGGAAGCTTAAATCTTGGAGCTCAAAAGTTATGCTGTGGTTATGATGGCAGCTATTCAGATCCAGAAGTTCCAAATATCAAAAAATGCTGCAGTTTGAGATGAGATGACTGTAAGTTATATATTCTTTGTTTACATACACCAGCACTTCAAACAGAGGACCAAACCATTAACTCATTCTTGTTTCACTAGTTTACTGTAAGATTTATCTAAGTGCAAGTAACAAGAGTAAGAGTCACTCAGAACTGGTTCTTACAATGTGTTGTGTGTCAAATGTGTTTATAGTTGTTCAGAACGGGTTCAATCAAAGGCGGAATGAAAAGCCGACCGTCACAGAGATGGAAGGGGCATGTCATTTGAAAGGCGTGAATAAAGGTGCATATTTTCAGACAGTCTCTCCCAGAAGGCAGTTATAGTGTTGCACTCGACTGTTCACAATGAATGAAGAGGAAGAGCTAGAGAAAGACTCCTTTCTCACTTCCGCTTGAACGTAGCATGGGTTAGAATCGACTGCGTAAGACTGCGAGTATTCTACTTCTACTTCTTGATAAGAACCCAGACCTGAACACATCTACATGTCAATATAGAGTCATAGTCATAGTGCCAGCCACTGACAACAGGGAGTCAGCCTGATGTGACAAAAATCATCCAATTTACATGAAATTTACATGGTGTGGTCTACACATGATATACAGTCACATGACATATAATTAGAGGGTGCACCACATAGTAGACACAGGAAGTGATAGTTATCTCCTACATGCAATGTCCAACATTTATGAAAATGTATATCCATGTCAGTTGCCCTCTGGTAAATGCACTGCTGCATTAATATTTCACTTATGTAGTATTGCCTATGGGCAACAGGAAGTGAAGCCTAAATGACACATAGTTCATCAAATGTATACACAATTTCCAATATGTCATCTCCAGGACCATGCACTGCACTCGGGAAATAATATTTTACCCATTCACACAGTGTCTGATAATCCCGACAATTCAGCGCAGTGTCAACCAACCTCCAGTAGTGATATCACGTCCGCCGCCCCCTCCAATGCGCAAGAGGTTTGAGGGCTTGTTCATCACTGCTTGCAGCTTCAATTCAGATTGTATCAGCTGCATTAAATATTGTATATCGTTGGATGACAAATTAGTAGGCAGATTTACGTAGTGGTTAGGAGTGGGCTTGGTGTTTCACAATAGAAGTGATTCTCCTGTTGACTGTGTCCTGCCAGTGTGGCTTCCATGAAAAAGTAGACCACTGGTCCACTTGATGTTGAGTTTGCAAAGTTAGTTAGATAATTAGGTGGAGATTTCTGGCTGGGGCAAAACACCCAATGGTGAACGGGTCGTGAGTGGCTTGTATTTGATTCTCCAGAGAAAAACATAATATACTGTCAGGATTGCCAGATCTAAACTTCTGGAAAACACTAGACGAACCATTATGTGGTTGGGACAAATAATTTCAAGGTGAAGGCTGTCAAAAAGATTTATTATGCTATATCTTTTATTTTTGCTAATACTCATGTTTAAATTTATCAAGCAGCTCTCATAATCTGGTTTATATCAAGAAAAACATTTTGGCTAGCGGAAATTCTGATTGGCTGGTAACTTTTAAATCTAATAGCCATATTGGCTGGTGGTCAAAAAAGTTAATTTCAAGCCCTGGTCTGTACAACCACCCTTTACTAGTACAAGTTTGTGTGTAAAAACTGACTAAATCCCAGAGAATGTCTACTGTAGTACATTTCTTCTTTCTGTCACTTGGCCTTTAAACTCCATCACCATCTGCTACCAAAATCTTGAGGCTTAAATCTTGGGACACAAAGTTTTGCAGTGGCTACAAAGGCAACGATTCACAGTATTAGTCACAAATATTAAATAGTAAACAATGGTGAAGTTTAAACTTAAACTAAAATGTATTTGCTTTGTTTGAAATGCTGATGTTTGCCCTCACCAGAAGACCAAACCATCCCTTCATTAATTATTCTATTCTATTTTATTGTAGGATTCATCTCAGTTCAAGACAATCTAGCAATTTCAAATTATTGTGTTGATAGGCAAGAATACAGCCCACCCTATAACATCCTTCTCTAAAATAAAGTAGTGCTTAAACAGACCTCTGATAAAATGACTGAGCACCCCCAAAAATATATCCGAATTTATAAGACCAAAGAGGAAATTTTCAAAAACAGCATCAAAATAGTTTCCTAACCCAAAAGCATTAGAGGAGGCCATTAAGAGCATCTGTTCCCCTGTGTGAGATCAAAGACAAGTACATTACAGCTTTAGATCAATAAAGCAAAATGTGCAAAACCATGCAAACTACAGTACATTCATGGTGCAAATGTTCCTCGCAGGAAGAAGGAATGCATTTAGGAAGTAAATAAGAATGAATTATGAAAACTGGTATGTTTGAAGCTCTGGCTCGTTTTAAATGTAGGAGGAAAAACAGAAAGCAGCATCCAAAAAGTCAAATGATTTTGCCTATGTGTTTGTGTTTGTCAGCTTGCGCTACAACCCTCTGATATATCAGGGTGGCTTAAAACACTAATGCTACACCAAAGGGTGGGAGACTTGACCTAATTCTGGTCTACTGCTCTCAAGCATACCTCATCATTTGGAATTCAAAGGAGATCTTTTCAGGGTGTAGCAGGATCTGATCCTTCATGCATCACATGTTCGGTAAGGCAAAGGAAGGCTGTAGGTTACGATGGTGGGAGCCTTTAAACTGCAGCACTGCAACATTCAGTCAATAGTTAAGTTATTTGAGTTAAGGAATTTAATCCTGAAATGCAATTTCCATTTGTTGCTAGTTCATGCAAACAGCCTCTGGTCAAGGTGACTCTGTCTGCTTTTCTGTCAGACAATAACTTTCAAACACAGACTTGGGGTCAGCCAATTCTATAATTTTGGTGTCATGTAATGTCCACTAAGTATTTTGTCCAGTAATCCTGTCCTTCTCCATGACCCACTTTTTCTGGTGCGGATGCTTATCATCTGTGTCCTGGAAAATTCCTGAATCAAATCCAAATTTTAGGCAGAATATTCCAAAGATCCTCTGAGTAGTCAAAGAAATAACTGCTGATGAGAAATGACAGATCATCCCTCAACTGTGATCCCGACAATTCAACCCAGACAGCTGCTGTCTTTAGGTGTGCTGATAATTCACCTTAACCTGTACAGCACCTATGCACATGCTTCTGCCTCACTGATATTGCTGCTGACAGCTCTTGTAATGGCGTCTTCTTGGCCCTTTGCCCTATAGGTTTTACCCTGCAGTTCCCTCTGTCTGCTTCTTTCCCTGCCAGAGATGTTCTACAATTGAAATTCATTGCTTGTGACATTCTTTGTGGCTGCAGGAAATCCAGACAGAACAGATGGTTCAGACAAGAATAAAGTGAAAACAGGAAAAGTTGAATTGGAAGGACCGTATCTAAAAGCTTCTTTGGCCATTTCGTGGATGTGGCAGCCCGGGAGCAAAGTCCAGATAAGCATTTGAACTTCCTAATGAACTGATTTGCATACATCAAAGACATAGACACTTAAAATTTCTACACAGCCTGCATATTGAAAGCTGAACTTTAGCGTTTTGCCGGCCTGTTCTGACTTCAGGTACAGTACAGTGTAGGTCACCAACGTTTTGACAGCACTCAGAACACAACATACAATTATTGTAATTATACATGTAATACAGATGAAGTGAAACACGAGCAGATATGCAGCCAGTGTAGGCTGCAGGCTGTATCGATTGTGGCCATGTTGGAAAGCAGCCTGTATCGCCGTACTTTCACTTTCCATTAATGGCGTATTAAAAGCGTATTTTGTATGTGCAGAGCAAATGTAGGCTACACACTGTATAAACATCTAAGTCAGGTGATCACTGGATTGATGTGCTATAGTATTGTATGCGCACAAGAACATGTTTGTATTTGTATTGTTTCTCTGTCTTGCTACTTTATTGCTCTTTGTCCTCACTGCGGGACTCCTGAAAAAAAAAAAAAAAACAGTTTCTAAACTGAGTCTGGGAATGTTTTACATTGCTCTGCTGTTTTTCCTGCTAAAAATAACAGTACAATGAAAAATGTGATGATACGCAGTCCTGCTGATGGTTTCTCACTATTCCACTGATCAACAGTTGGTGGCGATAACGTGCCAACAAAACCTGCAAAGAAATGTGGCAATGCTCCAACAAAAAGGAGGAAGATTGCTAGCAAGTGAACATAGATATAAATTTCTTTCACAAGTCTGCTCCACAAATGTTTTATGATACAGGAAATACACATTTATTCAGCCTCAAGGATACACACACACAATGTGTTTAGGTTAGAAACGGTGAATATATGAACAAATCGTTGTTGTTTATGAAGAAAACTCCACAGGGTATCATATGCACTGAGTCAAGGCACAGCAGGCTGCCAATCAGTCAGTCAGAGCAGTTTCAATTAGACATTGTGTAATTGTTGACACACAGATACAGGCCAGTGGGGGTATTTAGAAATGTAGTTTCTGCATTAACAGTGAAACAAGTGTTTTACACATTGCTCCACATATGCAGCATTTACATATAAAAATTACATATAGTATATTGATTTTTACTATTTTTCTGACACAAATATTAAAACTGCTTTTCTAGTATGTATGACAATTCCCTGTTTTTTTTTTTTTAATCTAGTATACCAACCCTGATGAGCTCTGTAATTCCATCAGGAATAATTAGAAGAGCATTCATCTTCCAGCAAGACGTAGCAGTCTTTCAAATACTGTACAAGCAAAGATGCATTTTTAAAATAGGGATTTTTTTTGTGGTGCTTCAACTTTTGAACGTGTTACAGATTTCTACCTAAGAGTCTTAGAATTTGCCACAAAGTGTCTGTGAGGAGGACAAAGAACTGTTTTGAGCCTCTTACCTCCTGCTGACAGGCTGGAATTAAGGTCAGATGGCTGAGGGTGGCTCAGCGGACACTGAAGTTCAGGAATGCTTACAAAGATGAGGGCAACTCCATGACTGAAATGGAACCAGTAGTTGACTCTGTACACTGAGAGTATTTGACAAGCCTCTATTTCATCTCTATGATTGTCAGTGACGCTGAACCAACAGCATCAAGACATAGAGCCTAAATGAGCTGCTGCATCTGCGTATGATTTCTCTTATTAAAATAAATAACATGATGTTGTGTTACAGCTGCACTATGCAGCTTTGTTTAAAATAGCAAAGGTGTTCAAATATGTGGCATTGTGTGTGTGCTAAAAATGGCTTTTAAACCTGGAGATGGTTAAAAAAAAAAAACAATGTTCCTGCTGTGTCTAGTTTTCACTGGCATTCTCACTGCTGTTAGAATGAATGTTTTGTGTTCCCTTACTGCATGGCAGGTGTGAAAGCACCTGCCATGCAGCAATTTAATAAAACTCTGGCACATCTACAGCCTCGGTACAATTCGTTTGGGAAGGTGAGAACGCCCTAATCAAACTCTGGGCTGCCACAGAGAAGTAGTCTTGGAACATGTCCAAGTGAAGCCTGGGACATTATGTGAGGGAAAACTAATCGGAATAAATGCTGCACATTACGGGCTGATGGTGTAGTGATGCATTCTTCTCAAAAATGGTACACAAAGACATTTTGCATCTGCTCAGCTGTCAGAATGCATTACAAGTTCAGTCTGCCATTGCTTGTTTTCCTTGTAAAGACAGTGGGAACAGGTCATAATTACATACATAATTACTTCTAGGACAGAAGTGATGGAATGTTCAAGTACAAGTACTTAAGGTGTATACTGTATGACATCTAGCAGTAGGACTGTCGCAATAACCGCAATATTGCAATACCACATCATAGACAAGCCAAGCCAAAAAAATCAAACATGTTCAATCAAGTCCTGAGTATTCAATCCAAAGATTTGTGATGAGCAATGATTTGATTCATTCTCCTATACCAGGGGTCGGCAACCTTTTGGATGTCCTGTGCCACTTTTACTGAGCTGCGTGATCTCTGGTCAGTATTTGGAGACTTTCAGATAGACATGACTCAAAATTGACTTCATATGTGAAAATATCTGTTTGCACATATACAGTATGTGGATCCGAATGCTGAAATCAATGTGAAGGCCACCTTCTTCAGGCAAACTTCTCTGGCGAACTTTCCCAAAAGGCCAGAACAGAGTCCCTTTGATCCATGTTGGCAGTTTCCAAAGTTTTGTGTAGCTGTGTGGATTTAGACGCCCACAGTGAGGATACATTGAGTTCTACCTGCTGCATTTCAAACTCCTCAGTCCCCGTCCGCTGAAACAGGGACATGCTGTTCTCCCTCGTGTTCAGACTTTAAGAAAACAATGGGCTGTGTTGCTGAAATGTCCTGAAATGTGGCAGAGAACTCCATCTCTCACATGTACATGCTGATGTCATTGCGGTTGACGGTTTGGTGCTCTGACAGCTCCTTCAGGTGTATGAAGTCATAAAAAGTTCCACTTCGAGTGTCCCGTGAGTAGACTCCAATCTTCACCATGAATCAAACAGAGCCAGCACTGTCTGGCCTGTGCCTTGCAGCTGTATGTTGAACTTGTTGAGGTGGCCTGTGTTACCGCCACTAACACTGCAGTGGAGTGTCCATTTCCTCCAGCAGAGATGTGAACAGATGTTGTATCAAACAGGAGCGAGCCACAATACAGGTAACCGTTTTCACCACTTTAGCCATCATGCTATTAAGATCAGACTGAAATTTTTGCACAAAAATATTCCTGGTGAATAATGCAATGGAACTTCATCACAGGATGACAGATTTGACTTTCAATCAGGAGTCACAAATCCCTTCTGCTTCCCTGCCATAGCGGGGGTTCTGTCAGTGCTAACTGCAAATATTTTCTTGATATCAACTCCTCTCTCCTCAAAATGATCAGTATATGCTTTTGACACATCCTCCCCTTTAGTGGTACCATTCATGGGCTTTAAATAACAAAGTTCCTTGCATATCTCAGCTGAATCAATCATTGATTCAGCTGTATCAGTCTTTATCTTTACTTTTTCTCCTCAGTAGTTCCCCAGTGGTGGAATGAATTACCAAACTGTTCGATCTGCAGAGTCCCTCTCAATCTTTAAGAAAAGACTAAAGACCCAGCTCTCTGATAGACCACGTCAATTGTGTGCGCTCACTTGCTGTCAAAAACAACGGTGTATTTTGAGACTAATTAATTATTTCAGTATTATTTAAAATAGAATTGTTTGTTTAATTCACCATTAAGCTATCTTTTAAGTATATTAAAAAAATGTCTTTTATTGAATTACTCCACATGCCTGTGTTAATGGTCTCGCACGCCACCGTAGTCACACATGCCGACCCCTGTCCTACACTATCAACAGCCAGCACAGCTTGAGTGACAGTATCGACTAGTCTGCCAGCTGGTTCATATGTTGCACTCTCAAGGAACATCACCTTTACTGCAGTGCTATAATCAAGAGAACACAGTTTTACTGACAGAGACACCACAGATGGTTGGATTGGCAATCACCCCTCTGATAGATGAAGGTATCTTAAGTGCAATTAGGTGATCATTTTTATATTCCCACTGAATGAAATGACGCCCTCTCTCCCAAAAGGGACTGAGAATCAATATTACAGTCTGCAGCTCTCAGCCACTTTCACATATTTGATGGAAAGTTAAATAAATATAGGGCTAGGTGAGTCAAACCTGTCCCCTTTACGTTTGTATTGTCCACATGTAGTGTGCTGAGAGGCTCTATCAGTGATTACAACACCTGAGATTAATTTGGATTTTGAATAGATCAGTGTATGACTTAGGCTAGACTTAGGCTTTGTCACAAAAAAAATCAATTTGACAGAACTTTGACATTTCACAAGCTGACTGGTGTATGTCAGAACACATCTTGAATGACTCCATATAAAAATGTCAAGCACATACATTTTTTGTATGCTTACTGTCCAAACAGTGCACTGTCAAGACTTGAACATGATGCGATGTAAAGTATTTGTACTTTACATAGTGTATGGTAATCAAATTGGAACACACACACCTGCTGTCTGTCTGAAATCACTCCCTATTTGCTATTATAGTGTACATTTACCCTCCGGCACTTTGATCGAATGTCCAAAGTCTGAGTGTGTAAACATATCCACTATATAGTGCCCAAAAAAATCCCACAATTGAACGAAAAAAGTGGCATGAACTAACAATCCCACAATGCAATGCTCCACATTCTATAGATTAGATTAAATTATCGTTGCACGACGCTACAGCTGATGGTGAGGACACAAAAGGACGATGATTAGTAAGTTTTTAGTTAGTTTAGTTTAGTTAGTGAGTTATTATAAAGGGAGTAGTGAATGAGTGAATATGGGAGTGATTTTGGACACAGCCGTAAAGTAGAGGCAGTGATGGATTCTGTCACATTATACAAGCAGTTGAAAATAAACACTCACTGACCTCTAAAATTACCCAAACGTTCTGCTTACTTTAGGATGTTATGATGCAGTAAACAAAGCCGGAGGTATACTGAATGTCATGCTTATGGATGAGCACAGTAATCAATTCAATCAATCAGTTCAGTGCCCCAGTTCTCAAAGCTGCTCTGTCCTATACTCCATGACAGTTGACTTTGTTAACTGTTTTTAGATCAAGCTATTAATTAAAAGCCAATAAAGTCAGCTTTTACTTGAATTCCTTAACATTGCCAGTGGTACAGGTCGTCTTTACAGATTACTACCACTGAAATAGATTGTATAAGTATATAGTATAAGTTGTATAACGTGTGTTTAATTTAAATTTACAGTAAATAGCACATTTATCCAACGTGCTGTACCATTTGTCTCTCATTCATTAGTATCATGGTCTTACAATAGGAACAATTTGGGTTTCAGTGTCTTTCTCAAGAACACCTCAAAACGTGGACAGGAGGAACTGGGGATCAAACCTCCAATCATGCGATTCATGGTTGACCTGCTCTTCTTCCTGAGCCCCAGCTGTTCCATTTACATCCTGTTCTTCTATTTACATTGACTGCTCTTGCACTTTGCTATGACAATTAAAGCCTGACCAATACTGGATTTTTGGGACCGATCCCAATACCAATATTAGAGATAAATAAAATTCCAATATCAATATATCGGCCAATAATCAAAACACAAATATATGACAAAGATAAAGATATGTAATGGAGGCATGATATTTTACAGTTTACCGTAACAATAAACAACAGCTTAGAAATAGTTTACTGTGATTGATTCACATGTTTTGAGCGCAAGCTGACTACCGAATTAAAGACTATCTTCCAAAAGTGAACATTGTTTACTGACATGGTTGGATCATCTGTCATTTATATCTTGGCAATCAACACCAGTGATATTAAACTACATGACCATATGTCACTTGGGATAGTTGCTACTATTGTGCTACAATATAAATATCTACAATGTCGACAAAATACACAAGTTGACATTCAATGAAAGAGCTACAAACATTGCCAGAGCTCTACGTTTGAGATGTTATAACTTCAATACAACACGACTGATGAACTGTGACTCCTTCTGTGGAGCTTTGAAGACATTTCTGACTTTTTTCCTTTATGATCTTTTTTAAAATAAGATAGAGTATTACCTCCCTAACGGTCTCCGATACCCCATCAGTTACCTGTTCATATTTAATGTCACACTCCACCCTGATTAAATAATACATTGGACACAGTACTTCTTGTGCTGTACACACCTCAAGCCCTGTTTGCTCTATGCTCCCAATCACGCACACATTACAGGGACCAGTGCTCCCAGCCCTCTCTCTATTATGAATGAGTCACTCATGTCTGGGGTTCTTTTTTTTTGAAAGGAACTTTCACTCCCTGAAAATTACAGGTTAATCTCTAAGGTAGCAAAACTATTTTCAAAAATGCTACTTCTGGTGAATTATTTTCAATAAAATTATCTTTGATGAAGAATTGAATATTGAATATTGTTTGAGGGCAAATGTGTACCTCTGATGGGGTTTCATGAGCATTTCTCACAGAGCAAGGGTCTGTATCATGAAGCTAGATTGGTGGGTTATCCATCTATGTCTGTGTTTAAAGGCACAGACATAGATTCCTGAAAAACAATGTATAGACTCCTACAAGAGTAATCCCTCTCAATCATCACTTATGACCCACTAGAAGTGTGTGGCAGTGTATGTATCTGCAGAGACTCTGCCCTCTGCCTGTATTTTCTTATTATTTTGCTGTGTTCAGGACACTTGTGGGCATCAACCTTTGGGTAGTAGGTGTGTAGCCCCCAGCCAATAACAGCGTACAGGGCGTGAGGTCGGGACTTGTAGCGTAGCAACCAGGTTACATTGCTGTCTCTGTCTCTCTCCTCTGCTCTCTGTGCCATGGATGTATAAAGAGTCTGTGTGTACTGCTTCAACATCATGGTTACACCAGGTTAAAAATACAGACTCAGTACGCATCAAGTTGGGAAAATATGTCAAAGAGAAAGCAAAGTTCATGACTTGCTAGCTTTGGATTCAGTTCTAAAAAGCGAGGCGAGTTGGGGCCTCATCTCCCACCCAGTCAGTCCCCAGATCCAGGTCAAGTTGAGGCTGAAGGCTCCTCTCAGGGAGACGGAGGTGATGCGAAAATTAAGCAGGCGGGTGAATGGAAAGACCGCAACGTTTGGCTTGACGTTAAGGCTGGAAAGTTAGGGTGTTTAGTGTTTAGGAAAGCAAAGAGCTTGCTGCTCTCAGAAAAGGGATGGGTATGCACCTCATGTAAGAATGAATCAATGGTGAAGTTAGCGGTCCTGATGCAAGGAGGCTACGAAAAAAGATCTACAAATACAGGGACAGCCGAGCCAAGGTCAATGGAAATATCCCAGGTGAAGGAAAAAGAAACCCTCCCAAACAGCATTGTTGATGTACACACTGACTTACTCTAGAATACGACAATCTCATTCAGAACGACGTACACCGTGGCAAAGGAAAGGCTATCGTATAAAAAGTTTAACCCCTTATGACATTGCAGGAGCTCAATGGCACCAAAGTTGCCACGAATCTGACCATTCCTGTGCAAAAAATAAGTGGCCGCATTGCAAAGGAAATGCACTGAGAGTTTGTCTCCAATGTGAAAGAAACGCAATCAAAGGTAAGCATCACAATCGACAAAAGAACTGTTCATGGGAGTCCCTATCGAATCATTTATGCAACATGTGATGTAGTGGTAATGGTGATGTAGATCATTTTTCCTGGATATAGTGTAACTTACAGATAGGGTTGATGCTGAATCCATTCATAACTCTATGATGGTGAGTCTACGTAAAGCAGGAATGGATGATGAGTTTTTCAAGACACATCTCATGCACAGCCAGCGGTAGAGCTGCAGTGCTCACAGGAAAAGCCAGTGGAGAAATTGCCAGACTCAAAAACGACTTTCCGAACATGCAGTCTGTATACTGGTGCACAGATTAGAACTGGCAGTGAAAGATGCTCTTAAAGATGTGGCTGGCTGTAATCACTTTGAGTTCTTTATTTCAAAGTTATACTCAATCTATCACCAATCAACCAGGGATGCCAGACTGCTGCAAAGTTTCACCATCAGATGGGTTTCTAGTACCTATAACACAGTAAAAGCTGTATGGAAAGATTTCCCCACACTGGCACACCATTTTAAAAATATCCAGTGAGGACAGATAGCACACTGATGTTGAGAGGCAAAAATTCAAAGGGCCATACAAGCACCTAACCAACTCAGGATTTGGGGAAGATTTGGCTGTCATGAAAGACATCCTGCGTGAACTTCAGAGGGTCTCTCATGCTGCAGAGAGGAGAAATGACACTTGTGGATTCAAGTCTCCATGTCCAATAAACCATCAATGTTTTGACAGCCATGAAGACATCTGGTGGGAAATCAATGAAGAAGGCTCAACACTGTGTCTCATCAGGCCTTTTTAAAGATGTGGAGCTGACAGAAGCCAGGGGGGAAATAAACAAGCCTCGCTTTTATGAATCGGTGGTTACCTGTCTAACCAAGGGCCTACCAGATTCAAACTTGGTCCAGAAGCTCAGGGCTCTTGATAAGCACCAGGAGAGCAGGAGGCCTTGACTTTGTATGGCGAGGAAGAAGTACACAACCTAGATAAATGGCTAGGGGAACCAGCCAGGGAGGCTGTGGAGCAGTTTTGAGACTAGAGTTGATTACACAGGAGGCATTCAGGTAGCCTGCGTTGTTGAGCGTATGTCACTCACCTGCATGTGAGGCTTATATGGAACATGGGTAAATTATAGCGTCTACCGATAGCCTGCGTGTGAGGCATTTAGGGAACATCGGTGGCTCAGTGGCTAGCACTGTTGCCTCACAACAAGAAGGTCCTGAGTTCAATTCAGCCTTTCTGTGTGGAGTTTACATGTTCTCCCCGTGTTTGCGTGGGTTTCCTCCCGCCATCAAAAACACGTAGGTTAGGTTAACTCTCCTGTCAGTGGCACTGGCATAGAACTGGAGTTGGTCCCCGGGCGCTGCACAGTGGCTGCCCACTGCTCCTAATACTTAGGATGGGTTAAATGCAGAGATTGAATTTCACTGTACAACTGTATGTGTGACAAATAAAGTACCTTTACCTTAAATTATAGTGTCTACCGATAGCCTGCATCACAGGTGTTTAGGGAGCATTGGTAAATTGTTGCATCTGCATGAGAGGTGTTTAGGGGACGGGCACAACTCTCTGTAGGTATTGTGAAATCGGCCTGTGAGTCAACCCCTGTGTCGTTGCCGGGGAAACTCTTGGTAATGTAGTAATTTTTCTATGCGTTGAGGCAGCAGCTGGAGGCCAAGCAATTAGGCCGTTCGAACAGGCACATTAGACAACATGTCACTCTTTCTAGGCATCTTGAAAATGCCAACTGTAATTAAAAAGACCGATGGAATAATTCTTACATTTATTTATAGCCTTATATTCTCAACTGAAGCCTTATATTACAGCCTAACTTTCAACATGTGGATGTTATTCCTACTGTGCTTCACTCATTGTTCTGATGATGTTGCTTATAATTAAGAACTCTGCCTTTTTCAAACAAACACACTTAAAGCTGGATTGGAAACCAGTAGATAACCAGCCTCATGATGCCAGTTAATCACCAATGTCAGGCTCAGTGAAGCCAGGTAACCCAAAGAGCCAGACTAAGTTGAACTTGCTTCTTGATATAGACAGTTGGTCTGAAAACTGATTTGAATGTGTTCAACAAAACTGAAACTTTTCTAGCAAAATTTGCTAATCCAGCTTTGAGAAACCCCTTATATCACTTGAAACTGTTGACTGATTTATCTTTGCATGCAGGACTAGAAATGTTTTAAAAAGAACCACTAATCACCTCTTTGTAGACAGTGCTCCCTGCAATTTAAATGTTTAATCCAAACACGACAGGCTTACAGAGAAGCTTTAATCTTTGTACACTTTCACACATATTTTCTTAGCTTTCCTATGGCGTAAATTTTATTTCCTGTATTAAACCTTTTATTAACGGGAACAAACAGAGAAATTGAGTGAATAAGAGCTTTCAGAAAATGAACCACGTTTCTTGCAGAGAGTAATATTCCCAGCTGCTATTAACCACTGTGTACCGCTGTGCAGTAAATACAGTAAATAACAGATGACTGTTTAGGTCAAAAACAGACAATTCAATAGATCAGAAAACAAATTATATCAGTGGACCGCTAGAAGTGGTCTTGCATGATTACAAGTTTTTTATTCAATGTAGCTGTGTCATTATATAACTCCTAACTTAGCTATAATAGATTTTACTTCGGGACCCAGCTGCTGTCCTCTCTTTTCATCCAAAACCACTGCCTGTTCTTTTTGGCTGCTTCTGAAGATTACTGTAAGGCCTGATGTAAGCTTTGATCAAAACCCCTCAGTAAACTGGCTGTGCATACAAATGAAGGGCTCTCCCCCTCTACATGACTTTAGAGAAAGTTCAGCGTGTCTAAGCATATTTTTCCTCCTCATTAATATGCCTCGTCTACCACGTCTTCCCATGATAATGTGAGCTTTCTAATGTAAGCAAACCGTTTAGTGTTGGACTACAGTTAAAGGTCAGACCTGAGGCTGGCCTCACTGACTTTGTGGACTGTATGTTGCTGCTGCTTTTGCTCATTCTTAGCCTCATTCCGGGAGAAATTGTAAGAGGTTTTCTGCAGCAGCGCAGGGCCATGTACCATGAGGGAATAAGCACACACACACACACAAAATGAAGCTATATCTCTACAGTAGAAAATGGTAAACTTCACTCCTTTTAATAATAGTAGGTTTTCTCTAATGTATCTCAAAACAGAGACACAGGTGTGCACATACTGTACACTGCGGATTCACATGTACTTACACACACCTTCCATCTGTTTGTCTTTCTTCATTTAACCTGTGATTTTCCAGGTTTAAAAACTGAAATGTCCAATATTAAAGGATAGGTTCACAATTTTTCAAATGTGTCTTAAAACAACAGTCAAGTGTCCATATGAAAAGTCAAAGAGGTTTTCCTCACTGTAATCATTCTGTTCACACTGGCTATTAAAAGATCCCCTTCAAATGTGCTTTCAATGTAAGTGATGGAGGCCAAAATCCACAGTGTATCCACTCAGTCATTTTGTGCAAAAATGCATTTAAAGCTGGAGTGTGGGACTTTTGTCTCCCCCTTCTGAAAGTAAGAGTAATTACAAAAACACTGTCAACACATGCTTATGTCATATGGTCCGCCGTAGCCTACGCCGTTACTATTGTTGCAGCTGTAAAACGGTGGATAAATTGTTTTGAGTGTCAAACAACATCCGCGAAATGACTGGTTTCACTGTCAGAATTTGATCCATTCGGTCCGATAACATTTGGAAAGTGCAAAAGAGCCGCATGATTAAATTATTTTATCTCCATTCAAGTTAGCAGAGAGCTAACCGGAAGTTAGCTAGCTAAGCAAGCGGAAGTCTCTAGTGCGCATGCTCTGCCCATAGAGCATGCACAGTATCCAGCCAGTGCGGGAATGTCAAACCCAACACCAGATTTAAAACTCTGGTATACTGTGAAAAACAGAGATTTATCTGGCAGTGATAGACTTAATCAGCATTGTGTGAACTCATTTGGCAAGGGCTTGAATGTAACAGATGTTCTTTTATATGTAAAAGTTCTGCACTGCAGGTTTAAAAGTTGATGTGAAGCTTATATGAGGCTTCAGCAGTCTGAGTTAGTCATATCAAGTGGATATCTGACACATTTAGAATCTTTTTAGCATCAAATTCCCTCTTTGTGTTTCCTCAGACAGTGTTTCCCTGTTGAGCTGTGGTGGAAGTATAGTAACAAAAAGAGGGACTTTGGCACTAAAAAGACTGTAACATTGAAAGATATCTACTTGATTTGACTCATTTGGACGACTGAAGCTTCATATTCGCTTCAGATAAATTTTTAAATACATTTTTGCACAGAAGGACTGTGGATTTTGTCCCCCATCACTTACATTGTAAGTGTATTATGAAGGGATCTTCTAATGGTCAGTATGAACAGGAGGAATGATTACAGCAAGAAAAACATGTTTCAATGTTCATTTGGGCTCCTGACTGTTGGTTTTACAGACCTGAAAAATTGTGAACACATCTTTGAAGCTAAATGAAAACAATGGATGATAGTGTGGCAAACAGCTGCAAGCTGTATAGCTAGCTAGCTAGCTAGCTACATAAAGAATCTGGGGACGTGTTAACATGACAGGCAGTACTTTAAAGATTTCAACATTGAGCCTCTACATTCAGGGACAGATCTATTAAGAAATGTATTGCTTCATTTTTGTTTCTAATAGTCAGTTTTTACCAGTTTTATCATGACCAGCAGGAACCCTGTGCAATCCTTTTTCTGCTTGACAAAGTTGCCTAGAGGCAGAGCAGTTTCACACTCAGTTTAGGTGTATGCTTGCAGAATACAGAATGGTAGGTCTAATATGCAGAATTTTTAAACCATTACTCCACAATCTCATGCATGTCAATGATTAACAATTCAATCTAAGTATTATTAAAACCAAATTAATGGTTCTCTCTGCTCATGTAGCGCTGCTGCGTTTCAAACGACAATTAAGTAGCAGTCGCCATCAAAAGAGGCATTTAAACAATCCAGGACAGTCAGCAAGTGCAGTGAGTAGTTGACATCTGGCAAAAACCAGAGGGAACACTTGCTTTGAAATAAATCTCTCTAGTTATATGAGCTATCACTCCGATTAGTCACCATCTGTCTCCTCAGACCTGACTTGTGTTTGCCAACCACAATCAATAAACAAATGTCTGATAGAGATTTGAGAGAGGAAAAGGCCACCCGCCATCTTCAAACCTCTGGCTCTTGGAGGGTTTGCTGCTTATTAGGTGGCAATGTATGGCTGTCATTGTTCTGACAAGGTCATAGCATCAACTCACAGATGTGGAGACATCATGAAACAGCACAGGGACCTACTGTATATATTGAAACAGGCAATAAAATAATCCCAACTTTCTCTTTATTTATTCTTGATTCTGTCTTGGTACAAACGGACTTGTCAATCCTGCAGTTTTACTCACAAAAAGGTAAGTAGAGGAAAAGGAGGACGTGCCAACTTAACAACCATAGAAGATACTCAACAACACACTGCGATGAGATTATAAAATATAATTCATGG